>NW_027287472.1:1247500-1609147 GCF_022747635.1 Hetaerina americana | reverse complement strand
ATATATATATATATATATATATATATATATATATATATATATATATATATATATCCACCCATTATGTGGCCTGACAGGAGGCTTCTTGATAATTAATAAATTGTAGGTATTTGGCTCTTTTGCAAGCTGATTTACTTATATATATATATATATATATATATATATATATATATATATATATATATATATACACACACACACATATATGTACATATATACAGATATGTATATATATGTATGTGTGTGTATATATATATACACACACATACACATATGTATTAGTAAATTTGCTTGCCAAAGAGCCAAATACCTACAATTAACAAATTATCAAGAGGCCTCCAGACAGGGCACATAAACTGAAAGCCTTTAAGATTGTCTGCTATACAAAACAAATGTTATCAGTAAAATAGCATTCATGCAATTTTGGCAAACTTCAAAACTAACCTCAATTTCCTCAGGTGGTATCGTGGGTGGTGGATTTTTATATTCTCCAAGCACAGTCAGTGATTCAATGCACTTTGTCACTGAAACAGTATTAAAAAAAAGAATTTCTCATTTAGTTGGAGAAGTTATGAAGTGTTAATAATCACAGCATACTTGGAAACGATTACATCAAAAAAACGTATACTAGGTTTTAGTGTTAATTTATCCTAATAAAAACGGTAAATACAGTCAATTAATAAAATAAAGAATCAGTTCTATCAAAATATTGTTAAGATGATATTTTCTTCAGAAATATGCTCTTGAAATACATTGGAAAAGCTGTTAAACGTCGTTCTTAGACTAACACCACACATTATTTCACAAGGTTTTCCTTTGAACTTCAACATCTTGACCGATTCGAAAGAGAGGACTCATCAATTTCGTCAATAAAAAGTACGAGCAAATACGAAAAAGGCTATGTCTACTGTTTGGAGGTGTCATTAATAGAATCATGCTGTATATCTGCTACTATTCACGAGAACCGCCCATCCATGTATGAAATATACCTTCAGAACGTACGTTTCCCGCGAACCAGAAGATGTAATATTCCTGACACTTAATGCTTACCGAATATTTGTCTTACATTTTGTGTTAAAGAAGTTATCGTTTTGAACGAAATGAGAACCGTACGTATCCGCCAGTGTCTGAACTATCTGAAAACAGTGCAACAGTGCCTTGAATATCTGACAACAGCGACGACGTCTGCAAGATAACGGAGTCCAATATTTTTGTTCATTAGACCTGACGAAGCACAGTTCTACTGCCCTAAGATACCATGAGGTGTAACGGGTACCATTAATTTGGAACAACAATTCACACAAAAACAATTGCTAATCTTCGAATGGTTCCATTTGTGGCAAAGATTCCACGCCACAAGCGTAAATCGTAGCGCACACACCAGTGTCAGCACATTGATATGCGACGCATTTGAGAGTAAGGGCGGGGGGGAACTACGGAGAGCTTACTACGGTGAATCATGGCCAACGGAGGGCTTTCGCTTTCGTAAGGCATGTTTAAATTGGAAGATGGTCCCGAAAGTTTGAATGTACACCAGCGATATACTAGGTTAGACCGATGTGTACCAGACGATAACAATTTACACTTAGATGTAGTTACTCTCCCTCACGAGTTAAGAGATGAAACGACCGCCACAAAAACGGTTTGTATACATTCGTCGCACGGCCAAGGTCGCCAAGTAGGAGGGCGATGCGCTTGTGTAAAGATTTTCGTCAATCGCAAAAATACTCTCGAGTGGGAAGAAGAAGCCAGCAACACGGCAACTGTGGAGACTTAAAGCAAATGTACGTACTTTAATCGGACATTTTATTAATTCACATCGTCCAGTCTTCATCATCAATATTTCAATCTGAAAATTTGCCTACAGCAGCCCTCCACTGTCCCCGTTAAAGGTACGAACTCCCTTATAAGTCTACCGTTTACAAAGGCGGCCTTACTGGTCAGCGGGGACTAGTGCAGCCGGCACTGCGCGGGGCCTGACGTTGTGGTTATATTGTAACGGGAGTGGTAACAATGTGACCGGCGGGAGCAGTATGGTTTCGAGAAGACAGCAAATAATAACAGCACAACGTCGATGGGTTGCGGCAATCTTTCTATCGCTTTTAAGTTTTCTTCGCGCTGACACTAGAGAGTTTGTCTCGCGGCATTTTGCGGTATAAAAAATGAATATATTACGCGCGCAAAAACGCTTCCACGCTGCAGGTTTAAATCAATTTAACGGTAAAATTAAGTTACACATTGAGGATCCACATTTCCCAGGAAATCCCAGCCGTACATTCCATGGCTTTTTCTGTGAGGCCCTCGCGAAGTCACAAAATCTCACGTGATCGTAATTCGTAAAATATATGTAATCGACATCCGCGGGGCCTCGGCGGTGGTGCCCGGTGCCGTCGCACCACTTGCCACCCCCAAAGGACGGTAGTGACTATTTCGCCCCTTATTAAATAACGTGTATGCCACTTGGCCTTCCTCCTGGTGGGTTCCCTCCAGTGTTCCGAACCAAGTCATCGAATTCCAAATTGGCCCAATCAATCACGTTCATCTCATATTTATCGTGCGCTCCATTCCATTTCCTCCTGCCTGCCCATTTCATATGTCCGTTTGATCTTAGGCAGACGCGTATAGCATAGGTTCCGAGGGCTTTTTGGCAGGCTGTCTTAATATTTTCGCAAAGTATTTGTGTAGATTTTTTAGACACGTGGTATTAGAGGGAACGTTCGGTGTTCCTCATATCTCTGCGCCCTCATTTTCTTCGCAATCATTACATTTTGAGAAAAGTAGAAGCCCCCAGCGATCTTCCTTTTCTGTAGCTGTCTTTGGTCATTACAGACGGACTACCCTAGGCTTTACCGTTGACAGCCTTGATGATTTCTCCGCTAGATCTTTTTTCGCTTCGGGTGCCTCGTGTGTGCTTCCCAGACTTCTTCACTGCTTCTCCGAAATCACTTCACAGCGGTGTATCAAAGGCGGCTGACTTCGTCCACCTTTCTATCGTCCGGCCATTTTTTTCCGGTCCTCCTTACAGTTCTTCGATGACCTCATTCCGCCTGCTTTCTATACCTTTATCTTCTGCGAGTTCATCTTTTACTCGCACCCCTTTTTACATCTCTGACTTCGTGGCCGAGACATTAAATGATTTCCAAACATCATCTGCGTATCGCACCCCTTTTTACATCTCTGACTTCGTGGCCGAGAGATTAAATTATTTCCAAACATCTGGGAATCTGCGTATCATGGACCACTGTATTTACCTTCTAAATGATGGATCTTCTGGCATTCGACTTTATTTGAATCATAATGGAAATTTTAAATAACAACACTACCTATTACCCACTGACGAAAACTCCAGATATCGGTGAATTACCGTGGTGACATTTCAAAATCACCCACAAAGCCTAAAGAACAAGGAAACAAATTATCTCTACCACTTAAACGGTGAATGAACAAGCATTATGGAGTAAGGTTTCAAAAATCCCGTCACGCTGATCGCATTCCGTTCATTAGCCAACGTGTTAGTTGATTTACTTAGGCATTATTATTCAAAGAAGTGAGACTTGGTAAATTCTCCAGTTTTTTATTTTAACAAATACGACCAGATTCACATCAATAAAGCACCTTCCTGGATTTTCCGAGGAACAAATCCAAAGTAATAAGAAGCGAGTGTAGAGGGATATTTTAGGGAAAGCAGAAGGAAGGTACTGCGACTAGGGAAGGAGGTGGGTACGTTTGGCGTCAACAGACGGAGGCTGCGCGTCGCCCCCAGAAGAGGGCGACCGTCCGAAGGTCGATGAGGGGGTGACAACTTGAGGTCCTATAAAACAATGAAAGGGAGTAATGACCGGGATATCGGTAGATCTTAGGGCCATGCTGGGACCCAATAACTCGACCACTCCCTTGGCCAAGGTCCCTCGGCTCGCCGTTTCGGGAGCCTTTGAGGTGAGACGGGGGAGAGCGGTGCAAGAGACCCGGGGAAGAATGAATTATTTTGGAGAAAAAAATTGATGGAAAGTAAAAAAAGATTGGGAATAATTGTCAGTTACAAAGAAAAATGTTTGGCACTAACATGAAATGGAAATTTCACGTTGCTCTAATGTGTTCATTTTTAAATTTTCCACTAAAGAGTTTAGAATTATTGATTGGAATATGCCACTGTAATCATTGTCCGATAAATAAATGGTGAATAGGGACATTGGATTGGCATTTTTTAATGCTGCCCAAGGCTATAGAAGCGTTTACCCACCCACCGCCTTCCCTTGGTCCAGTGACTGGTTAAGGCAGGATAGGCAGGCTTACACAACGGCACTACGAACAATTTAGTTGCTCCTCCTAACAAAACACAGCCTGACATCCGAACGTACTACTAGCCCCTATTCAATTACGAATACTTATATTATTTTATTTATTATTTATATATACCCTGTTTAAGTTTATCGTGGCAACGTTTTACAAATCTAGCTCCTCTACGCTGCACGCGATCCAACTCGGCAATTAATCCAACTTCGTGAGGGTCCCATATATTTGCAGCATATTCTAAATTAGGCCTAATCAACGACAGATTACATTTCTCTTTGACTTTTCAACACGTTTACCCAGTACTCTTCTAATGAATCGTAACGTTTGTTAGCTTGCCCACATATTCCCCGTATGTGTTTCACCCAGGAGAGATCGTGAGTGAGGATAACGCCTAGGTATTTAATTGAGTCTACACATTCCACTTCGGTGTTCCCAATGCAGTAGGCGTTCGGGTGAGAATTCCTCTTTTTCCAAAAATTCATCACAACGAACTTTTTTAAGTTTAATTCTAATTGACAAGTGTCGCACCAGCATTGTATAGCATTAAGGCCATCTAATAAAGGTGCTGTGTCCTCAGGATCACGGATATCACGGTAAACCACTGCATCGCCGACAGATAAATGTATCATACTAGTGACTACGGAGTCGATGTCGTTTACGTAAAGTAGGAATAAAGAGGTCTGATGACATTTTCCTGGGAACACTTGAAGTAACTCTACTGCATTAGAGCTAACTTCATCTATGACTACTCTTTGTGCCCGACCATTCAAAAAGTCTTTAATCCAACCCCGGATATTTGCATTTATGCCATAAGCTTCTAGCTTTGCGAGGAGTTTACTACGAGATACTTTGTCGAAAGTTTTCTTAAAATCTAGAAAAATCGCGTCCACTTGAACATTGCTCTCTCCCAAAGTAAGAATATCATGAACAAAAAGCGCAAGTTGCGCCTCGCAGGATCTACATTTTCGGAAACTGCGCTGATTTTTCAGAAATAACTTCTAATTATCGAGGTGTCTCGCGGTCGAACTAGCATCTATATGTTTCATAACCTTGCACGAAATGGATGTAAGGGAAATAGGCCTGTACTTAGTCGGCTCCTCCTCGCCTCCGTTTTTAAATATTGGTGTTACGTTAGCCGTTTTCCAATCTCTGGGAAGCTTGTGATCTACCAGCAACTTCTTAAATACTATTTCTACATTCGGCGCAATTTCCGAAGCTAGATACTTAAATATACGAGCGGGTATTTCATCGGGCCCGGAGGATTCGTTAGGCTCAATATTTTTCAGCAAACGTTCTATTCCAGTATATGAGATTTCAATAATGGCCATCGGTTGACCGGCACGATTTAGTAAGCTATCGGGGGAATTCTGTGAGAGATTAGTGAAGACGCTTTGAAAGAAGAAATTTAATAAGTTAGCCTTTTCCAAACAGCTGGTTACTCTTTCGCCTGTATCATTTTTGAGTGATTTAACAGTTGACTGATATCCCTGACCTTCTCTGACACACAGTGTGACTGAAATGCTTTTGGATTCTCTTTCAAATTTTCCGCTAACCTTTTCCTTTTGAATTCCCTCAACGGTTTCCGAAATTCATTCTTGGCATTCGCCCTGGATATCTAATTATCATAGGTGATCTCATTCTTTTTGTCACCAGAGATATCATCCCTTATATTTTTCATCTTCACGTGATATAGCCTTTGATGTCGTAATGCCTTTCTAGCATCCGCGTGGTACCATCTACAGGTACGTTCCGTGTTATCTTCAATAAATTTCCTCGGAATGAACTTGTTGACTGCTGAGCGCTTGATCTCAAGGAAGTGATTCCAAGTATCCTCAGTATTTCTGAGACTAATATCTTTCTTAAAACTAGCAAATTGATACTGTAGCACGCACTTTAAGCCATTGTAGTCCCCTTTTTTAAACAAGTAAACTTTTCCTTTCCTTCTTATTTCGGATCCCATGAAGCGGAAACTCAGTTTTTTTTCTGCCATGTGATCACTAATTCCTTTTATAGTTTCTCTTGTTAAGACTTTTTCGGGAATTTTCGTGGCTAACATATCAAGAATATTGTCGCCCCTAGTTGGTGTGAAGTGCCAAGTTGATTCAATGCGTTCAACGTAAAAGAATTCAATAGCGATTTGCGGATATCTTTGTCTTTATCCCCGTTTTAAAACTATATGTGCTATAGTCAATAGATGGTACATTGAGATCTCCACCGATTATAACGTCGCGATCATTGTGTCGGGATAAGAAACCTTGGATTAACTTATCTAATTCTAATATTGAATTATATCTGTCGTCCGACGGTCTGTAAAATGCTCGTAGATATTCCTTCAGAAGATAACTTAGGTCCAGGCATACTCGACAATGAGATAGAAAGGGAATTAAGGGAGAGAAAATAAACAAGGCCGTGGGGTTGAATTACATTCCCGCGGAACTACTGAAATGTTTAGGAAAATGTGAGAGGAAGAGGCTACATGGACTGATTCGTAGTATCTATGAAGAAGGAATCTGGCCGGAAGACTTTGTGAGATCAGTTTTAGTTCCTATTCCGAAAAAGGTAAAGGCTACATCATGTGAGGACTAAGGGACAATAAGTTTGATATCCCACGCAGCTTAAGTTGTTCTCAGAGTCATAAAGAAAAGGATAGAGAAGGGCAAATGATTACTTAGGGGATGATCAGTTTGGGTTTAGGAAGGAAAGAGGTACGCGAGATGCCATAGCAGTAATGAGATAACTTTTCGAGAGGAATGTAGAATACAACCAGGAGGTATTTGCCTGTTTCGTAGATTTCGAAAAAGCGTTTGATAGGGTGAATTGGGAAAAACTAATGAGTATATTGCAGAAAATAGGAATAGACTGGAGGGAAAGGAGGCTAATCCGCAACCTGTACATGTCTCAGACTGCTCAGGTGCGGGTGGGAAACGGGGAGTCAGAATGGGCAGTGTTAGGAAGGGGTGTAAGGCAGGGTTGCCCATTATCACCGTTGCTGTTCAACCTGTATGCAGAGGAAATGATCAAAGAGGCATGGGAAGAACTCGAGGTAGGAATGAAAGTGGGCGGGGAATTCGTAAAATCAGTTAGGTTTGCTGATGACCAAGCTTTAGTTTGTCAGTCAGCCAAGGGGCTGCAAGCATTGCTGAGTGCATTGGAAATTCATTGTGACAGATATGGGGTGAGAATCAATATTAATAAAACAAAGGTTATGCGATTTTCCAGAAAGAAAAGGGCAAAGATAAACATTAAAATAGGAGGGCAAAAACTGGAGCACGTAGAACAGTTTACGTATCTCGCCAGTATTTTGGACCAACACGGTCAAAGTAGTAGGGACGTAAGGAGAAGAATTGCGCTAGGCAGAGGGGCTTTCACAAGGAGGAGGGAGTTGATGACAGGGGCGTTGAGTAAGGATGTTAAGAAAAGACTCGTAAAAACTTTGATATGGGGCGTAGCTATGTACGGCCCGGAAACGTGGTCATTGAAGCAGGAGGATAGACGTAGATTGGAGGCTTTTGAAATGTGGGTGTGGAGAAGAATGGAGAAGGTGAAATGGACCGAGAAGAAAACAAATGAGGAAGTACTGGGTATGGTGGGCGAAGAGAGGGGTTCGTCGGGAGAAATCCTACGGAGGCAGGAAAAGTGGATGAAGGGGGTATTGACCGGCAGGGGGATGTTGAAGACTGTAATAGAGGGGAGAATGTTAGGCAAACGAGGAAAGGGTGGGAACACGATAGGGATGTTGGACGGGATGAAGAGAGGAGGGAAGTACTCAGAGATGAAGAGGGACCTGATGTAGGGTAGGATGCTGAATTTTGTGTTTTATTAGGAGTAATGAAATATTTATTTGATAGTTGTGACCATCCAAAAACCTACCTTCACCGGTAGATTACCTTTTATAATAATAATTCCTTCGGGTGAAGAACTTTTAATGGAGCATCAAATACTCTCCAAACCATTACCTGGAATTGATTACCTCAGCCCTGCTGACGCAAGAATTTTTGCAATTAAGACGCCGCCCCAAATTCTATTTGCTCTGTCATTTCTGTAAATGGAAAGGGTTTTGGAAGATTTTCACCGCCGACAATATTAGCTTTCTGTCCCAATAATTAACTTTCACCTGTGCTTTGAATAAGGCGCTGATATTCTGCGAATTTGTTTTTTAAACTTCGACAATTAACTACCAATACATATACAATTTCCTTGACATTACAGAAGAGAATAGCTCTTTTTACAAGAATTAATCACTACGCACTTTTTGAAGTATTATTCTAATTGCAATTAGTCGCACCAGCGTTGTATGGCGTTTGAGTCATCTGCTAAAGCTGCTATATCCTCAGTATTACGGATAACTCTGTATAGTATGCTATTAGGCTATGTCGCTAAGCACTTGAAAGAAATTTCAATTGGAGTTAGTTAAAATGAACATCACTCAAGGCAGGGTCAAATTTTCTCCAAGAAACACCTCTCCGACATTTCCGCTGAACAAGTATCAAAGGAAATCGACGAGATATTTAACCAAATCACTAATAAAAAATATTCTACCAGCTTTTTTGTAAATTTTAATTCCTATATACTAGAGTCGATTTCTTTCCGCATTAAATGGAATAAAGGAAAGATTTTGAACAAAAATTATGAAGAGAATTCGGTCATCTTCCAGTTGATAACGGTAAACGGGCTGAAAGTTATTACGCGATGGGAAAAATAATTTTTTTAAACCGTGGCAGTCGATGATGCCAACGATTTTCTTTACATCCTCTTCCTCTTAACTTCATTCTACAATTTAAAGAGTTTAAAAAGTCTTCTCTTATTTTTAACGAAAATTTGCTGATTAAAGCGAAAAGGTAAATGTAAAAAAACTTTTTTTTGAATGGTGGTAGGTGGGGAAAAACATCTAATTAGTCCGAGGAAGGGAAACCACTTAAAAAGTATTGTTTTTCATTTATTTAAAGAAAGTGAAGGACAAAGTTTTTTGCTCCCTATGAATATTTTCTTTTCTTTATTTCATTACTATACAAGAGTCCTGCGTGTTACACATCATATTATTTTTCTCTTACAATGACCCAAAATCGTTTGGTGGCAATGTCCGTCTAATCGGTAATTTTCACGTTTCTACTTGTTCCAACAAATTGGTATTACATCATAAATGGTTTTATCCTATAGTAAATTTTCTACAGTAAGTTAACTTAGGATAGCGTTTCCATAAGGTTAATGTGATTAAATTATAGCTTCACAGCACAACAAAATATATTAACGGAATGAATGTGTGTTTCCTGCATCAGCATTTAGTGTTGACTCAATTAAATACTTAAAGGCGCTACCAGCTGAAGATTAACCAACAGTTTGGAAAAGGCTGACTTATTAAATTCATTCTTTCAAAGCGTCTTCACTAATATCTCACAGGATACCCCCTGCAAAGGGATGCAAAAAGAAATACATGTCCAAGGCAAGAAACTAATACGGAAATAGAATGTGATGGAAACAATAATGATAAGGAGAATTTACGAGGAAAAAACTTATCAGGAAGTAGAAGAGAAAACCCATCAAAGATATGGCAGGAATATTATTTTTTGACCCAAGAAAGATTCAAGAACGATAGAGAGAATACAGAGGATCTATATGGTAAAGATATTAGGTAAGTACGAGGGTCACCCGGAAAGTAGTACCCGTTCGTGCCGCATGAAGTGCTGACGACGCGAGTAGCCGCTGGACGAGGTCAGATAGCTTCAGTGGCTTGTCTGCCTTCTCTGAGCCAAGTTGCGTGACGCTAGCATTGCCTGTGTTGTTTCTGTGATTGTTTACAATGTTTAAAAAATTGAGAACGCCGCCAGTTGTGAAGTGAGGGCAGTGATTAAATTCCTCAATGCAAGAAACGTTCGCCCATGTGATATTCATCGCCAATTAAAGGAGGTGTATGGAGACAATGTAATGGACGAGTCGTCTGTTCGGCGGTGGTGTCGCAACTTCAACATGGGGAGGGGGAACACACACGACGATGAGCGTTCGGAGAGACCGTCTGTCATTACAGACCAACTGGTGAGCTCAGTTGACGAATTCGTGAGGAACGATCGGCGCGTCACAATTGATGACATCTGTGAGCATTTTCCCAATGTTTCTCGAACAATTGTTCATGAAATTGTTAAACACCATCTGCATTATGCAAAAATTGGTGCAAGATGGGTCCCTCGCGTATCTCAATGAGCTGGCGGCAAAGGACTATGCAGCAGGAATACAGAAACTTGTCACACGTTATGACAAATGCCTTAATTTGCTTGGAGATTATGTTGAGAAGTAGTTTAAAGTATCCTCTTTCAAATAAAATTTTTTATGTTTGTTAATATTTACTTTTGTGTCTTTATTTCACGAACGGGTACTACTTTCCGGATGACCCTCGTAGTTTTGACATAGACAGGAGATGTTATAGTTTATAGTTGTGGATAGCTTAGGTCAAGGCATGGTTGACTGGAATATAGGAAGGACACTAAATGAAACCAAATAAGGGTGTGAAGGGTAGATAACATTCCCGCAGAACTACTTAAGGGTTCAGGAAAACATGCTATGAAGAATGTTTAAGGACTAATTCAAACATTTATGAAGGTGAAAATTGGTCAGAAAATTTCTTCAGATCAGTGTTTGTTCCCATCCCAAAAATGGGAAAGGCAGCCATATGCCAGAACTATAAAACAAAAAGTGAGTTTGCAAGCAGGAAGATGATACTTAAGATCATCAATAAAAGCATTGAAACTATAGATCAAATAACCAGGATGAAAAGAAAGGAGCACCAGGAGGAAGTAGAGGAAATTACGAATAAGTTAAAGAATATGGGTATAACAGAATAAATGAGTACATACAAAAAAAGAGACATGGAAAGCTGCATATGAAACTATGGAAACAATAAACAGGAAAAAGACAAAAAATACAAACGAAATGATTATAAAGCTAGGCAGGGAAAGGAAATGAAAAAATGTAAACAAAGAATAAAGGAAATGGAAAAATGTAAACACAGATTGAGGTAGCGGAGTTGAATATTAAATTGAGGCAGGAAATAAACAGAGCAAAATAGGTGTGGAGGAAAACATGTACATGTCTCAGTCAGCTTGTCTGCATATAATAGATGGAGTGAGGATGGGAACTGTTAGGAAGGAGGTAAGACAGACCTGTTTATTATTACCAATACTTTTCCATGTACATGCAAATTAAATGGCATTGAAAAGGTGTAAAATAGGAATTAAAGTCTGAGTGGAATATATGAAAGCAGTTAGATTTGTGGATGACCAAGCTTTAGTTACCTAGTCAGTCAATGAGGCCTGGTCATTACTGAGAACATTTTAAAACAAGTGTGTTGGTTATAGGATGACGATCCATGTAAACAAAACACAATGACATTTTTAAGAATGACGAAAGCTCAGTTAAAGACACATTAAATTGCAAAGGCATTAACTAGAGTACGTGATATGGTTCATTGCAGTGTTTCTTGTAAGGTCAGCCTTAATGATGTAGCTGTTATTACTTGGTGACCTCAAAAAAATACCTTAAAATAATGCATCTTTCTTGTGGTTGTCACATTGTTTACAACTTTAAATATGGCTTATTTTAATATGAGTCAATCAAAAATGCAAACAATTATTGATAATTATGCAAATAATGTGGGTCGCGGTAGTCCAGTGGGTAGAGCGTTGGGCTGCTGACCGGAGGGTCCAGGGTTCGATTCCCGGGCAAGGCCCTCCGGGCACCTGAAGCTCCACCCAAGGTAAAGTGATTTTTTGGGTACCAGGTCTTCCTGGGGAACCATAACCGGCACAGGGAAAGGAACTGGCCCCCCTACCCTTATGTGTGAATTTTCACACGCCGTATAGGGCTTAGTACTGGGTGATCTCTACCATCACCTACTAAACCGACCTTCGGGTCGATTATTGTGTTTATGGTTTTATACAAATAATGTCTAAATTACCAACTATTCTTTGGATGTAGCTTGCATACCTCATAAGTAAAATTAATATGGTAACTTAAGACAGGGCCAAAGAGAGGAATATTATTTTTAACATGAAGAAATACATAAAAGTATGCATTTCTTGGACACAATTAAATATTGTTGCATGATATACATTTTATTTAAAAAAAATAAGAAAAGAAAGGTAAGATAAATTCAATTACTCTAGTCTGGGAAAAAATACTGAATGCCAATTGCTCTTAAATTTCAAGTCATGCATTCAGAGATTCAACTTACTATAATGCTATTGGAGAAGATGTGAAAAAGTAACCAAAAAAATCAATCAATAGATAGTGATTAAATATTAATCCCCAAAAACCATTAATTTCACTACATGAACTTTATGTGACAAAACTCACATATGCTGCAAAAGAATGGACTGACTGTAGGGCATCAAATAATTGGAGAACAAAACATGAAATATTAACAAAAGCATATATTTAAGCATTCCTTGATAAGAGAAAGTTTATACCCGTCAAAAATATAACGAATCCATTGCCACAACCAGGTTAACATGTATAAGCACTACAAACAGGGGATTCAGCGAGGTAATTATTTTAAGTTCATCATTCTTAGCTTGGCAACATATACTTGATGGCATCAAATGAATAAGAATCCCTAAACATCATACTTCAAGAAATCAATGAAAAAAAAATCTAGATCTGTGAACAATTATGCCATCCCTAACATGAAGTCACTAAATGGCCAGTGAAATAAGCTATACCGATGACATTAATTTCAGGCATTACATTATTTAAAAAATTTTTGAAGTGAAAGTTTTGTAAATAATTTCATAGAAAATTTATTACTTCCTAAAAATAAAACAGAGATGTTTCTATGTACTTTTAAGTACACATGATCCATCTTTATGAAAAAATCTACATTAAATAAAACTGATTAAGGTTGACAATAAACCACTCAGCTACAATATTTCATTAAGTAGCATTCATGATACTTGGAAGCTATACAGGTTAAATCTTGAATAATTAATGGCTTCATTTCACCGTTAAGAAAGTTAAAAATAATCAATTAAACCCTAAGAACCAAAAATGAAGAAATAGATAACATATATGGTATACACATACACTTTATCGGTATTATTTTTTCTTTACCCATCCCTTTCCACTGGTTTCACTTCTCTTATAACGGAAACTGCTGTGCGAGGCATTTCTTCAAGGTAACCAAAAGTCACAGCCTTTTTTCAGTTCTTTGCAAGTGACCTTTTCAGAGCTTGCTAAGGACAAAAACTCCTCTCAACATTTACCAAATCTAAAATTCTCAGATGTCATTCAGGATGGTCGTTTTGGTTGGTTTTACAGGGCTTGTAACTTAAATAAGTAGCCTCCAATGAAATGCTTGCTCATTAGTGTGGCCATTTCCGTTTTAATTTAAATATGATAACTTGTTTTCTACATTATACTATACACTCTAGATCCAATCAAGCATAAAGTTGAGCACCTTGCTGCTGCAGCCAAATGTAGAGTGAATTAATTGTGGCCGCAGCTAATGGTGTTTTCCATATAAGCCTGGTTAGCTGTTCTTCAGATGGTTACAAATTCTTTGGATAACTTGAGGTGAGTTTTAAATAAGTGGAAGTAACATGCTGAATCTTAACAGAATTTCCAGGAAGTAGTAAATCTCCCAATTCAAAACCCCCTTATGAAAAGTCATTTAGGATACAAACATTTCTGAAGGATACTGAATTGCCATGTATTTAACATTAAAATTAATTCAAAACAAAAAACAAACAACTTATCTTTAAGTGCCCTGTTATAGCACTTTAAGTTCAACAGAGCATCTGTCAATGGTCGAGGGTCAATCAATCAATTTTGAAGTTGAAATCATCAAGAATTAAAATCTCTTCTGGATCAGCAGGACAAATCACAGATCAGTAAAATGAATGCCACTTGCAGGGGCAAAAAACACATAGATCAACTTTTTCTGCCATGAGATTGACGGTTCAAGATTCAGAAATATTTTATGTTCAGGTATCAACGAAAAGGTGAAAAAATGTCATCATAAATGATTTTTCCTAAATTCGAACTTAGATGCTAGGCTATGTTTCGTTTAATAAGTTTCATCGCCACTAGTGTTTTTTAGTAATTTCTTGATGAATCTAAAATCTCCTAAAAATCTAAATTCTCCTAAAATCACTATGCTCCAACAAAAGTCCAACTAATAATTTTTTTCTTAGGATTGTAGGTTTTGCATTGAAAGGATGATGTGCATTATTGAGCATGAAATTAAGCACAAAGTAAAGGTGAAAGCAGATATTTTTGATCGCAGGGAAAGCATCACCAAGCTGAAGAAGAGAGGTTGGCTATTGCCACTACAGGATCTATTGCAGGAGACTTGGCAAGTGGTGAACAAGATGAAAAGATAACATCAAGAAAATTTCACTTCTAAATTTCCCACAAAAAAACAAAAATAAATTGACAAACTGGATTCGTATAAAAATAGTTAAATTCTAGGTTACACATCTTCAAAATCAGTTCATAAATTTAAAATGAAAACTTCCTTTAGTAGTTATGCATTACCACTCCCCTTCCAGCTAAATATGAGTCTCATATGATAATAATTATTATTTTCAATTCCTTCGGCTAGGGTAAATCCTACCTAAGCAATTTTTTACTGGTATTCTAATGGTTAAGGCGCATTTTAGATAGATATAGCTTATATAACGGTACAACGATAAATCTACTTGCCTCTGCTCAAAAAACATAACCTAACATCCAACACTATTGAGCCGTCAAAACTCCTTCTGCCCATCATTCTGTCCGACATGTCTATCCAATTTTTTTTCCTTCCTCGCTTGCCTAACATTCTCCCCTTTATTGCAGTCTTCAACACATCATTTAAATATTCGATGTTTTCATGCTTAACTTCGTGCAAAAATATTATCACTGATGTAAAAAAGCCAATATATCTTTCCACTCAATTTTTAATTTGGTACAACAAGTGTCGACACATCGGTGTCCTTCGACGGCTTTGTATCAGAGGATGATGCCAATGCATCAAAACTAGTCGTAGCGAATAAAAAATTAAGTGGAAATCTCAATGACAATCAAAATGCTCTGCCTCCTTTGGACTTCTCCTAAAAATTCAACCCACCATGGCTAATACTTCCTTGTTTGTTTCCCTCTCTGTCCACTTCACGTTCTCTTTCATTCACTCACTGCATACTGTGATGTACACCAATCGGTTGCCGCATAACACTACGTCTCTAGCAGTATTAAAACTCTTGTATTATTCTAATTTTTTTTTCCAGGGCATCATATGGAAAAATGTTCTGAGGATCATCTGTTAACATTGCACATTTTTCTTAGTTAAAAAAGTTATTAGATGTGTACTTGATACTGCTTAAAGGACAGAATGTAGCCCCTTATTCAAAAAATTAAATGTTCTTACCATTCCACCCGTTTATACTATATATTTTCCATGTTAGTCTTCATAAAAATTATCTCTCTTTCATTCAAATTGCGATATTCACTCTTATCCAACTAGAAATCATCCCAACATCATTTCATCAGCCATTTCATTTAAAAACCCAATGGCAATGGGTCCAAGAATTTATAACACACTATCACACCCGTTAAAAATGAGATATAAATAATGAAATTTAAAATTGAAACTAAGGAAACTCCTTCTAATAAATTGTTGTTATTCACTGAATGAATTTTTAAATGAAAAGCTGTTATAATGCATCGTGCTTTTATTATACAGTTTACTATATATGCTCTTTTTTAAGCATGTTCATAGAATTTTTTACTTTTCTTTAAGTCTTACTTAAGAATATTTTTTACTTTTCTTTGTATTTGATGACTCCTATACCTACATGATGTGTATTGTTGGTGGACAATAAAATATTATTATAATTCTCCACACCCATATTTCTAAAGCCTCCAATCTATGCCTATCATCCTGCTTCAATGACCATGTTTCCACACTGTGTTAAACCACATTTCATACAAATGTTTTGACGAGCCATTTCTCAACAGCCTTACTCAACATCCCTGTCATCAATTATTCCCTTTTTGTGTAAGTTTCTTTGTCTAACACAATTATTTGTCTTACATCCCTACTACTAAGACTATTTCGGCCCGGAACACTTCTGAGATAGGTAAACTCCTATGCATGTGACACTATTTGAAAAACAATAGTTTCTGTTCTAAGGAACAAAAAATTCACAGAAGCTATCCCATGTACATTTAATAATAAAGTTAAATGGCAAGAGGAATTTCTAAAGTCTTACGTATTATCATTCATATTCTGGAAATAATGCTGCGGAAAATATTTACATTTAATAGAATATGCTAAATGATAAGACAGATTTTTCATAAGACCTCATAAGAAGTTGATGTTGCTGTGACATTTCTTATTTTGTCCAAAATTGGGAATCTAAAGAATTGAAAACCCACATTGCTATACCACTTACAGTAGTTGACCTATCTGATTCTTCCAAATGTGGCAGAAATTGCAGCATTTGCAGAAATCTTTTACTTCACAGACAAAAAACTTTCACCGAAAGTGTGCACTTAAGATGTGAGAAAACCTGACTCACCATTCCATTCATTCTCCTGGGCAACTATGTTGATTACATCAAAATCCACAGAATCACCAAAGATGGATAATAGTTTAGCAAGAATGAGGTTCTTGTCAAAGCCCTCTTCCTCTGAAACAAATTCAGCCATTGTCTGTGAAGATCAAATGAGGAAATATTATAGTATCATTTCAAAACTGAATGAGTACTACTGTGATCTTAACACTCAATGAAGGGCAAAAAGAAGAATTTTATTTTTTAAATCAGATGATTCAAGAACATGTAATCAAACCACAATTTAAATTAACCTTGACCCCCTGTGGCCACTCATAAAAGTGAAGGACATCACACAGTAATTGGAGGTTAGAGATCTTCTTCTACTGCTTATTCATCTATTTGCCCACAGGACATCTAGATTTTAGGCAAAACTGGTAGTCACAGAGCATTTCTAACATATTAGAAAAAAAATCCTTCCCTTAACAAGCTTTCACTTTCTGTAAGTGACACAAAGTGTTTAGTGCCCTTTATTCTTTATTAAAATGAAAACAAATATTTTGTTGCCCACTCATTTGGTCATTAATGACCTCAAAGAAAACATTATGGGTGGAGAAGTGTCTACCTTGACTAACCCACTTGAGAGGACAATGCCTCAGGAAAATAATAGCAGTTAACATAGTTGGTTACATTATGCCAAACACAGATGTAATAATACTATGGTAAACAGAATAAAAATGAAAATGCTGATATTGTACTGAACTGTAGAGAGCTGTAAAATTCAACTAACAGCCCAACCAAATTGCAGATGGAAAGGGTATAACCTACATCGATAATTATGTCAGATAGCCAAAGAGTAACAAATTTCCCGAGTTCCAATTTAAGGAATGGATGTGAATCTAAAAAATGCAGTAGCGTTAGCTCTCTTTATGACCTGACCTCTTGATAGGAACTCGAGCATGTTACTCCAGCGATGGGGATAAATAGACCCACTCATTATTCTCAGAGTTGTCTTTCAATTATGAATTGTAAGTTTGAAGCTTGGTGTACAAAAACGTACCAGGCCCCAACAAAGACCTATAGGTGTCAAAAACCTCTTGGGTCCTTAAATATGCCTCCTTAGAAAGGCTATTGATGGTAAACCTATTCCTTTTCTTCTACGAGATGCACAAATCTATTCAAAAGCTATCTAGGGGCTAGCCGTGCATATGTAAATCAATATTTGCGTTTACATATTTCTGAAAGGAATAATCGACAACATTTTTACATTGCATGAAGTTCTTATGCAAGGGTCCCTACAAGTTCGATTAGGATCACGTCTTCTCCTTTTTAAATGGATTGCATAATTAGAGGAAAGAACAATCACTGATGTTGACTGCTGATGTTCAAGCATATTGGCGGGATCTACTCCGTGCCCCTAACGTCGTAACAAGTACATCATTAGCCTAGGATATAAAAGTTCGGCGGTGATTCTATTTATATAAACGGATCTGCGGTAACCTATTCCTCGGTGAAATCACAGTGGGAAAAGGATTCAACCGAGGCATATAAAAATAATTTCGTGGCCACGTTCAACTAAACATAAATACACAATTGAATTCCGAAAGAAATCGGTCATAATTTCCAACTGTGTTTAATTCAAAAGAGGAAAACTGTCACCAGATATATAACACATATTCTTTAACCTTGAATACCCTAAATGAATTAGTCTTATTTCCCAGACTTTTCGTGTCAACAGAAAAATGAAAAACAATAATGATACGGTCAAATAAAGCCCCTCAACAATGATAACTCTATATCACGCTAACGAGAACATTAAAATGTGGGTCCTAAGACATTCACATCAGCACGATTGCCCTTCGAAGATATGTACTAGGAGATACCACACTTAATTAGATAAGATTTAAAGGGGTAGTAATTTATAACTACCTATAACAATCAAGGACGTTCGCTGTTTCCAATCCGATGTTTTCAATCAAATGATTGCAACAAGATCATGTCGCTAACTACCAAACAGGTCTTCACTGTTATTCCTTGACTATGCGGGCATGGCAGATTCACGCCTCAACGTTTCACAATACAACGAAACGTTATTTCACCACAGCCTGCTTGTTACGATCAACCACAAGAACCACAATCACTCATAATCATGGGAGAGATACTCTCATGCAAGCGTATTTACCTCTAGTCTTATCCAAGTAGTGTATATTTTCAGCAGAAGAGGACTCTGTACAAAAAATTTGAAGGAAAAACAGAACGGTTTATGCTTCCCCTTTGGGGCTAATCGCACTACGCAAAAAAAAGCAATCTCACCTCTGTGATGTGCTGACAGATTACGTAGGTCAGCGCTTGTGACCCTATTTCCATCTTTTCCGGCCTCGGTAGCTTTAAAATTGGAACAATTTCACTTAGGTAAAGAAAAAGGCATTAGAGTTGATTCTAATCATGCTTATAGCCTACCTGTAACTTTAGCATATATCAGTTTTTCCAAGACGTAGGCTTCTCGGACTTCAAGAAGCATTCAAATCCACTCATCTTCATAGACCATTCCCGAAGACGAGCGAAACGTTGATGGTTTTTCATTGCTGCGAAACATTGCTAAAATATCGTGCTTTATTGCTGTTTTACTTATCATGGTATTCTCTCCGTCGAATGTAGAGAGTTTTGATTGATTTCTTAAGTAGTCTCTAGATATAAACGGCGTTCTGAATTATGGACTAAAATAGGCTTTCGCTAGAAGTAGTGGTAATTCATTAAGGGATAAAATCAACAGCTGAAGTCATCTGCGACATTAGGGATAATTTGGTTGGGGAAGGATATTTAGGGATTGGGTGAATGGTGGAGAGAAATCTGGCTTCGGCGTTAGCCTAATCTAAACGGAAGGGTATACAATTTCACCTCCCACCCTACAGCGTTCAAGATTGAAGTGCTATCCACAGAGTATCCCGGGAAGGGATCGGAATTATATTAAAAATGCTACCAGCGCGAGAATTCGAACCAGGAGTGAGAAGATAGTCCATTAACGACCGCACATACTCCTCCCCACTCGCTTGGGAATGCGGCTCTAATATCTTACTCTACCATTGGAGGAAAGCGAGTTATTAAGAGCATTTATGACATCGCTTCCAACTTATAAAAATCCGAGCATACCCTAACCGCAGACCCATTGCTGGTGCAAAGTTCATCTCAATCCAGAAACTCGTTCTTTTACTGCTTACAATTTACGCCGCTACGTGTCAGGATGTAAATAAAAGAAAATCTAATTTGAGTTTTCCCTCTTGTTTCACTATAGTTCGTATTAATAAACAATTGACCACCGTAATGCAAAACAATAAGAGACATTTAATAGCGCGGGTGCACAGAAATTGACAAATAGGCTTTTGCCCTTAGCCTGTTTCGTAGTAGTTAACATCGTGAAGTTCTTGAATCTATTCTTAAAAAACTGTTAGTTACATTTTAGTAGCTTCAGTGGAGGGTAATGATCAAAATATATCGAGTGTCATGCGCTGTAGTTGCTGTTGCCGAATTTGCTTGCTGGTTGTTTTTGTAGATCGGTAAACTTCTTACTTCCATTTGTGTGTAATCATCACATCCTGCAACGGCATAGAGTAAGTTGGAATGATTTTATTGTTGAAAATTGAGACACTCATAATGAATGGAACGCGCATTTATCTTCATTATTTCAATTTTAATACAGACATAGGTTAAGTGTGTTTTTGTCACGGGCTATGTATTCTGTTGTAGCAAGTTTTAGTCGAAACAGTTAATGGCCAGTTCTGAGAAATCGCGTTACAGTTTAATAATAATTTTACCAATTTATTTATTTTCTACTGTGTCAAAAGCAAAATATTCAACTATTTGTGGTCACTAACATATTGAAATCAAATTTTGTTTCGAGGAAAGGAAAAAGATTAATTTTTAGCCTTTCCGATCACGATATTTTTTAAGTTATAGGGAGATGCTAAATCTGTTTGACATGCTCTGTTTTAGTTTATCGGCAATATATTTAATCGTAAATTATTTTGCTTGAGACTCTTACCTTTGTTTCATCAGGCAGTGGTATATTATGAATGTTTACTTATTTGTTGTACTTTTATACCATGGCGTATATGTGCTCGATTACCTGCTCTTGAAAGAGTGAAGATTTTTTATCTAAGGAAATTGAAATATTATCAGTATATTATACTCCGTTCCATTGTCGTTGCCATTTGCTAACCGGGTTTAAGATTCGTCTATTAGTCTTTATGACTCGCAAATTTGATTTTGTCTGCAGATGATCATCAACGTTCGAATAGAAAGTTCCTTGCCAAACAACGTCTGTAATATTCATAAAATTTTTTGCATAAACATAAACACAGTGATCAACTCATAGGTAGGTTTGGTAGGTGATGGATTTTACCCAGTAATACACGCCCAACGGCGTGTAAAATTCTCATTCCTGGAGAGCGGGCCAGTTCCTTTCCCTGTGCAGATTATGGTTTCCAAGGAAGATGTGGTACCCGAAAAATCACAGATTGCGTGGAGCTGTAGGTGCTCAGAGAAGCTTGCCCGGGAATCGAACCCGGACTCATCGTTCAGTAGTCCAGCGCTCCACCCCCGGACTATCGCGACCCACATTTTTTAATAAAATTATAATTTTTTGTAATCTTTCTGTTTAGGTAGGTTTCGGATTGACAAGCTGCCAAACGCATTAGGAAATTTTCTTCTCCATTTGCACTATGTTTCCCATTATAGTTGAAAAAATATTACTTAAATCTTAAGCTATTTTTTTGGTCATAAATGAAGCTATTGATTTAATGGAATATTATGTGCTGTATCTGTATTTTTTACAGTTACTTTTCGTTAAATTGTACCAAGCTTATGGAAGAATTAAACTACTATTAGAAGTTTATTTTATCTTTGCATCCCTGTATATTTCATGGTTTTAATGATAGCTACTGATGCTCTTCGGTGTGAAATTAGGTACTGTATTTTAGACCCCCCGTGATTCTTCTTGGGAGAGTAAATGTATTAGACTTTCGCTTCCATTGACACATTCAGCAGTTATTTCTATGGATTATATGAACAAAGATATATTTAAAACGTGTATTTGGTATTGTGTTTTAGGTTTTCATTTGATATTTATTTTAGATTTTTGTTTCATACTGTAATCTCAAGTTCAGATTCAAAGCACACTATAAAGTTGATAATTAAACGTCTCTTGGATGGAAATTATTTGAGGAACTTATGATTCTTGAATTATGTGAAGTTTATTTGTCATCATGCTAAACCATAGACCAAAAATTGTTTGGTTTATTGCTATATCATGTAGTCATAAAATGTCATCATGGGAGCATGGGGAGAACATCCTGTTCAATGGAAAGAACTATGTATCAATAAATTCTTGTTTCTCAGTATAATTAAAGACGTTTGTAATGACTTTGGAATCTTATGAACCCTACCACTACACAACACTGGGTGGTACGGTGACTGACATGATTGAAGGGAAGAAGAAAGGCTACAAGTCTGTAATTTACCTTTTGCTCTTTTGGAGTTTGTCATTAAAGTGTTGGCATTCATTAACATACAATGGCTTATTCAAGGGGACATGGTAGTCCGGTGGTTGGAGTGCTGGGCTTGGGTTCAAGTCTGGGTGGTACCTCTAGGCACCCTCAGCTTCACCCAAGCTGTGTGATTTGCCGGGTTTCAAATCTTCCATAAGGAAACCATAAGAAGCCCAGGGAAAGGATCTGGCCCCCCTCCCAGATGTGTTAATGTCACATGCCGTTGGGCTTAGTGCTAAATGTGCTCTATCTTCACCTATCAAACCAACCCTAGGGTTGATAACTGTGTGGTGGCATACTTAAATTTCCTTGTGCCTGCTTAATGGCAATTGCTTATGTTCCCTCATGGAACAACATGATCCGTAGTGAAGCAAAGTTTATTTCTGCTGAGGTTTACTCAAATTTTGGTAATAATTATATATATTATACTGTTGCTTTTGAAGAGATGCACCTTAATTCTTGCATGTATTTTGGATTATGTAAACAATGTACTGAAGTAATTGAAAAAATTATACATAAATCTCCATCCCAATAAGTCTTAGTAAGATATCCAAAAGAAGCAGCACAATGAAAATTACAATACCTATATTGCTGTAAGGTTAGAAATAATAACAATAGAGATTCATCAAAATCAGGCAACCAATGGTTAAAAAGTCATCGACACTCATATAACTGAATATCGTTTGCTTTCTATGTCTTAAGAATATTTTTTCATTGGCAATGATTTTGTTTTTGGTAACATGGTAAACAATTTTCATTTAACCAAGCATTAAAGTCTGCTTGAATATTGCCATGGCAGGTATAAGGAACACAGTGCTACCATTGTTTTTGGATTAACCATGGTGCATTTTAGCAATATTTAGCTTATTACTTCGAATGTAGGTTAATTTTAGAACTTCATAAAAATGAAAATCCTTCGCTGATAGCTGCTTAAGATTTTGGAATATAACAGATGAGAATTCATAGTGGTTAGATTTTCAGTTGCCCTTACTCTTCCCTTATTATACATAATCGTAATTACAACAGGTCTTTGGAAGTTACTGGGAATGCTACCTCAGCCAATTATACCATAATTTAATTTAGAGTGCCACAGGATAGTAATTATTATTTATTAGCAATAGTCTACAAAGTTAGGGGAAGTTTTATATGGATCTGGGCTTTACTCTCCATGTCTAAGACCTGCTTAAAACAACACTACCCTTTCATCCCCATATTACAATAACTTCTTTATTAGATCTGCATGCTTTCTATTTCCCTTAATGCCAGCCAAAATATCCATTCTTTTCCTCTCTCTATATTGTTTACCCAATATTCTTCCCTCTAGTACTGTCTTTAGCATCGTATTGCCTCTCTGTATCTCATGCATCCATTTTTGTTTATGTTTTAAAATTTATCCCAACAACTTTCTCTTTTCTGCTACTATACCTAGAACTCTGCTTGTTTTCTCTCTCATCCATCTTATTTTTCTATTCTTTCCCACAGCCGCCTTTGAAAAGTCACCACTTTATGCTCATTCTATTGGCCCGTTGACCAAGAGCTAAGAAAACAGAGTTAAGAAAGAGAGCACTTACTTCAAACAAAGTAGAACTTTGCTAGGCAATATTACAAATTATTGATGATCGATCAAAATGTTTTTCATATTTTAGCCCTTCATTAGGTATCACTCATGAGTATTTAAATTCAGAAACCTTTGCAATCTGCATAAAATAATAAAATCTTATTGAGAACAGTTTGGGTCATTGTATGCCAATTTCTGATTAAATGACCACTAATTGCACGTATTATAACACATTACTTTTTCACTTAACCATAATGTATTTAGCCCAAACCTTTTGCCACAGGGTTAAAGTCATTGTATAATGGATTTCACCTTGTCCTAGTTTGACCCTTGATAATTGAGTGCGATTTTGTCTTATACTCTGTTGTCCTTCCATTGCAATTATATAAATCATTGATGCAGACCAGCAACAAGATTGACCCAAAACAGATACCTATGTCACACTAGTATATACATATCCAAAATCAATGTACCTTACCTGCTCATATTATTCACTCTAGCCATGTGGTCAATAAAGAAATGAAATGTCTGAATTATAGATCAGCTGGTTCATTTTGTGTTTGTAGATTTTGTTTTTTGGGTTGAGTATGTGCCTTTGATATCATCTTTAACTTATTTAGACCACCTTTGTGCTTTTGTGAATTACAAGTCATAGATGACAAAAGAACAACAATGTACACTTCTGTAAGTTGGGCATATCCAGATCCTATTTCCATTTTAATCTTGATGACTGAAGGGAAAAGAGCCTTACATATTGGCCAAATGACATGGCAAGATTATGTAGAGGGGTTGTCAATGGCCAATGATTGATAATAATTGCCAATATAACATTGATGGCATCAACCTAATCTTGATCACTGAGGACACTTTCTTTTATCTTATGTTGGCCACCGCTAATGGGGCAAGGTTGCATAGTGTAAAGAGCATTTAGGGAATAGCCATTATTTGATTCTTAGTGAGTTTTGACATTTCCAGCTACACCCAAACTATGATTTTTTGGGTACCAGATCTTCATGGGAAATCATAGGCTGCAAAGAGAAAGGAAGTGGTCATATACCACGTGAATCTCCTCTTCCTTTATGAATTTGCACCTTGTATGAACCATATGGTACTATCCCCTCACACCAAAAGCTTTCATGGGATTTGCTTTGCTCTTTGAGGGTATCTTTTACCCTGGAATTCCAATGCACCACTTTTCGCTTGTTATCAGGTATCCCAGGGGATGAACCACCAGAATTCACAGCACCCCTACCCAGGTGGGACTTAAACCGAAATCCTTTGGATAAGCAGATGAACCTGTACCCACTTAATCAGGTGGTTAACAATTAAGTAATTTACAAAAGTTTGCCACAGTCCCATTAAGTAGTTTCTTAATCTATCATGCGAAAAATATTTTTGTATTCACAGAATGCATTAGGTGTACCATATAATGAGGCAGTGGATGCAAGGAAATTGTGGCATGTGTACGTTTTCACTCTCATTATTTTAAGAAAATTACCTCGCTAATCTTAATATAATGAGAAATATTTTTCATTTGCTGCATCTCGGAATCGCGATAAATTCTTTATTCAATAATTAAATAAGTAGTAGCGAAGATATCGTATTGCACCATTTTCCATCAGTGTACATCTTGGTGAGCATGTAAAGTGAGAAAATTACCTAAAGAAAAATTTTTCGCTTGTACTTGTCATACGTGTATAATAGATTCCCTGCGCCAGCTTCACTTATTTGTATAATTTTTATTCAAATTAGTATACTTTTTTAGGTCAATAGTTTATTTGGAGAAATCCTATTTCAGTCATATAGAAGATATCGTTCCATGCTGCATCCTAGTTAGTACTTCAATTGACATTGAATTAGATTATTATAAATGCCTGCTGAATCTAAGTACGTTACTGTCAGGTGTTATTAGTCCGAGCATATTGTACTTAATTATTACCCATTGTCATATTCCATATCGAAGTGTTTATAATATTCCAGAAATTCGCAGACCCTGTAGCTTTCTTTATGTATCAAAAATTATTATTTTTGGAATATAAGCGCGTGTAATATCATCACTCATTTGTTAACTTTAAAGAGCTTTGAATGCCATCTTACGACCACCTTAGAAGAAGTCGGCTCCGCTTGATTTTATTTATCCTTTACAAATACACGTCTAGTCAAAACATTATAATAGAATATTGATAGTCAAAGTCACCGCAATATTGTGATAACAGTTTTCTTGAAGTTTCAAACTTTCCTTTATTAAACAGAAGTCAATCAATACTTCAGCAAGGTTAGTAAATTAAAAAAAAACTTTGTCCTTGGAAATCGGAATAAATTATGTCATTATTCGTAAAGATAGTGTTTATGCATATCTTTGAATCAGAATTGACACTGTTGCCACTCATTGAAAGGTGCATCTCAACCGGTTTTTAAACTTGTACTTGTTTAGAATTAAATGTCATTTGTATATTTGCATTGGAGGAAATTAGTTTCTACGATTGAACTGGTGGAACTCCAAGTCTCTGCTATTGAATACGTGCTTAATTACAATTTTGGCAAAATCCTCAGAATCTTAGGTATCCCGATCATACCTGTTACCCTGGTAATCGGTAAATGTGTGATGTGAAGACATCAACAGTAATGGTATTCTTTAGGGAGTACTCGATCGGCTAGTATTGTATGTGCTCCTTTGAGTAATTAGATTTTTTTGTCTGACAGTAATTACGGCGGTTTAGTGCAGTTTTCAAAGATCGAAGAAGCTGATTAATCACCTTGTTTCGGCGATTCTTAATTATTTTGTCTTTCAGAGGAAAAGGTGAGCTACTCGTATGACACTTATGAAATACACAAATACGTATAAAGCTATGTTGTGAGTACAAAGACGACGATGCAGTTATGAATGTACTGTTGTAGTTCATTGGTAAATTTGCCAGAAATATCTACAGTCTCTCCCTTTCTGAAGACTTCTATAACACTCAATACATTATATGAATTTTGTTTATCAGAATTTCCTACTCACGTTACTCGTTACGCACTTGTTAAGTGTACCTTGTTAAATTTATTACACACACATGGAAGCTTCTTAGAATCACGAATCATGAGCAGGAAAGATTCCCGTAATTAAAAAAAATTCTTGTTCAGAATCAAAGTAAATACTGGTGGGTTAATGTTATTTGTTCAATGTGGTAATTGAAATTAATTTGTGGAAAATCTTTTTGTCTCTGGAATTATGTAGCGTTTTTCAGCGAATAACGTACACTGTGGACGCAAACACTGTTGGTTTAGAACATTCAATAAGTAACTGCCTACACTTTGCTTTAAAAAGGAACAGTCTTTACTTCTTTTTTTCCTAGAAATATGCCCTTTCTACCTCGTCCATTTTTTTCGTTAGTCATGTACTTAAAATATATTTATTTATATTTGCTCCAAGACGTTGTCAGCTCAGCCTTTATTATCTGCTATGATCAGTCACTTTTATCTTAACTTATCAAGTTTTTTTTAGGAATTTTAGTTATACTTGCCAGATAATGTCTATGTTTAAAAAAATATTCTAACAATATGAAGTGGTCAAATATTTTTAGATGTAGTTCTGAGAATGTAATTACAAAGTGATTACAGAATATTTACTTTCTTGTTCTAGATATTTTCCATTACTGCCGGTTGGGATCTTGTTCTTGTGTTCAAGTAGTATTACCAACTTACCTATCAACCGTTACAACCTCTCTCCCCCATTGGGATGCCAAGGAGTAAGCGGCAAAGAGTGGATCTTTCAAATCGATTGGATGATGATCCAGAAGAGGATGGAGATAGAACATATTCTAAGAGACTGAGGAACTCATCTAGGTAATCTCAGTTTCTAATGTTAATATAACCTTGGAAATTGTTCCAGACTTGCATGATGTTCAAATTTGCATTTAGTTCAACATGCACTGTAGGTAATGCTTCTTAACTGATGAAATATGCCAATGGATGATTACAAATTCTCTAGGGTACTCTTCTGTTATGCTGCCTGAAATAAAAAAATCACATATCTGCAATCAGGAGTTTACCAATGTAACTAATTGTAGTAGTGTATAATTTAAAGGACAAACCAAATGGGGTGTTTGTGTTATCTGATTCATCAGATAGATTATTAATCTGAAAGTTTATACCTTCTTACCTTACATAGATTTGTTTGAAAATCATCTTTATTTCTTTGACTTGGTTGGTTTGTTTGTTTTGAGGTTATAAATTTTCATTCTCTTTTGCATAAAGGCTGGTGGCAGATCCTTGGCAGTTCGTTGTACCTCACTGTCAGTGCTAACCCTATTATGATTATCCTTATACTTTGCTAGGATTCACACACAAATCTTGATCCTTTCCCTGCTAATTACTTAATTAGCTTAGACATGGGCAAGATTTGAATGAATTAGACGATGACTCAGGGACTCATTTGATTGTATTGGAAATTGCTGCAACAAAATTTGATGTCTCATGCATTTTTTGAAAGTCTTTGCTTTGAAAATATTTGCCTATTTGTTATTCAGATTTTATATACTGTGTTAATAACTTATCTTAATATGCCCATTAAAGAAATGGCTGGGATTCATTCTAATTGTAGGCAACACTTATATATCCTTATTATTTAGGGATAATCTCATTTCAAAGCCTACTTTTAACGAAAGGTGCTAAGGGGTCTGCAGTTTAATGTCCCATCCAACAGACGGTGTATTCACTCACATACAAGTGCTCTCTACAAAGCACCTCAAGTATACCACTGGATAATATCCTCCATTACCAGGATTCAAACCCAGGCCCTATGGCTTGGAAGCCAGTACATTAGTCACCACACCATCCCCTGTACATTTCCTATAAGTTCTCAAACACAAAAATTTTTAATTTACGTTAAGTTCTCATTAATGGTAAAGCCCACAATTGCATACATCATTCATATTCTTCTACATTGGAGTTTTATAACTGTATTTATCTGCCAATTTCCTTTTAATTCAGGAATATCATTAGATATTAAAATCTATAATAATTTTTTTGCTGTTTTCTAACTGTTAATCTAAATATTTAATTTTTAAACTGTAATTTATTGTTTGTTGAATTTTATTTTGTATTGTCTCCTCTTTTAACATAGTTCAATTTTGGTGATATCAGTATGTAACTGTGGGTCCATTTCTCATTCTGAGTAATAACCAGGAAACAAATCCAAATTTTATGAAAAACAGAAATTTTCGTGTGCTTTGATTGAAAGAGCATGTTATCGTGGAATGATTTGCTGATGAGTTTATTTAATCCATTCTATTCTACCAAATGAAAGAGAAGGACAGGGAAAATAAAGCGAGGAAAGGATTTTGTTTGGCTCACCTCTTGATGGTGTGCCTAGTAAAAATTCACATTCCTATATTGGATTGAAGCCGTAATAATCATTTTGTAATATCATTTTAAGATTACATTCAATATTTGGCCATGAAATCATAATTAAACAACTTTTGTTGCCTCTTAATTGGATATTATCTTGAAATCCAGAATCAGTTATGGCAATGTTTTTCAGTTATGAGAATGTATTTGTGCCTTCTATAATTTTTCTTTGGATACTAATCCTGGACACTTGTTTCTGTTCTGATCCTGTGTCTTTTGTGACTCTTTAATGACTCTCAAAGCAAGGCAAAAGTTTAGGATTAATGCAAATGGTGAACTATAAATGTTTTTCAGTTATCCAGGTAATTAAAGATAGGCATAAGAAAGAATATCTGTTTGGCGCATGAAAATTTATCAGAAATTATAAAAATGGTTCCCTGTCATTAATTGTGATTTAACCTGCACAGACGCACATCTGCAAATAAGGGCCCACCTGAGGATCAGTCATCTGGTTCGTCAGCTCCTGCCGTCCTTACTGTGGGAGGAAATAACCACCATAATCAGACCCATCACCATTATCATCCAGCACATTCGTACCATGCCAGCGGAGGTAGCAGTTTCAGCCATAAGCGATGCATTGCATGGTTTAGGGAGTATACAACTCCTGATGAACCTGATACCCTTGGTAAGGAACAAAAAAAGTTGATCCTTGTATGCTATGCAGGGAAAAAATATGCAGTATTGCTTTGTTTGTAATGACAACTTCTTATATTAGTTGTGTACAAAGTAACACATTTAATGTTCATGAGGTGCTTTGCTAATGTTAAGAGTAAATGTTGGATTTATGGCATTATAGTAATGGTAAAGTAAATGGTCTGATAGCTTACCCTGAATGATTCACTGTATTTTAAAATTAATATTATATGATTATTGATTGCATTTGTTGCAATTGCATTAAATAACTTTTTAAAAGTTTCAATAATTAATTTATTAAATGTAAACTTTTAGCATAAAATGAGCATGCAGCAAGTTAATGTTCATTTAATTAAAATTATTCAATGGCTTGCATATGAATTCACTTTCACACATGGCATAATTTATAAAAACTAAAAAAAACCACAGTAATCAACCCGAGGGTCATTTGGATAGATGAGGGGAGGCTTACCTAGTGCTAAGCCCAATAGCATGTGAAATTCACACATCAGGGAATAGGGGCCAGTTCCATTCCTTTTGCTGCATATGGTTTCCTGGGAAACTCTTGATGCCCAAAAATCGCACAGCTTGGGTAAAGCTGAGGGTATCCTGAGAGGCATATTTGGGAATTGAACCCAAATCAAACCTATGGTCAGTAGTCCAAAGCTATATCCACTGGAATATCATGTCCCCATAATTTATTCGAGTCAATATGTTAATAATCCAAGTATAGGTTGATGCATTTGTTTCTCAATATTCGATACCATGTGTGGTGATACTGAATTTGCACTGCTTCTCAATTTTTGTTTTGACAGTAACACCTCCCTTAAGCAAATTTTTTCACCTGCTCCTAATGAAGTTTATTGTTATGAGGTAACTTAGAGTCACATTCAGGGAGTATGTAGTTCTTTTCATATGAAGAGTTGCTATCTAAACAATGATAGAATGGTTTTCATGCCCTGGCAGCTCAATATTTTAATCTCTCCAACACCTCCATAAGTCGTGGGTACAGAGCTTGAATTTGATCACTCCAGAACTGCATCATGTATTGAGTTGTATTAGAATGTAACCCTTATATGCTCTTGTTTATTTTTTTGTAGGTCCTGAGGGCATGGAGAAATATTGTGAAGACATAGGAGTGGAGCCAGAAAATGTAGTGATGCTAGTTCTGGCTTGGAAAATGGGTGCCCATAATATGGGCTTTTTTACCTTACCAGAATGGCTGCGGGGTCTCACGGATCTTCAGTAAGAATTCCATTCAGTTCCTTCACAGATGCCTTAATATTTAATGTCACTTAATATCAACTAATTACTGACCTGTCACTTTTTGCTTATTGAAATTGATAGGTGTGACACGGTGCACAAGTTACAGGATAAGCTGGACTACCTCCGATCACTGCTCAATGATCAGACTCTATTCAAGAGCATTTACCGGTATGCCTATGACTTTGCAAGGGTAAGTGTTCAGGGATAAATTGTATCTTAGTGTAAATATGTTAGCATAATGTTGTTGCCTTACCTTCAATGCTATTTGCAGTCATGTTGCATTAAATTATAGTTTTGGTTACTCGTTTTATAAACTTTAAACTGAAAGGAGTGCAATTTCTACTCAAACCCATTTCCAGAAAAATTCCTCAAGTTCTATTTTATGTTATATGGTTTGGAATTTGAGAGTCATGAAATTGCAATGATGTTGACAGTTTGTTATGGCATTGCATATTGGATGTACTGAATAATATAAATGAAATTGTACATTGTAATTACTTTGATTTTGTGTATTGCTGCTAATGTTTATTGAAATTGGTAATAACAGAGATGTTTTTGTGGAGATGTACACCTTTGCTGTTCTCCTTTGGAGGGAGAAACTCAATGAATTCTTCTGAATCAGATTGAAGAAAACAACCAATGTATTCATTCCATTCGATGAGAACAGAAGACATGTTCTTGCTTGTGCTCCTTTAGAGACTCATAATTTTATCCCTCGTTTTTTTCGGCCATATTCACCCTGTGGATTTCTTAATCTAGCCCTTACTTTCCCTCTTTCAAGCTGATTAAATCTCTTCTTCTCCTTATTAATATATTTATGTCTGTTTGATGAGTTCTTCATTCAACTATTCACCGGCACATACAATTTATTATAATTTTTATTCATGGCCCACTATAATTCCTCACCCAGTGTATCTCTCTCTTTCCTATTATTTCTACCAATTAAACACTCATCAAGTACACCATCCACACAGTCATTTAGCCAATCTGTGGCTTTACTCTGACTTCTCCCTCCGAAATATGGCCATTTGTGGGCTTATGCACATTGCCGTTCAACTTATGAACTCTCTAACTGGCTGACACACACACACACACACACACAAACACACACGTACAGGTTGATGCCAATCTTTGAATAATATTAAAATTTATTTCTTAGTATATTAAAGTGATTTCACGCTGTAATTGCTAACATGAATGTTGAGCACTCTTATGTAATAATTCATGGAATCATGTGACCAAATTTAGAACCTGCTCTTATTTTGATTTCATAATCTTTTTGAAATTTTCCAAATAATACGGGAAGTTATCGTAATGTGCATTATCATTCAAATGAACTTGCTCAAGGTAATACCTTATGTAAAATGGCCATCAGATTCACACCCCACCGATGAAGGTTAAGATATAGGGAATAGGTAATTTTCAACGAGTCAGCTAAAACGTAAGCACGGCAAGAACTACACAAATTAAATTAAATTTGATTTGTCCATGTTTCCATGAAATTGCCTATTGGAATTTCAGGAAAGTGCGGTTGGTACATTTGTACAAGATGTTTCTCATTGAATTTGTTTTTCAGATTTTCTCATTTTTATTAGCTCATACTGCTTGTCGAAAACTGATTGAAAATGCTCATTAATCTTGGTCATGGCATTTTTAGCATTGCCTGAACGGTTTTTATTTTTACTTCTATATACGTAATAAGTAGAGTTATTTTAGTAACTAATGTTCTAAAAGGGTGTATACTCAAATTTTTCGAGTTCTTCAATGAATTGCATGGTTAGTTATTTATATTGTCAAGTTTAATTATAAATAATGTTCATTTTGCAAATTAGGACAAAGATCAACGTAGCATGGATCTTGAGACGGGCAAGGCCATGCTGCAACTCCTTCTGGGCAGGCGCTGGCCGCTATTGCCCTCATTCTGCTCCTTCCTTGAGCGTTCTTCCTACCGAGTTCTTAACAAGGATCAGTGGTGCAACATACTTGAATTTTCCCGTTCAGTCCTTCCTGATCTGTCAAATTATGATGTTGATGGAGCATGTAAGTAAAAATATTGGCTACAGTTTCACTCTTTTGCTTCATTAAGTGCTAGCTCATGCTGGTACTCAACGAAATTATTTATAGCTGTTCATGGAATATCTGTTAATCAGGGTAATTGTTCAATAATAGCCAGTTTTCAAATGCAGTGTGATAAAAAACATAAATACTGGAAATTACTGATAATTATTTGCTTAAAAATATTATTAGTGGTAATCATTAGTCAACAATTCAAAACACTCTTTAAATTTAAATTTTGAAGTTAGTTAATTCTATAGGCTGATATTATATTTTTTAAAATATTTCACCTGTTGTGTGCAGCATCAAAAAATTATTAGCTAATAGCCTTTCATTAAGAGTTTAGCTATACTTCTGCCATTTGACTCTAGTATTCTCTTTTTACGAATAACAATCTTTCTAGTTTCTAGAGATTTCTAATACTCATGACCATCTAGTGAGTTTGTGATGTAGTATGACATTATTAATGAGTAACATGTTTGCCTAATGTGTGATTATGTTTTTGCAAAATCTTGAAATAAATAATTTTTTGCTTAAATGTGAGCCAAAATTCTTAGCTCAAGCTAAGGGTACCTTTATCCTTCAAAAAGTAAATCTCTACAGATCGTTTACTCTTTGATTCTGCCTTCTAGTTAAAGAAAATTTGCCATTTCTGGGTTTCTCTCTACCCTTCTTCCATTTCCTAAACAGCCTACCTCTACCAAATTTCCCACACAACCTCACTGGTGTGAATGACCTTATCTGCTGGTCGCATTCCCAAATAACTACTACTCTTTGCTGTATTTCCTGGCCTATTAGACACAGCCTGATTTTTCTTGCCAGAATTAACAAAAAAATCATGAATCAGACAGAAAAGATCAAATTATTTTAATGTAAATGCAAAATGAAGAAAATTGAATTGTTTCATTACAAAATTAGGAGCTACACCCATCTCAATGTCTATTTATTGTAGAACCCCAGGAATTCATTATCAATGGGCCGAAAATCCTTTCAGCTGCCTTGTTTGCGTGTTTTTTGAACCTCAATTCACGAATTCAAGTTTAAATGCAATATTTTATGAGAATCTTTTTTCTTAAGATCCCATGAGGTTATTATTTTTTTTAACTTTTTATGTGATGCTTATTTTCTGTTATTATTTTGATGTTATCAAAATTTGTGGCAGTTGCAACCATTTTCTATGCCTTTGCAAATCTCTCAAACTAATTATGGTTGATTGCCTGTAGACTCCAAGTTTATCGGGAGAGATACAATGTATGTATGTATTAGCAAAGGGGCAACATCCCTGTTAGCCCAATGCTGTATCTAGTGTTATGACGGCACGACAAGTGAGAGGTAACCAAACACTACATCACATACATTTACGATTTATTTGGGAATTTTTTTAGGAAATACTTCTATGAAGTATTAAAACTGTTGTTGCTTAATACCAACTCAAAAGTGATATTTATGCAAATTTTATTAACGGCAACCACTTTCTATGCCTAATGCTGGAAAAATTTATAACTGTATGTATTGTTCCAGTGAATCGGCTTGCACTAATAGGCCAAAATTATACTTGTGTACCCTTGGTCCATAAGATGCAGGCTGAATTTAGAGCACATTTTGAAGTAAAAAAAGTGCATCTTAAGGGTAGAGAAATTCTTTAATAATGTTTTTGCCATTGTGACTATGCAATATTTAGAGTATCAAGACCCAATATACAATACTTGTTAGATGGCAGTTGAAATTCATGAAAGATTTCTTGAATCCTCGTTGAACTTAATTATTGGAAAAAACTGTGTTAGACCTACTTACTCAGGAAATTTCTCATTTTCTGTTAGTACCAAGGAGAGTATATGCTATCTGGTGAATTGCACATTGGTGTTACCATTCAGGTTCTGATTTGGGTTACAGACTGGCTACTCTTATGATTCTTTTAGACTGCATTTGTCATGTTTCATTTTTTTCATCACAATAATTCACCTTTAAAACTTATTGTCAGCCGAATGGCTTTTGAGTTGACATTCTATTGAAGTGCTTCAAAACAGACTTTTTTCTTTGGCTAAATTGGCATTGTCTCTTATGTTTTCAGGGCCTGTGATGTTAGATGAGTTTGTGGATTGGCTAAAGGGGTTGGAGGGAGGGGCAACGGGTGCGGGTGCCACCCCATCATCCTCACCCCGGGGCCCTTCTCTGACCTCCCTAATGCCCACCCCAATGGCTGCAAACCGCAGCTGAGTCTGCATTGTGAGGCAGGCTGCAGGGAACCTCAAAGAGAGATACAAGAACAGCAGGACCACATCCACGAGGAGAGAATGGCTCTTAAGTTGCCCAAGTGGAAGGCATGAGGAGGAGGAAGGAAGGGAGAGGGCAGTGCGTTGGAGTGGAAGTGTTTTATTCCCCTTTTTTTGTAGTTGGATCTTGCTATTTGAAAACCGTGGAATTGCTGGAGGACTAGAGACGTGATCGGTAGTGTCTCATTTTCGAATTTTTGTCGTTGGATTTGCATGATGTCATGAAACATATCTACTGAGAGTCAGGTATATAACAAGCTACCTTAAGATTCTAGGTTGATGAAGATGTTTACCTCGTAATTTTCATTTATGTATGCGGAGCCTAATTAGTACGTAATATCATTCAAAGGGTGATGGAAATAATCCTTTGCAATAAGCTATCGACGATTTCCCCCTCTAATAAAGGTAAATGCTGGTGTGTCAAGGAATATGAAAAGTTCATCATAATGACACTTCACGGATTAATGCATTCTCTTTGGATTTCTCATCAAAATAAGGAGGAAATTAACTTCTACTTAAAAGTTTGGAATAAAATACCACACGAGTTGAAGTTAGCAAAGGTGTTTCTACTCATCTCTTGCACTAACGATTTGTTTATATTTCAATTTATTACATTCAGGTATTACTGTCTTTTAAAATTTAATATCATTCTATTTGGAAATTCAATGTATTACATTGAGTAACCAGTTTTTCCATTGTATTTTGTTTTGATAAGTATTTTGAAAGCATTATTATCCTGCTACTCATTGTTATTTAAACAGTTTAATTTCTTATTTTTGTTTATTTGTTATTTTCTGTGTTTTGTATTACGAAAATACACAAAGAAAACACACTATGTAATGGATTGATAATTATTCTGGAAAATTTAAGTGCACACTATTCGCTGAGATTACTTGAAAGGGAAAAAATTGGATTTATTATTTGGGTAAATGCAAAGAAGTGGCTTACTTGAGCCGTTTTCTTGGCTACCTCAAATCAAAAATCATGAGGAAATAAAACTTGAGAATCAAAGAAGCTGAAGATATTTTAAAACCACTCATATGGAAAGAGAAGTATTGTTAGGATTGGAGTTGGATTTAAAGTGCCACAATTTATTATTTTTTATTAATGGTTTTTTTTAAAATGCCTCTAAGGTGGACTGGAGTATTTTTGAAATGAGTTGTGAGTTTATCAAGGCTGGAAGAATACAATGGCATTATTCTACAATTACCAATAATGTGAAAAAGCACACATGGAATGAAAGAGTGAATGACCTCGAATGATGTAAATGTGCTGGAAGCTATGAAATAAGGTCATAACCAAGCCATATAGTCTGGCGCCATGTTTAAAAAATAAAATTCCTAAGTGTTTGAAGAGTATGGTCCTGTGCAGCCTGTTACTATTTTTTAGTGTAGCATTTGTAAAAAAATATCTATGTTGGGGCTGTGTAATCAACTTATTCTGCAGGTTCGTGCAAATTAGATCCATTTGTGGTCGGGAAGGGTATCAAGAAATCTGTCAAAAGCAGTTTTCTTTGTGCATTCTTTTGCAAAATAGAAAATATTGCCTGCAGTCTGCATTTCAATTTCAGGATCATTTTGTGAGATTGAAATTTTATCATCTTCATGAATGCTCAAATGATTTTTATTTAAAATTGCTAAAACTTCACATTTCCATAGTTTGAGTAACCCTTTTTGCTACTTAGGTGGGTGTCTTTAATCCAGTGGTTTTATGAAACTCCAGTTTTGTTACAAGCCCAGTCTATATTTGGTGATCTTATTACCATCCCTCTTTCATTTGTATTCCTATTGGGATGAAATAATCACCGTTATGCTCGAGAGTGAATTGAAATTTCATCTGTCATTTTGATACATTAAAACTGTGCATGTTACACCACCAGTTATAGAACTTGTTACTGGCTTATGAAGAGAGAATCGCTTCAGTCATCATTGCATTCTGTTAAAGGTTTGGTACTATTATGTCAAATTAAATTATTTCCCAACCAATACTTGGGCATCAAACCCAAGAAAAACGAATGCGGTATTCGTACCGGTAAGACGTTGTAAGTGACTGACATTAAAGAATATCTGTGTACATTAATTGTTTTATTTATTTTTATACTGTGGTGTTAATGGAATAGTATCCTAATATTCCTAGGTCAAACCATATGATACTGAATGCCATAATTGCATGCAAAAATACAGAAAATTTTCTGGTACATAGTAAAATGTTTTCATGTTTTGGCATAGAAATATTTGGAATGCTATATTTAACACCAGTTGAGTGAGATTTGCCTGTGTATTCTTTTGAATATAATATAATTTAGGCTCACTTGGCAAAAATTTTGGCTTATTAACCTTAATCACAATCAACTCTCAAAGCAACCAGGAAATTCTTAAACATGTTGCAAGAGGTTGTGTATGAATTAACTTCATTGTTTCGGGCGTAATGATTTGAAATTGATGAGTATAAGTGTCATGTTTTCACCTTATTATGTCATCTCAGAATAACATTCTGAAACATCCATCTCAATATATATGAAGCATGAGCTGAAGGGGTGGAAGGCAGATCACTGCATCTAAGGAAGAATGGGTGGGGTAAACATAAAAAAAATTAAGGATGTTCATTGCTCTGAAAGATGACAGCAACAATAATGGTAGTGTCAATTTGTGGCTCATTAGAAAGTGTATTGGGCAATAAAAATGGATTGAATGGGTAACCAGTGGATCCTAAGATGGTTTGGGGACCCATACACATGGTTGAGGTCCATTGGCAGTTCTGGGGCATGAGGGAGTGAATAACTGTGGGGAAAGGAAGTTCATGGAAAGCTAATTTGATCAGTTTCACCTTAACATAGCACCAATTTCTGAAGAATACATCCCAATTTATAAGAAGCATAAGGAGAGGGGAAGCCGAAGGGGAGGGAAGGAACTGCTTAGGTAAGGTGGTTTGGCTGTGTTGATAGATGAAGGCTGCATGCCACCCCCCCAGAAGAGGGCAAAATGGAAGGGTGCATTTGGGAGTTGCTTGCAGGTCTTTCAAAAATATGATTGGGAGATATGACGGGTAGTAGTAGTTTTACGGGACCATAGCCAAGGTCATTTGCACCATTCGGGATGGATGGGAACAGAGGAAGGGTGGAGAGAAATCTGGCTACGCCATTAGGCTACGCATAAAGAAAGGTGCTAAGGGGTCCATAGTTTAACATTCCATCTGACAGTCTGCGTACTCACTCAAAGTGCTCTCCACAAAGCACTTCAAGTAGGGATTGTGATACCACTGAAAAATATCTGCCATCAATAAGATTCGAATCCTGGCTCTCTGGGTGGGAACCCTGCATGTTAGCCACTGCACCAGCCCTATCCCCAATATGACTGGGGAATCAATTTATCTTAGGATGATGTTTGGGATTCAGATACTTCATTCCAATAGAGTCCGGGGGAGAGTAGGGGGTGAATTATTTCGGGGAAAGAAGATTATGCACAGTGAAGAATAGAAAGTTTGGAATAATAGTTCATCAAAAGGAGAAAAGCTTGGCACTTCAGAAGCATTGGAAATTTCAATGGACTTTAATGTATCCCATAACCTTTTGCTAATGAGGTTAGAGCACTGGCTTGTAATTTCCTGCTAAGAGTATTTTCTAATAAATTTTTGTTGGACAAAGATGCAGAAAGCATTTTTTAAGCACCTTACATGTGCCTTTGAGTGCATCAGAACACTCTGCTTTGGTCTATATATGGCTTTTACACTTCAGATTTCATCTGTAGGGGTACTTTATTTTTCTTGTGGTACACATTTTCAAAAGTAACAGGGAAATGCTAAGAGTTTGAGGTTGGCAAGTTTATAGGAATGGTTACCAAGGGAAGGAAGTGAGTGCCATTTTAATATAAAAGTTCTTATTAGGAAGCAAGGAAAAAAGCTTTTATTACCAGATGCTTTCATTTTTTTTAATATGATTTTATCCACCATTAGAGGGTTTTAACTGTGGTTCTGGGTGATGGACATATGAGATCTGTCCAGGAAGTATATAGTCATGCAATATTTGGAGAAAAATAGTCAACCTAAAATAATGAGGACTTAGTCTACTTCGAAGTACTCCCCTTGGGGCCTGATACACTTATCCCAGCGTCTCTTCCACTTTTCAAAACATTTGGCAAAGTCCTTTTTTGGTATGGCCAGCAGGTGCCTGGTCACATTCTAATGTATCTCGTCTAAGTCAAGAATTTTGTGCTGCAGTGGCAAATGATGACCCAAATTTCCTAAAAAATGTCATAACTGGAGATGAGTCATGAGTCTACGGAAAATGACCTTAAAACTTAGGTCCAGTTTTCCCAACAGTAGGTTGATAGGATAAAAGAGAATACAACAAGGCAGCTAATGACCATTCTGAAAAAGGAGAAACGGCTTTGCCAATTGTGTTGAAAAAATGAAGAGATGCTAGGATAAGTTTGTGAGGTCTGAAGTGGAATACTTTGAAGTGGACTCAGGTGTAATTTTTCTAGGTAGACCATTTTTCTCAAAATAAAATATGGCTGGATGCCTTCTGGACAGACCTTGTATGTAATAGTGTTAAACTCCTTATTGTACAAGTAGTGAGAGTACTTGAAGTTATTAGTTAAGGCATTTTGACAAAATTAATGTGAATGAATGCTTGAGATAAACTTGCTCAAAGCTGAATGAGGAAAATATATATTAAAAACTAAAATTTGAGTAATGATTAAAAGAGAAGGATAGACACTCATTGAAAAAATGTTTATTTGAGAATGATGCAGCTATAGGTAAGGAAGCTCCAAAGAGTGCAACAGTGGTCAAAGGAAAAAAATGAGGAATGAAAGTGAGGGAAGAATAGGCATGGTAGAAAAGTAGCATTTTTGCCTTGCTTTTACCTAAGTGTGCTTTGATTTTTGCATTTTAAGATAATAATTGTCATCACTACCTCTTCATATTATATATCCCACCTCCATTAGCGCTTTTCGTCTCTTCATAGCACCTCCAGTGCTACCACCTTTAGAGTGCCATTTAGATGAATATGCATCTCCCACCAGAAAGAAAATCTTTCACAGCATCAAAATTTATAGATAACAAGGTAAAATAAGTTATTAAATTATTTGTTTTACATCTTAGTTCATGTGAAATAATCTTCCTTAATTCTAGAATGAAATTGAGAAGCTAGACGGGCGAAAGAAGTTCGGCGGAAAGGACAGTACAAGACTATTGAGAGGTTACAGAGACCATTGTAGAGAAGGATTTGGATGAGCTGTACTGTCTGATGAAAGCATTTTCATGAAGTCTGAAAGGAAAATCCATTCACAATATAAGAGGTATGACTGAAAAGAACAGACACAGGAGAGATTCAGGCAAGATTAGAAGAATGTATGGAAGAACTATATGTTTCAGATATGCCTGTATATTGTGACATAGAGAGTATATGTCGATCAGGGTAACCTTAGGATCCAAAAATCCAGACACACCAATTATGAAATAGAAAAAGCATTCAAGGAAATAAATTTAAGGGCATAGATACCACCCTAGCAGGCATATTTAAGGGCCTAGGAAAATGTAGGAGTAAGCTTCGATAGGCTCATTCATAGCATTTATGGGGGAGAAAGTTGGCCTCAATTTAAAACAGTATTAAGTCAATCCCAAAATAGGGAAAGCACGAGTATGCAAGGAATAATGACAAAGCACTAAATTTTAGGCATATTAATGACAAAAGTCGACAAGAGTCCGAGAATGTTTTCTTGTGGAACTTCGACATTTGTTATTCCACCAAAGGACAAGCAAATATTCATGATACTGATGACTCCAACATCACCTACTTCCTATTCTTTCAGGATGACTTGTACCATTCATGAGAAGTCCCTCTGATTCCACTACTAACATTGTTAGAAAAATTTTATGGTCCACAAAATATCACTAAAGGAAATCATCATTTAAAAAAACTTACAAGAGCAACATTAGTACCTTTTCTCTCTTGTTGTATTCAAAATGTTTTGTAATGATATAAATAATTCACTATTGCAAGTTAAATAATGCTTTCATGGGGCAGTAATTGTCAACACTGTATTCACCCCTTTTTGTGACTAAATTTATGTAATATTTAGAGTCTGGAAACACCCCATCCATGGACTCATTTATATTAAATGCAAGGGGTTTACTTGTTGCATTTAAAATGTAATAATAACATGAGTATTATAATTTTTAATGATGTTTTACATTTCAGTTTCATTAAAACTTCCCAGTTACAGGAAAAAGGGCCATGGAAGAGTTTTTGTGGTTTAAGTCTTAACAGAAAGGAAAGCAAATGGAGAAGTAGTATGCATTACAGAGGATGACATTATTGAGTGGCAAAAGGATGTTAAAGACTATGAGAGAAGGAAGAATGTGAGGTGAGGTAGAAAAATATGTCATATTGGAGAGAAGAGTGGTAAAATGCCTATGATTAAAAAATGGTTCATTGCAGTGTAGGACACAAAGGTCTTTGGTGGCATGTTTTTGTTGGATTTGAAGTTTAGTAGTGGTTAGTCCCCAAATCCATGAAAAATAAAACTTTACTGGTCAACCACTCTTAATAATTTTACACCCTTAAATATAAAGGTAACTTCACTTCTCTTGGAGTAACCTTTTAAGTTATTAATCGTTCACATTTACTCATCTCTTCCAGGAAAGAATATTTTAAATGGAGTGAATTCCTTCTCATCAATCTGTCAAGCCCATCAGCAATTACAAACAGGTAAGGTAGCCCACATCCTCAACTGTTGTCACTTTTCCAGAGTGTTACTAGCAGTACTTCGGTTAGCCATGAAAGTACAATTTCTGCTTTTGGGAAATAATTGTTTGTTTTAATCATCTATTTTCATTTTATGGATGTTTTGAATAACTTTTGATTTCAAAAATTGGATTAATGGCAATTCACTCATATAAATGGAAATGTGTAATTTAATCAAGGCAACCTTCAGGTGGGTGATTGCAAATGGTTATGTATTCCTTCTATGTACATGCAAATTATTCTTGTTTAATGTAGCAAGGCACCCTTGTATGCCTAACCACCAGCACATTATATGTATGCACACACAAGGACTTCTTAATTAAATCTTAGCTTTAATGGTCCAGATCGAAAAGCTCTATCTCCAATTTTGTATTGGGTACTTCCACAGCACACAAATTTGATTTTGAATACCTTGTTATTGTAAATTTCAAATAAAAAATGGACAGAAAGGAAAAGTGTGAGGCATTGAAGATAGAGGGTTTTTGGGAGAAATTCAAAGAAGTTGGGACAAATGGCTGCATGAGATATAGAGAGGTAATGGGATGCTGAAAACCATATAGATGGGAGACAGGGATGAAAGTGAGGTAGTTGGAAGAAAAGAACATGCATTTTGGATGGAATTGAAGGATACATTGTGTCGCGATAGCTGGGCTTTGAAATATGGCACAGTGAAATTCCTGGCTCCATTGGAACTCAACCTTGCCCAGTAGAATGCGCCTAATAATTATTATAAATACCATAATGAGTGATGAACATAGCTTGAATTAAAATACATCTAATGCAATCTTCAGGGGAAATCAAAATTCATTTACATACTATCTCTGCAAATATCAACAAATAGATCATATAATACAATTTAAATATGCAAAAAGTGAACAATATTATCTTGCTATCATTATTGGCATGCATAAAAAATTGATCCATTGATTTAAAGATTTATAAAGGCTTTGATTTTCTTGTGAAGTACATACACCAACATGTAATAACAATCAGGAAATAACACTTATCTGGATGCATTATCACTATTGAGGGGAGTCCAAAGAAAAACAACTGAGTTTGTTCGATCCCACAAACTTGAGACTAAATCATTTACAGTAACGGTCAGCTTTCATTTTAGCCCTCCTATCCAGGAGTGCTTCATGCAAGCTGCCATCTTCTCTTGCTTTCTCCAAATTATCCCTTCCTTCCTCACAAATACGAAGACGTTTATCTTGGAATTTCTGAAATTTTTTACTGAAATTAAAAACAAAAATGTAAGTCAATGTGCACAATGATTATTTGAGAGTATTTGAACATAAATATGATCATTTTCTTGCGTACAAAGTATCAAGTAAGTACAAAGTTTTACATAAACTTAAGCCTTTAATAGCAATGAACTCACACATAATTGATTTCCACTTGGCGTATGTTTCCCTTGTCATGATCTTCATCTCCTTTATTTGTACCTGCTCGATCTGATGCCCGTGGTGCATTGGACCTAATCCTAACAATTTCCCCAGTGCCAACAGCTTTGGCAGTTGCCATGACATCTCCACTGCTAACGTCTTCTCCCAGGAACCGGTCATTGCTCCCTAAAAGAGCCATCTTCCCATCCTAATATACAAAATACTCAATGAACTCCTAATGTAAAATTCTCCAAAGAGAAATGCATATCAAATAGAGAAATGAACACTTCAAAACTGGCATTTACGTTGAAAAGGAAATGGCTAGTTAAAATGCTGGGTAGCATGCAATAGCAATTTAAAAATAAGCCACCGGCAGCTTTTGTAGTTTCATAATGGAAAAGAATGTTGCATTAGTTTCAAGTTGCGAATTCATTTAATTATATTCTCACATTTTAGGAGACCCCAGAAAAATATATTCAGGGAATTTCTGAGACACTATTATTTAAAAGAACTAGAAAATGGATCAAAGGAAAGGACACTTTTGGCTAGATGTTAAATCTTGGGATAATATGACTACCGGTGGTTTAAATGAATAACGTTGCTCATAATACTTTAATTAATCGCAATATTTTTATTCAGGGTCTGCAATATGCATACCATGAATAGATAATATTTTTGAACATCTAATTGAAAAGGGTAGAAACCTCCACTCACTTGGAAAATAGGCTCCCATTGTTCCAGAGCTCCAATAGCATCTGACCTTCCAACAACTTTACCAGTTGCTGGCTCCACCCGTATATACTTGCCGTATCCACTCTTGAGCGCTATTTTTGTTTCTCCGACTTTTACAGCAGTTAGTATTTCTTCAGGAGAAGGACCATCTCCTGATGGAGTACAATGAAGCAGCTCATTAAGTAACTTCGTTCATTTAAAACACTATTTGGGACTTAATGTTGACATTTTAAAAGTCACGAGGACGGATAACAGAAACATAATAATATCGAACACAATAACATAACAATAATCAAGATACTTTCTTTGATGAATAATGCCGAAGATTTTATGAGCATCTTACATGTTTGATACTTAAGCACAACAAAGCCGTGTCTTAATCAGTTAAATTTTCATAAAACCCTCAATTTGATGTTATTTTTTCGATATTATTACTCTCAAATAAGAGCTAGCTCTCAATGATGTACTTAATAATTATCTTGCAAGAAAAGGAATGCCGATGAAACTTTCGTTCACACCATGCTCTTTATTAATGCTACCTTGATCATGGGGTGCGCCAACAGTGAAAAGACCATTATCGAGTGCTCTTATGTAGGTTTGTTCCCCTAATTCAATGGCAATTGATCCGACGATCTCCTCAGTACAGGTTGCACTCCACCATCCTCCTGAAAAAAAATCCCGTGAAGAAGGATTGAAAAATTGCCCAAAAACAAACATTTTCGAATGTTTACTATAATGTTTACAAAAAACTGCCCTCACGAAAGCTTAATCGGTTACTATTAACAAAACATTGACGTCTACCATATATTTCTACTTAGAATTCACCACGATCAAATTAAATACAAGAATGATAAGTAGGAGTAAGATGTACTAATTCCGTACCGTGATTAGTCGAATCTTCATCTTTTCCTCCACCTTCTTCATCAACCTCGTCAACCTTCTTGCGTTTCTTTTTTTTGCGGGGACTATAGGAAAACAAATCAGTACTAACAAGAGTATTCATACATTTGCATTACACTAAAAATGCACATTAAACTTACCCTAAATCGTTACGTTTGAGGTTCAACTTGACGGCTTTTACAAACTGATAGTCTGCCATGTTGCGTTCAGTTGTTTACTAAATATCTCGTTGATTTCATTTATCACTTACAATCAGTAGTGAAAAATATCGGTAGAGGTCTACCTTGGATGACCACGAAGAATGGCGGAACATTTGTATCACAGGTACTTATTTTGACAAATTATTGGTTATAAATGTGTTTAATAGTTAAGGATACGGTTCAATAATTATTGCAGACTTCATGGAAACATAATTAGGGAAAATTAATCAAGGTGTGTATATGTTATGATATCATTTTTTTACATGAATAATATAAACTGTGAACTATCATTTGATAATATATTAGTCGTTACGAGTGTGAATTTATAATTTAGCAATCATAACTATCTTGGTCTCTTGTAGAATATGTAAAAAGAAGTCTTATATGTTTCAGAATGAAATTAAACTTGCTGTATTGATGGCCCGAAATATCTCTGTCGTTGGTAGTTGATAATTGCAGTGAAGCGATAAAGAAGAAAGAGAAAAAAGACCCATCATCAGTTTAGTTGAACGAAACCAGTTTGGAATTGAGTTTAAATTCATAATATATTGTTTGCTTAATATCAAACCATAATTCCATATTAATATTTTTCCATTTTCAAAATATATTAGCTATGCGCGGGTTTATTAGCGGATAAAAAACTTGAGATGTCACAATAGGTACCTAGATAATTTGAACAAATTCGGGCCACTTATTATTATGCGTTTCAATTGAAAAGACAATTTACACAATAGGAACGGGTTTTAATATAGAAATATGCGATTTAAAGGTTAGTTTTCTAAATGGCCGTTAGATGTCATTTAATATGGTCTTTGCCACTCAAGTTGTCGCTACTAGACTAGAGGGACTTGCTATCACTAAGATCGACAGTGCTACTTCACACTGAAAGCCTAATGAATCATTGCTGATGAGCAGAAATGCTGGGCAGCAAAAAGGCCGGCGAGGAGCTGGTCGCTCACCACTGCTACTTCACAGCTGGGGCTGGTAACCTGTGGACCCACCGCCAACACTTAAAATTCTTGCAGACAGCCTAAGGAAAAGAAATCATTGTTCAACCATAATGCATAACCCACAAAAATATATTCTGTCCAAATAAATGATTTATTTCTACTAATGAAACTTTTTTCAGGCAATCAAGTAGTGTCCAGTGGGCATATGTCGTTCAGAATTGATAAAAAATTACAGGTATCCACCCAGAGGATGTTTTGATGAGTGAGTGTAGAGCTCACATCTCTATCGGTCGCGGTGATGGTATTTGGTTCGCGGAGGGCATAGATCCAGCGAAGGGTGGCAATAATATTGAGCATAAAGGTAGGAAGGAGCGAAGTAAATATAGAGCCAATGAATGATAGAATATTATAAGAGGTAAAAGCTGAAACAATGACGAATAGTCACTGAAGCAAGACGATTATTGTTGATTGGAGTTTTTTAATGAGTGAGTGTGGATTAGAAAGGAAAAGGTGAAATGGACAGAAAGGAAAACAAACGAGGAAGTGCTGTACCTGATGATGCCGCAAGTCGGTGAAACGCGTTGTAAAATCTGTGGAAAAGTACGAGTCTTTCTTTTTAGTATGGAGGAAGTGCTTGACTTAGTGGGGGAGGAGAGGGTATTGTTGAGAGAGATCCAAAGTGGGCAGGCATGATGGATACGGAGCGTTTTGAATGATAATGGGATGTTAAAGCCTGTCATAAATGGGAGAAGGTAGGGCGAGCGAGGTATTAGTTGGCAAGATATAGACATATTGGACTGTAAGAAGGGAGGAAGGAAGTATGCGGAATTGAAAATGGATTTTGATGAGTCGGATGCTAGGTCGTGTGTTGTTAGGAGAGGTAAGGGAATGTATCATTGCATTGTGTATAGGCTGTGTTCAAATAAATCCTACCTTAACCGGTTAAACACCATAAATAGGATTAACGGAAATTACCATGATATACGTAAATACGCGATGTATCGTTACCATTGGGGTTCCTATCTTCATAAATTGATGACTCAGTGTAAAACTGCAGATATTAGATTTCATGTATAATAGTCCTAGGGGCAATAAAGTCTAATTTTTTCCATGTCCAATATGGAATTGAAATTTGGTACACTTACCACATCCATACCAAAGGCTATTTGAATTGTCAAGAAAATTATAAAATCACACGCTGTAACCTCAGAGGTGACTTTTAATCAAGTTGCCTAACACCTGGAACTCAGACTGAGTAACGGCTACGAGCTTGCCTCCGAATTTGGTGCGAAAGGGTGAGTAAAGAGATCAATGCGTAATGTGCCCTAGCACTCTGGACAGGGTCGAAGGCAAGACACGCCAGTCAGAATGACCCACTCGGCTGGCGACGCAGAGACAATGGGAAGGAGGGGCGGGATGGAGAAGCGGGGGGACGGCCTGTGGGGTTGACAATGAAAGGATGGGGGTGCAAGGGAAATAAAAAAGAAGGATGGGGCTGTCAGTGGACGAACCCTTTTCACATCTATTGGAGACTGCAGTGAGACGAGGTATTGAGGGGAAACGGATTCGGGAAACAAAAACGACTCTGGGAGTCATGGGGACCTCATAATAGCCCTTTTTTCCTCTGAATAAAACACCCATCGAACAAACTGCGAGCGGCGGTAACTTTAATTCTACCGTGCTTTTAAATTTAACTTTTAAATTCTACCGTGCATCGTTGACTAGGGGAGTGAGGAGTTAGTTGTTTTAGGGATAGGTTGCGCGTTAATATAGGGGAACATCCTTTTGCAGATTTTGCATCTCACGTGCGGTAGGGAGAGGAGATGCTGATAAGCTCGCGAATAGAGTGAACTTTTTACTCCCGCTTTTACTCACTTTTAATTGCAATAGACTGACTTTCATTTCAGATCAATTAAAAACCATTGCGAAATATTTACTATGAAAAGGGGACAGTGGGTCAGATAAGCCCCCGGGACGCTCTTTTACAAATGTGAATATGAATATCTCAGAGGATGGTGGTTGGCTGAAGCGTCCGGTTGGAAAGTGTGGGCTTTGGGTCCTCAAACCGGTCAAAGGAAATGATTTTTAACTCAGTGAAGTGCTCGCATTTATGTGCATATCAGCCGGTGACCCCACTAAAGTTACCGCCGCTCGCAGTTTGTTCGATGGGTGTTTTATTCAGATGTGTTCTAACTTTAAAAATCATTCAAAAAGGCTAGATCTTGTTCTAAATAAGCTTGAAGAAGATTCAATTTGTTACCTGTGTTTCGTGTCACTTAATTATTTTCATCGTAAAGTACGTATCTTGCATCGTACTATATATTTACCTGCGTCGTAAAGTATCTGAAAAATCTCTGATAAAGCTGTGACAAAATTTCACAATTTATATGGGCAATATAAATACATAATTATGTTACAGCAATGGGATCACAACAAGAGATTTGGACTCTCACCTGCTCTCAAGATATCCCTTCCTCCTTGGTGGATGTTGGAAGGCTGTCGCATCAACAGCACGGAAACGTTATTCCTCATGTCTTGGGAAAGTTCAAAGCCTTGGGTGAGTACCTATTTTCCTCTTAGCGTACCCTTTTCCTTTCATAGGCGATTTCAAAGAATCCCCTCGCTTCATGCTGCATTGTAGTCACGCTACATTCTTCGGTGGCGGTCCTTAATACAGGGGAGCCGCCATTATGGGAGAGATGGGAGATCTCCAACTCCCCACAATCAATTGTGGTTGACGAGTTCTTGACGGATTTATGAGTCCCTCTTAACTTTGGCTTGGCAGCCCTCAATGTTTGATTATCAATTTGATATCGCGATCAACTCTTCGAAGCCAGTTCCGATCGAGAGGGGAGGGATGATGGTTGGGAGCTTCCAAGCAAACGAACGTTCTTCCCTTGAATGTAGCGAAGTCAGTATTTTAAAAACTCACCTCGTTTCTGTTCTGAATGTCCGTAGGGTTGGAATATAAGGGTTTGGTTCTAAGATCGAAATACTACCCTTGTTAAATTTCCTTCTTGGAACGCCTGATCCAGAAAAAAATCCGCTCGTCGATAGGGTGTTTATGATCCAAAAGTATAGTTTCTTTAAACTGTGTACTGGTTATGTACAGGAAAAAGTAGATACATGCGATTGAGCTTACTCCAAACTAAAGAGGGAAGCATTATAGCAAAGATGATTACATAAGCAATTAAGATAATGCAGATAAAATAAGAATAAACGCCAGTAGTGACAGACATATTAATTTCGTCATGCATCGTACAATTCGCGCAATGAAATTACCTTGAATATCATAATCAAAATCTGGTATCTTAACACCTGACACACGCTATCATGAAGGTTCGGAGGTTATGGCATAGATACATTAACTGTTTCATCCGGAGTAACATTCGTTCTAGTAAACCATGCAGACCGTGGCTCGTGGTTTCTGGTTCTGAGATTTTGGCAACTGGCTCTGGTTCTGGGAAACCAATCCTTGGTTGTGGTGATTGGTACTAAAATTTGGCATTAAAATCTGAATTTTGGCAACCGGGCATGATTTTTGGCTGTCAACCACAGGCTTTTGCAGTCACACCAACCCACTAATACGAGAGTTTCCGACCTCAGAAAATTTCAGAAAAAATGTCTTGTATCTTTGTTTGGTCGGAAACTTTTCAGACCACCCTCGTATACTCTTGAAATAACGGAGTGGGCCCTTTTCATTGGATTCCCCTAGTGTTCATACACTAGACGTAGATAAATTTTTAGAGAATGGAATTATCCAACTTTATAACCCGTGGTACTTCAGTTCGATTTTATAAGGCCTGTTTCGATTTTAATCTCACATTAAAACCATATTACAGCTATCTCCAATATAAATTACAGACTCTGGTGTGATGTGGTGGAACCGTTCCATAGTAACAGAGACGGAAAATTGCAAGAGTTTTTGTCTCTGTTATCATATTCTCCCAAGTCATTGGCATCTGCCATACAGGGTTCGTCCGGAAAATAAGTGTACTGAGCTCAGGAAAAAAAATTTATTACACTTTTACATATCTTAAGCTAATATTCCTCAAAATAGGACCCTTGTGAGTCGATACACTTGTTCCAGCGGCGTTCCCATTCCTGGAACGCTCCCGCGAAGGCATCATCGGGAACCTCTCGAAGACACGCCTCTTTGACGGCGTCCAAAGTCCCGTATCGCGTTCCTTTCAAACTCCTCTTTATCTTCGGGAACAGAAAGAAGTCCGGTGGTGCCAAGTCCGGGCTGTAGGGCGGGTGCGGCAGCGTTGCCACGCCGTGCTTGGCCAAGAAGTCCGACACGACAAGCGCGGTGTGAGACGGCGCATTGTCGTGATGCAGCCGCCAGATGTTTTTGATCGCTGGCCGGACGCGGGCGACTCGTTTTCGAAGCCTGTCGAGCACTTGGACGTAAAATGCAGCATTTACAGTTTGTCGTTCAGGTACAAATTCGTAGTTGACGACTCCCCTTTTGTCAAAAAAGACAATGAGCATCGCCTTGATCCGAGATTTGCTCATGCGAGCTTTCTTTTGACAGGGTGATGATGGGGTGTGCCACTCCGCACTTTGTCTCTTCGACTCCGGGTCGTACTCAAATATCCACGTCTCGTCACCCGAAACAACGTTCTCTAAAAAATGTGGATCATTTTTGCAGTGATCCGCAAGTTGTGTCGCGATTTCCAAACGATTGAGTCTTTGATCATCACTGAGCACTTTCGGCACCAACTTTGCACAAATTTTTCGCATCTGTAATTGCTCCCTAATAATCTCGTGCACTATTGTTTTTGGCACATTACACTGCTCTGCTATCATCCGAACACTAAGACGACGATCAGAGTTCAGTACATCGCGAACTTTTCGCACATTTTCGTCGGTGAGTGTCTTTGATGGGCGTCCAGGCCGTGGTTCGTCGTCGACCTCTTCTCTGCCCTCCACGAACATCTTGTGCCACCGAAAGATCATGTTTCTGGACATGGCTGACTCCCCGTAAGCCTGGTTAATCATACCGACAGTTTCGGTAGACGATTTCCCAAGCTTTACCGCAAATTTGATGGAATAACGCTGCTCCAAAAACTTCGGCATCGCGTTCCGTGACGTGGGTCGAAGCGTGGAGGTTCGCGTTAACAGAGCTCCTCACTACACCACAGCTCAGAGCCGACTGCCTTTTTCAGCGTCGCTTGCCAACATACCCCCTCCAATCGCAGCCCGTCAGAGCGGTGCTGGGCGCGCCTGGAGCGGCGGGAAAAATCAGTACACTTATTTTCCGGACGAACCCTGTATTATTGTCGTAGATTTTCATTTACGTTTTCAGATATTAGATTTTTCTTTTCTGTAATGTTTCAAAAAAATTAACGATATCGCTGACTTCATCTAAATTATTATAGCATTTACTAGACAATAGTGTTGGAAATAATCACGTAGAAGAAGAAATGTTTGCGTGATTATAGTCTCCTTAATGCTTTTCCCAAGATTAGGATATTGTTTCTCTTCATCGGCACTATCTCAAATATAATGGCAAATTGCCACCCGTTTTTGGAATTGATTTAGTGATGCATTAATGGTTACTTATTATTAGAATAGTGATTTTTCAAAGTATTTTTTTGTGTTTCCTTTCTTCCTTTGTATGCGTCCCAAAAGGGGAATGTACAAGAGTATGAATAGAGTATGTAAAGAAGAGTATGTATGTATATACTTGTATTCGTTCTTATACAATCTATTGGTACTTTTAGGTACAACCTATAATAACCGATTCCATGACGACATATTTTTTTACGTTCCGTGGTCTGGGTTGAGTAAAGTATATCGATATGAAGTTCACAGTCAACTCACCTATGAATCAACGCTGTCAGGAAATAATTCGGCATCATACTCTAGCTAAAACTCCCCCTTAACCGCTAGAACATCAAGTTGCCCCCGCACCCTTCGGTACCTTCCGGTTTTTAGAATGCGATTTGGATGACTCACGGTCTCCTTACGGTCCCGCACACCCTCCCTTTCAACCATACTGGCTTTAAGATACGCCATTGATAAAGCTCTGATTGTACTTGACATCCCCTCCGCGAAGGAAGTTGATGGCCTGACTGGAACCCGGCGGGACTCTCAAAAGAGGGCGTGGTGGAGGGGAATCAAAATTAGAGATGAAAGGTTTTGAAGGCAGGAAAGGTTTTTTGCTGTCGGATGAGCCAAAATAGGAAGATACCGACTCAGAAAAACAGGCTAGATTCCGTTTCTCCTGCAGTTTCTATAATATTAATCGAAGACCACCGACACAGCGCCTTTGTTTAATTCAAAGAGTTTAGTAACCTGTAGGGTCGGGGTAGTCTAGGGGTAGAGCGTTGGATCACTGACCGAAGGGCCCGGGTTCGATTCCCGAAAGCCTCTCGGGACACCTGCAGCTCCACCCAAGATATGTGATTTTTCGGCTATCTGGTCTTCCTGGGAAACCATGACCGGCACAGGGAAAAGGGACTGGTCCCCTTACCGAACCGACCTTCGGATTAATTACTGTGTTTATGTTTTGAGCAACCTGTGACGGATTATTGCCATCAGATTTAAGATCTGTTCTGGAAAAGATCTGCTCTTTCTACCAATATTTATCTTAATATTCACTGATATGATTGTTCAGAGTTCTTTCTCCTCTGTGCAATGTTTCTCTGTAGTTGTCGGCTTTATATCCATGCTTTTGTCATGGGTATAGGTCACTTTCCATTCTTCTGGGATTATTTATGTTTTTCAAATTTCTTAAAAAATATCAATAGGTATTTAGTTATATTTGTTTGGAACCATTGCATTAATTCAGCTATTATGGACTCTTCTCCATTGGCTTTGTTAGTTTCAAAATCTATAATTATCTCTTTTATTTATTTCATTGTCTTAAGGCCTGTTCTTTTCCACATATGTGCGGAGATAATGGTAAGAGGAAGGGCTGACACCGGGTTACAATCATTACTGATTACACTTTGGAATTAGTCTGATAGGTATGGGATGAGAAAATATGGGAAATTAAATTCTAGGAAAACATAACTGACAAGCACCTTAACTACAATATTAAAGAAATGACTAGTGACAACTTTAACATGGAGCATAATTTGGTATGTCTCGGAAACTCGGTCGTTGAGGCAAGAGCATGATCTCAAATTGCCAAAAAGCCAAATTGGATTCTTTTTTGAGATTTGGGTGCGGGGAAGAATGGAAAAAGAATAAAATGGACAGAAAGGAAAACCAACGATGAAGTGCTAGGAATGACAAAGGAGGAGATTAGGCTGTTGGGAGAAATCCGAAGGAGGCAGGACAGGTGGATAAAGAGATACTGAGAGGTAATGGCATGCTGAATGCAGTAACGGAGGGTACTGGCAAAATGTGGTAGAGGAAGAAAAATAATACGCATTTTGGATGGAATTAATGGAGGCGGTATGCAGAGCTAAAGAATGAGTTATTGCAATATACAGGTGTATATAGTATATAGAATGAAGTCTTAGGATAATTTGTGTCATGTTAGTTAAGGGTTGAAAAAACAAGCACAATAATCAACCCGAAGGTCGGTTTGGTAAGTGATACTAGAGTTCACCCTGCACTACGTAAGCCCAACGGCGTGTGAAATTCACATATCAGAGTAGGGGGCAGCTCCTTTTACTGTGCCGGTTGTGGTTTTTTCGGATGACCTGGGACCTGAAAAATGACAGCTTGCGTGGAGCTGAGAGGCTTACCCGGGAATCGAAACCAGGCTATCCAGTCAGTAGTCCAATGCTCTACTCTCGGACTACCGCGACCCATTGTTAGGGATTATAAGTACTATAATGGTTAGTCCCAGGATCGATCATAAACATACCCTTAGAATTGCTAGAATTTTACAGTAAAGTGATAATTCTTATCAACGGGACTCGAACCTGGATCACTCAACGTCTCGAGGACTTTGGCGCAGCGCGCACGACTACAGTTACTTGTGACATTGTATGGTCAGCAAGTCGTCACATCTTGTTTCTTAAAAGCCCACAGAAATTCAAACTGTACGTAAGAGGACGCCTCCGTAGCTTGATTGGCCAAATCACTCGAACCACCTAGGGACCTGGGGTCGAATCCCGAAATGATGTTTGCTATGTGATATTCCCGCATTTTCGCTGCTCATAAGTGGAGGGCTCCGTTAAAGTAACTGCCGCGGCAGCTCCAGCAGTTCTTTGAACCTACGCTATGCCGGTGGACTATTATACATAATAATCAATGCAGGAGATAATTCCTATAGCGTGAAATTGCTGCCGAACATCAAGTTCCCTCTTTTGCAATTCATGCGGTAAAAGTAGAGTGATATAGAGTGAACTGAAAATTGCATGAATGTGAAGATATCGAGGATTTGAAGTGATACAGCCTGATGTGCTAGTATGATGAACCTCAATGTTCAGCGAGTAAGTCGTCATTGTGTTTCGATTGTTTCAGTGACAAAACATTGTAGAGCTCATCCTTTTTTGTAGTCTTTGCTATTTATTTTATATTTTAGTGCCGCTCAAATGCAATGCTTCACAGTAATATTGAGGATACGGCCAATAGCTGACTCGGTAGACAATTATGTTGATGAATACCACATTCGGAACTTGATGGCTTCCTCTGCGATAGGGTCCCTCCGTAACTCACGCAGACCCTTTCGCTGAGGAATCTGTAACTTAAGCGCCCTTTGTCAGTCTGATGGGCTGATTGGTCTTCCGTTCAATCAGAAACTATATTCTAGACGAAGACATGGATGCCCTTTGACGTCGTGCTGGCAAAGTCCTTTCCTCTGCCCTCGATGCGTCAAAAACGAGCATCACCCTTCTGGTTCTACTTTCCCATATTAAGGAGCTGTTTCGAATGTCACCCTCTTTCTCAATCTTTCCGCTATCATTAATCCTTTACGTAGACTTCACTTGTGCTTCGCATATGCGGAATGGAGGTGGAGTATTGGTTGTTTGGAGAGAAGTGTTGGAATAAAAGAACTCAGGTGGGCGTGACAGACGAAAAACTGAATAGCTTATTGATTCTATCTAGCGTCTCGTGCACTCTCCGCAGTGAATGGAACAGAGAATTATAAGAAATATAAAGGGTCGCCCGCCATAGTAGTATGAAGTTAAGGGTTTTTCTTTGCCCTCTATTCCTCCTCAGCTATGGACCATTGACTCACGTTTGTTGTGCGTTCCGACCTAATGGATACGCCCAATGACGTCTACAGCTTACTATTTGCAATAGAAGGTATTGATCCGACCGATCCGTTTTCGACGGCATGTTCACAATAGAAGAGGAATACATTAATTCATAGGAATGCGGAAAAGAGACAAGGGTAATGCCACGCTACTTCGGATTTAAGTTGATACACGGAACTTTTTAAATGTTGTGAAAATTTAAGAATTGACATTTCTCTGAAATCTCATTCTTATCCACTACATGTATTTCCTCACAAATTGTGGAAACCCGGGAAGTCATAGAGGCTAACGTCACATATTATCTAGTGTGGTGCCAAAGCGTAAAAGAGTAAAAACCCTAATTCATTGCAAATCATGAAAGTCTAGTGTTATCAAGCCCGCATTTAATACTAAATACAGTAAAATGAAATATTCCAAACAATCATTTTTATGGTATTATCATGCAAATTACTATTAGCCCTCGCGAATAAGTTTACACAAGAATAAAAAAAACCATAAACACATTAATCAACCCGAAGGTCGTGTTGGTAGGTGATGGTAGAGTTTACCCAGTACTAAGCCCGACGGCGGGTGAAATTCACTCATCAGGGTAGGAGGGCCAGTTCCCTTCCCTGTGCCGGTTATGGTTTCCCAGGAAGATCGGGTACCCGAAATATCACATAACTTGGGTGGTACTGTAGGTGCCTAGAAAGACTGGCCCGGGAATCGAACCCGGGCCCTCCGGTCAGTAGTCCAACGCTCTACTCCTTGGCTACCGCGACCCATACAAGGGTATAGGAAGATATATATTTCTAATTTACCATTAACGCTTCGACGGTATATATATTATAAGTTTATTTGAATGAAAGAGAGCAAATGGTTGGGATGACACTCCATAGTGAACTGTTCCATATTTTCTTTAAAACTATACAATGCATTTTATAAATGCCTGTTGTTAAGTTACCCGAGAATGAGTTGATGTAATGTTAATTTAAAACTTTCCTCTCGCGATATTTACATTCAGATTTGAATATAGAATGTAAAGATATGTATCTTTACTTAGAAATGATACACGCATTGAGCTGTGAGGCCATTTTTGTGAGCATCGTAGTGCGTAAGGCAAAATATGATATCTTGAGTACCTCAAATTAATATTTGTGCTTAGTTACAATATTGTAGCCTTGGCGAAAATTTTCTCAATGCTCATACGTCAATAGCGATGCCCACCATATTTTTTCACGACAGCTTCATTATCTGTTCCATAGGAAAGATCCTGCAGGTGACTCGCGACCGCACTGCAGAATTGTGAGTGCTAGTTAAGACTGATTTCCTATTGCTTGGCGCCCAGAGTGCCTCTGGAAGGACCGCCTGGGCAAGTGACACTCTCGCTAAATGGCTAGGATAAATGAAATGATGCTACGAGGATTGCGAAATGACAAATGTCGACTGGTAGCTTTTTCCAGTACTTTCTTTTTCCATGCACAACGTTTATGTTTTCCATTTCGATCTATCTAATTTTTGGGAACATTAATTCGGCGGTTGGAGGCATCACTTCGTGTAAGCGATTCATACTGAGAAAGAAATACTTGGTTCTTCCACATACAATTATGGAAGACATACATTTTGAATGTATGTGGAAGAACCAAGTATTTTATTTCTCAGAATTAAAAACATTTTCATGAATGATTTACCTATTGAAACGGACCCTCAAATTCTGACATTTTTCTCTCATGATATTTTAATTTATGCATTTCCAAAATAATACCAAACAAAACTTTGAACGAAACATAGAAAAGAAGAAATGATTTTTCATGAGAACTGACTTAAGGAAAAGAATTGTCCTTTTTTTGCCATAACGCCATAAAAGCAAATTTGTAAATACTTAATTATATTTGTTAGTTTAAAGCGTTTATATTAACAGGAATTGAATTAGTACGATTGGCACCATATCCTGTAGTTTCCGTGCCAAATCAGACATTAGTGTACCTTTCATTCATTCCCTCCTCTTGGAAAACACCTTTTTTTGACGCAATTATTCCCCTAATATCCTTAACAATAGGCCTTTTTTTTGCCTCAAATACAGTTCATATGCGTTTAGTGTTCCTCCAAATATAATGTATGCTCGAAGTTGATGAACATTGATATTTTTCATATTTTATCGAAATATGCATGATATTTTTTGATTATACCATTACTTTCGTTCACTTGAGAATTAACTTCATTCCATGGCTTACCCAGATTCTATAATGTATCCAAGCTTCATAACCATAAACTAGACTTCATAAACAGCTAACTAGATTTGAGTTTATCTAATAGCCAAAATCTACTTCCCTTCTTCTTTCACTCCCGTCCCAAGTTCTTTCGGTAGCTATCTTTTATCCTCGTTAAATTGTATAAGCGAGAACTGACAAAATTGGATCGTTTAAATTTCGTGAGTCTTCAATACAAGCCAACTAGAAATCAGTAACTTCGAAACAGAATCCATTGATACTCAACTTTGGCAACAATGAAAATGACTATTCAGGGAATTTATGTTGTGATTTGGCAAAATGAACGATATTGATTCAAGATGGTCCACCTACATCCAGCTACCTATAAGTTAGGTAGGTGGATGTAGATATATACACACACACACACTCTGCCATATACATATCTCATTACAAAACACACCGCCCTGATAGTCTCATATCCGCCATTCACAGGGTCCGACAGATCCCCATGATAAAAAATAGTGGATTCATATCCATCCTTTCAACTTGTCCCTGTGTTTATTTCAAACGTCCCGCAAATTTGCGCGACACATTAAAATCAGATGTTAAAGTTTGACAACGGCGCCGTCATCGGACTTAAAAGAATGACGTTGTCTGGGTGAAGGTTGGTAAATTTCCTCAAGGATCTGTGGAATTATGTGAGTGACGGGGAAATAAAGAGATGCTGATAAATATATTGTTGAGCCATTGTGCAGGCTGTACCCATCCAAAACCTGCCTAAACCGTCAGAATACCAATACTCATTACATATTTGGGACTATTATGGAGGTATGTTACTGGTGTGTGTGTTAAGGTGTGGTTGGCTGATTTTCAATTACTTTAGGGATGGGGCATTATTACATACATGTATGCAGTGGCCGAGACCGGAGTGGACAAAGGTATGAAACGTTGAGTATGGAATGGGTGACAACTAAGGAATGTACCCATTATTCATAGTTTGTTGGCTTTTTCTAGATTTCAGTGGAACACATTTTATTCAGGAGATGGATACCAATGTCTAAGAATGTTGCAGACGGAAAATTTAAAGGACATGAAGAAAGAGGAATTGAGATTTGCAAGAAAAGAGGATGGATCCGGCAAAATTAGTTTTCACAAAAAACGCCCTCACCTTCAATGACGAATTTTCCCTTCAGATTAAAGGCACCGCCATCGGCACCCGCATTGATCCATCTCATGCCGACCTCCATATGGGCCAACTCGAAAACTTTCCTTCAAAAGCAAATATGAAACCACTCGTCTGGGTCCGTTACATTGACGATATCCTCCACCTTTTGGTTCAACGAAAATGAAAATCTATTCTCTTTTATGGAAATCGCTATTCCACTTTGTCGATATCTTTCACCTCTTTCATCTCGGACTCCTTACGTATCGTTCTTATATATACACCTTATTAGACAATTAATATTGAAAGAAATTTCAGTTGTTCAATAAATAGTGGGCAATTTTTGCGCAGGGAGTGACTTCGTTTTTTCTTTACCTAATTTCAAATTATTTTGTTAGCAACAGACATCAATTAGCAAGTTATGACTATTTTTATATCCGAAATAAGCAAGCATCTTCCTAAAAATATTTACAAATTCGTGGCATATTGGTTTTATCATATTGGGTTAGCAATCTGAGGACTGGGCTGCAGAAGCACTCCAAATTACATTCTGTTCCTAGCCAATCTCTTCATTCCCTCATAGTTTCTTGCTCCAACATTTTCCATCATCTTCTTCACGATATGCCTTCCTCTATCATTTTTCCCCTCCCATGCTCCTTGAATTTCCTTGATCTTCAGTGGACTACCGTGCCTCAGGGTATGTTCAATCAATTTCCCTCTTCTTGTACGGGTCCTCCGTAGAGTTCCCTCTTCACACAATCTTCGAAGTACTTCTTCATTTATGTCTCCGTCTATTCAATTGATTTGCATCATTCTTCGGTAGCACCACATTCACATCGTCTCCAATCTTCTTTTCTCTTTTTCTCCATGTCGTCCACGTGTCACAATCGCAAAAAATTGACTCCATATATAAGTTTCAATAAATCGCTTACTTTTGAGCAGGCTAACATTATTTGCTGTAAGCAGTTGTTTGTTTATTCAGATTGTGAATGAAAAATAGAAAAAATAAATAATTGTCTAAGACATCCGTAGAAATATAGACTCAATACATAATTCTAGAAGAATTCCTCCCTAAGATATCATAGCTCCATTTTCCGTTAATTGTTATTTTCTTTGATAAGAAACCTTCTTCGGAATTCCTTTTGTGCTTGCTATATCCCCCATGTCTCTTTTATCCCTAGTGATCCACTACCTGAATAGCAAAACTCTTCCGCTAGTTCCAGTGTGTATTTCCATACTCTACTTTCCATACTTTCTTCTCTCCCTACTCTTTCGGAGGTTTTCTTCCCTACTTTTACCGCAGGCCAGACCAAACTTCAGCGTTAATCTAGTTAATTTAGAATTTGAACTTTGTCATCAACTTTACCATATTTGCTAATTTCCTTGCAAGGTCTTCTTTCTTCTTTGCCAATATAGTCTGCAAAACTTGCTTTGATATAGTCTGCAAAGCGTAGAATTATCATTATTTCTCATTGAATTTGGAAAACAACTACTATCTTTATCTTTTTAACTACCTTCTTAATATATAAATTAGATATCAGTGGCTATATTGAGCAGGCCTTTCTTACTCCTTTCTTTATTTTTAGCTTCTTTCCTACTTTTTCCACATTAAACGATTGTTGTTTGTTCTCTACCTCAAACGTGTATTAATATCCTGTCGTTGTAGTTCATTCCAATTTACTTTACAATACGGAGCATACTATTCCATTCCAGGTTGAATTACTGGGTTTGATTCTTATTTCCTCAATAATTTGTTGATTCCGAGGAAAATACAGCAGCGTTCATTATTTTCCCATCCTACTTTGTAATATATAAGCTTTTGCGGTAGTTATTAGTGAGACTTTATTAAACGAGATTTAGCGTTAACATGTGTTTGCGTGTGCACGCTGGGGTCGGTTCCCCTCCAGAGTTTCGCTACACACGTGATTCTATTTCGATTTTCGTGCATTTTTACCTTTCCTTCGCCCATTACAAACCCTTCAACAGGAAGAATGGGCAAGGACTAATGAAGATTAACCCTTGCCCATACCTTCTGGTGCTCTCACACCCTGCCACATACCTTTTTGGTGGATAAAGGGGTGTTTATATTGATGTAAAAGCAAATGAATATCGTCTATCCTTAGTGCCTTGTTTGCTCTTAAGTCCTCTGCTGCAGGATCTAATTCAGACCTAAGGATCCAGTCTCCCTTCCCATCATCATCTTCCATCTCTTCTCTTGGTCTTTATCTTCAGGAAGATCTTCACCCTTATTATCCCGAATGACATCGGTACCTTCTTTAAAATGTTCACGGGTCTGTAAGCAGCTCAAACTTTTCCCCCTCGTCAAGGTTACGCAGCACTTATTCGATCCGGATCTTCATCCATTCTTCTCTAGCTCTTCTCCCTCCTCCGCTGATTTCATTTCTCAAAATTCTGTAGTATATCTGTCCTTCCTCAGCCCAGTATTTCGTCAGCGCTCTATAGCTTCTTTTCCACAGGTTTCCTTCGGGCTGTATTTCCCCTCGCGATTACTAAAAGTCGTCTATATCTCCTGCCATCTTTCTTCAAGCGATTGCTTTGTTAAATTTTTCCATTTTCTTGTCAAAGTTCTAATGAAAATCCAACCGTAGCTCAGTTGCCTTCATTCTTCCTGACTCTCATTGAACCTTCATTCTCTACTATAGATTCTTGAATTACAGATGGCCCTTCATTAGCACTAGGCTGCGGTTGCTGTCGCTTTCTTCCCCCGGATGGATTTCGCATTCCTTTACTTGATTCCTAATACCTGTCTCGCTAACATGTAATTAATTTGCCATTTTATTACATATCCTGGCATATTTCGCGTATATCGTCTACTTGAGTGCTTTTAAAAGAGTTTTTGTCACCAATAATTGGTAGTAGTAGTTTTTAGGGGAGGCGACCGACAGCTAAGGTCATTTGCGCCATAGGGGATGGACAGGAAAGGATGAAGGGTGGAGAGAAACCCGGCGTCGGCATTAGCCTGCTCTTTACGAAAGGCGCCAAGCGGTCCGCAGTTTAACGTCCCATCCGACGGACGGCGAACTCACTCAGAGCGCCCTCCACAAAGCACCTCAAGTAGGGATCGAGATACCTCTGAAAAATATTCAACACCGCCGGGATTTGAACCCGCGCCCTCAGGGTGGGAAGCCAGTACGTTAGCCCCCGCACCCTCTCGATCCCTCAATAATTGGTATTGTTCGCAGAATTGCGAAAGCTTTTCTCCTCTTTCATTTCCCTTCCCTAGATCATGTCTATCTAACGTTTTTCCTTTCTGACCTTCTCCAAAGATTGCAATATAGTCTCCAAGGATAAGTAAACTTTCTTGTTCCTAATCATTCTTCATTGCTTCGGCGATATAATCAGTCATACACTTACTTCGCTTTGTCTTTTTGTACTGTAGTTGGCATGTAAACTTTTACCAAAACGGTATCTGCGGATTTCATCGACAAACTTCTCCATAATGATCCTTTATTGTGCTCTAAAAAAGCTCTTCACTCCCATTGCCTCATTATTCTACAATATTATGCCTAGTCAAGCATTTCCATTCACGAAGCCTGTGAGTATGATTCAGTAGCTGCCTCTACAAAGGTCTCTTATTTGGGCCTTTCCATTTCACTTACGCTTAAGATCTTCAACCCCATTCTACGCATCTCCACCTTCACATCCTAAACCCTCCCACATGCCCGGAGTGACCGGACCTTCTATGTGCCGATCCTAAGTTGATTGACATATTTTACCGCTGTACTTTCTCGAGTAGTCCCCACCCATTGATCCATAAGGGGAATAGTTTGCCTCCGGAATATTTTACTAGAGATGGTTCCACCGCATCAGTTATTCAATCCAATAAAGAAAAAGAGAAAATTGGTCAGCTGCTACTCCTCTGGATGAAGATGTGGGGGTTTCCCGTTGCCTTTTACATCACAGTGCTTCAGCTGTTAAAGTAATTTTCACCTCGGCGGAATTGAAGCGAGGGTCGCTGTGCCGATCACTGCGGTTTCCACCTTCACCCTTATGAAGGAGGGTGAAGGTGGAAGGTGAAGGTACCCTTCCTTTGGGTAATTGACGGCTGGTTGTTTGATGACAGCAACTCATCAAGTCACGGCACCGTCATAGGCTTACATGGAAGTTTTAGGTCATATTACCCAAGGATTATGGCCTTCAAACTACTCAAAGTATCGCCTCTAATTGTCCCAAACTGCTTATTCGTCGAGAACACTCCCTTATTTCTCAGCTAATCTCTATGTCTTAAGGGCGACCCACCATCTGCCACACGGTGGACGCGCTCGATGAATTAAAGCTCAGCCACGTCATATGGAGCTGCATATGCAAACATTGGGATTCACCCAAAGAGCGCAGGCGGCACAAACGGGGCCAAATAGCGCCTTCATTGTTTTATGATTGTGTTGCAACAACAACTAGTCGCAAAAGATTTCGAAAATGGAATTCAACATACAGGGAACTAGTATACAAGAAAGTAGGAGAAATCAATGGTTTAGTTTTACAAAGGCCGAGTTAAGAAAACAGCTAGCGGAAGTAATAATTCAAAATTAATATTAAAATGGATCAAACAAAATTGAAGTTAGCTTCAGCTAACGTGGTTTGCCATTACTTGAGCCCGCCATTTCACGTACATATTACTCGATTTTACAAATTCTACTCGTTCATTGAAATTCCCTACAGTAAATGGAATATTAAGCGGGCAGAGGGATAGGGCCTCAGTAATAGGGCCCCGTGGCTGTGGCCTGGCCTAGTTTCTACGGCTGAAAATACCATTTTCTTCCCATCTTGCTCCGAGGCCCCCCGAGGGATTCGCTGCACACAATCGCGAAAGTGGGGCGAAGTCGCGGGGCGGCGGCCGACGCGGACCGCTCCCCGACGGCTCGACTCGGGAGTTCCCCGGCGGCGGTCAAGGAGGCCATCCCATCATACGAAACGGCAAAGAGGCCGCCTGCGAAACCAAACCAAAAGGGAGGAAGGACACATGTCACCGCGGCGGACTGAATATTGATCGACCTGAGACTTTGGAACCTCCCCCCAGACTGGAAATCGTCCCGCAATTGAGCAGCACGCGCTGGAGTCCTGGCTTTATAGTTAGTTACTCTCCTCCTCCTTCCCCCTTCGGACAATGCCAAAGGGGAGGAAGGGGGGTTGTGAACGCGATGGAGGGTGGGGAGGGGTAGGAGTGCGAGAGCGGATAAGGGGAGGGATGCAAAGGAGGGTGGTTGGGGGGAGTTGGTTGGTTGCATGTGCCCACGTCACAGGGGGGGAGGGATTGAACCATCCGATGTGTGTAGTCGGCGTGGTGGAGGAGGGTGGGGAGGGAAGGGGCGGGGGAGTGTTGGTGTCGGTGTCCTATGGCGCACCACATGGGAGAGAGGGCGAGGGAAACTCACGGAAGCGTTTTAACTACCCTCCGCCAGGTGGCAGGGCCTCCGCCACTCCACGGCTCCCCGCCCCCTCCCCCGTCGTCCCCCCAGCCAGTGCGCGGCGGGGACCCTCAATCCCGTCGGCGTTTTCCGCTGCCGCCAGTCCGTCGTGCGCCGTGTTTTTGGCGAGTGTCCTACGAGACGACGCGAGCCCGGCACTCTGTGAAGTTTCCCCCGTCTCTCTCCGTCACCTTGGAGTTTTAGCTTCTCCCCACCCCCTCCCTCCACGCTCCCTCCCTCTCCTCGAGAGGAGCGGAAGGGGAAGGAAGGAATAAATAAGGAAGGCGAAGAAAGAGTATAAAAAAAAGGAAAGAGAGAAACAAAGAAAGGAAGGAAGTGTTGCGTTCCGATCGGACGGGCTTGAGGGATCTTCCCTCTCGCTCTCCATTTAACCCTCCGTCTTCAAGGAAGGCGCGAAGGAGGAAGAGGAGGAACTGGAGTGGTTTCCGGCGAGTTTGGAGGGGATTACGTTACAGAAGGTAAGAGTTTGCCAGTCAAATGTAGCAGGAACGGTTGGGTATCGCAATTACGGGGAGGACCGTGAGCGAGCTCCGCTTTTTTGAAGGATCTGTCCCACGCGGGGCGTGTGGATGGATGAATCAGTCATCGGGAGGGATTGAATCTTTGAAGAAACTGCATGGCGTATCCTATTTAAAAATATTAAAGTCCTGCATAGAAATTGGCAAACTATTCAGCAGTAATCTTCGAGTAACACATCCTTATAGTCAAAATTCTCTTACTAGAAGATGCCTTAAGATTGCTCCGTAATAATGTTTACTAGGTATAGGAGTAATAAATGGCCGAAGTGCTATTTTCGATAGATAATTGAATATTATAATCACTTCGCAAAACTATATTTTTCCTCTTTACCTACTGCGTCCGGTGTTAAATTTGTGTACTTAGGTTCGTGAAACATTTTTCTCAATTTATGGTTCTTTAACTTCAACATATTTTGCTTTTTATAGTCCATTTGTTGGCATTTGCCTCTTTGTTCTTCGCATTCCGTCTTGTATCTTAGAGCGAGCCTTTCGGTCGTTTGATTCGTCGGCGGCTATCGGCGTGGGAGAGGAGACCCAAACAAACCCTCTCTCATTCCCTCCCTCCCTTCATATCTCCAATTCTTCGCCGTGAGCCTGGGGAGACTCGGTAGAGGATGTCCTTGCGCCAAAATTCGAAGCGGAAAGGGTAAGGAAGAGAAAGAACCCAGTCATATCCCCGAGGAACAAAGTTGTTGGTGTGTGTATGTTCATGGGTTGGTTGAGTCACTTACATTTTTTATTTCCTCCTTCGCCTGTTTCGGTCTGGCTGCCTATCTCTACCACCCTTATTCAACAGTATTTCGGTTAACTTTTGATCAGAACTTGGTCACGGTGTGGGGCGCATGAATAGTTACGCTTTGAAATTGCATTTATTATTCGTAATTTAGCAAATAATCATTTATATCTATGTCAATCAAAGGTAAAAAACGTCACTGAGGACAAGGGGCCGACGCAACGAGTAGTCCCAGATCCTAGTATATGCAATTAAGGTCACCTTCCGTATTGTTTTGGATTCATAGAGGACTTTTTCCTTTTTAATACTTGTACACAAATTTATAAATTGCATTGTCATCGAGAAATATCATGGTAACAGGCAGCGAGAAGAATTAATTCCAAGAAAAAGGGCTAATTATGGTTATGATTATAGTATCTGTAGCCGTTGCATTGGAAATGAAATTTTTGAAATTTATATCATATAAAACTTCTATTCATATCATATCTTCGGCTAAAAAGGGAACAAGAGAAAAAGTTATGAGACTCATTAAGAGATACTGATGATGTCAAAAATTACTGCGATCTTTTTTAGAAAGAATCCATCGCAGAATTTGAATTCTTGAATTTTGAATTCTTTAGAAAGGAGAGAGAAAATGAGGCTCATTTATTCGGCAGTAGACATTTCTCCGGCTACAATAGTTATCATACGTGTCTCGTATACTCATTGAACAAAGCCCTCAGTGTTTCCAGAATTTAAATCAACTTTTGATAAAAATATTATGTGATAATATTTTTACTTTTATATTTTTTACCCTTTTTTACTTCGCAATTTTTAATTTCGTAGGCTACCTGCTTCATAAGCAGATTCGCCAACCATTTTCCTCCTCCTTCTCCTCTTGTCACCCTGTCTCTGCCATTTACACGTGTACCATTCCCCTTCTTCGCTCATCCAGCAACTTGATTCTTCTCCATCCCCTTTTCTTCACTCCTACAACCATGCCTTCCATCGCGCCCTCTAACAAGTCTTCCCCTACTAATACTAAGGTCTCTCCATTTCGCTCTTCTCTTCCTTTTAGTCCCAAAAAAACATCCCTCTTCCCTCATCTTCTCCAGAACTTGTTCATATCTTACCATATCTTTTTAACTGAATTACAACATCCATCAACTGAACCATATTCTCTAAAGCTTCAAACCTTTCTTCCTCACTTTTTCTTAATGTTCACGTCTCTGCACCGTGCAGAAATACACGCCACAGAAGTATTTCCTTATTCTTTTACTTAAATTCAAGTGGAATAGCCCACATAATATTGTTTTCATTTCCAGTAAGGTTTGTTTCGCGATTCCTTATGCTTTTATAGCATCCTTATGTGAATATAATGGAGTAGTAGTTTTTATGGGAGGCGATCGACAGCTGAGGTCATTTGCGCCATTAGGGATGGATGGAAAAGGATGACGGGTTAAGAGAAACCCGGCGCCGGCATGAGCCTACTCTTAACGGAAGGCGCCAAGAGGTTCGCAGCTTAACGTCTCATCCGACGAACGGCGTCACTCAAAGAATTCTCCACAAAGCACCTCAAGTATGGATCGGGGTACCATTGAAAAATATCCACTGTTTCCGGTATTCGAACCTGGGCCCTCTCGATGGGAAGCCATTACGTTAGTCACCGCACAATCCCGATCCTTTGGAATGTAATGGAACCGAATGAAATTTTTTTAGTAGGATAGAAATGAAGTAATTAATTATATTACTTAAAGCTACTCTGAGAACGCCTTATTATATGCTGAGAGTGTATACGGGAATATCAGTTTCGCATATATTATATAGATGCAGGATGAATTATTTATGCAGGATGTATTATATATATATATATATATATATATATATATATATATATATATATATATATATATAATTCATCTTGCATCATGTATATTATATTAAGTCTTTGGCCTGCCTAGTGGTTTTAATTCTACATTCTGTATTTTACATTGCGATGCTGATTTCCATTCATACCATTCATGCTAAATTGTTTTGAGCGAATGAAAAAATCTGCCCTTAGGTGGGAAGTTTCTAATTATCTCGGTGATTACTCAATTTCAATATTAGCAACAGATAACTTTCTGGGGAAGTTCCGAATAAAGTAGATTTGCATGAAAACTTGAAGGATGGGACTCGTAATTCCTTCACTAGGGGTGCGTCTCGCTACGCCAATGCCCTCATTCTCCAACCCAGTATAATGATCCCATCGGAGCAGTCATTCAAGGTAGAGTCATGAAATTGATGCATCCTAATGATATCACATTATCGCTCACTAAATAATTTTTAATTTTCCGTCATCTACTTCCATATAAACGTACATATTACCACATTCCCTTTTCCTAAGCAGCGGCAATAGCGCTCGACGGACGCGCAGTTTACACAATATATCGTTTAAGAGTAATGTGATTCCAATTGTAAATGATCACTTTTTTATTCCAATGACTGCGCTTTATGTCGCGATGTTCATTTCATCAGAGCCATCCGCTGCAGTGCACACGAAATGCAAGAATTTCGCGGTGTGAGATTAATTCGCCTAGACCGGAATCCCTTCATGCCCGGCCGCATTCCTTAATTACTTAACTTACCAAGACGTCATTTTAATGTTTTCATTGTCATTAGAGGATCGATTTCATAAAAGTTCATATAATCATATCTTATTCTTTTGTGTCTGCTTGGGAGTATCTTTATGACGACAAACTTACACATTTGCTTGGCAGTCTTTATTTTTTATTACTACTTCGTAAACTAACTAATTGAATAATGGTTTTATTCCTTTCCTTCGTTTCGGAGAAACTTTGCAAAATTCGTGCTATGTTTTTAGGTGAGGCATTAGGTTACTCAATTACCAGAAAGGGCCAAGACTAACAACAATCAGAACAAGTTAAGCAAACCAAATGTCAACAATAAAACAAAGTGTAATAAAACAATATCCCCTCTCGAGGTATCGAACCACCCTTTAGTCCTTCGGTATCGGGATTTGGAAGAGCTTGGACGCTTCCTTTTGTATTGATCTTGTAATATTCATGTTTAATTTTTCAATCAGCATTCTCAGTTCCACTTCTTGAGTGTTTTTTACAATCATGGACTCTCCACCAAATTTTCACCTCTGGAATATGCTATTCCCTTTCAATATCTCTCGCAGATAACAAATGGCTGTCCTGAGGTCGAAATGTTGCGGTTTTCCTTTTCATTTTAATTTTTGCGGTAGGAATGATGAATGACTACTGCGACCACCGGGCATAAACCACAAAGGTCGGCACTTTTCCGGCCAAATAGCTACGCTCAACAAACCGATCAACCACCTATAGGGTAGCCACGATTACGTGGAATGAATATTCCTTTTTATAGGACTTTTTTCTCTGAAAATACTCACAAGAATCAATCAGTGGGAACCATTAATGTTTACAAGAATATTTGAATTTATAAAAAAATATTTTCCTTAGGGAACTTTTTATGAATGTTGGGAATTTTTGGAATATATAATAACTTTTAAAATAGACTGCAACAGGTTTCCGAACGTTTCCCACTGAAAGAAGACTCATCGATGGCCAGATTTACACGACACCAATCATTTCATGACACATATTAATATCAAAGAGAGATTTTGGAGGAGTTATTTCATTTTTATTAGAATCAATATCCACCGAGTAAAAATTTAATTTGAATTCAATCTCAGATTTTTCATAAACATTTCCCAATAGTTGTTATCTTTCTCCTGAGTTCACTATTATCTGATACTAAATGAAAGACCTACAGGTATGATGAGGCCACATATTATGACCCTGAGCTAATGCTAACATTAAATCGCTATGAAGAAGTCACTTTAGAACGTAGTGAATTTAAAAGACTCTTAATGATGGATACGCCGACCTTCGTCGCCCTAAATTTTTACATTACCAGGTCTGTCCCAAAAGTAGTAGGACTGACTCGGTTAAAAAAAATATTGCCAGAATTGATGCATACACTCAAAAGTCTTCGAAGTGTTACCCTTGTGCGTCCACGCGACAGCGGGTATTCCACGCCTCGTACGCCTTCTGCAAGGCGGCGCCCGGAATACTGCTAACCTCCCTCGTCACGGCATGTTGTAACGCTTCCACCAAGCCGTGATGACGTCCTTTCAGCACGAATTCGAGGCGGAGGAAGAGGAAGAAGTCTGGTGGGGCAACGTCAGGGCTGTAGGGTGACTGAGGAATGGTAGAGAGCTCTTGGCAGAGCCGCGTGCGAGTTTCCTTCTGTTCATCCGAAAGCACTCGCGGCACCAACTTCGCACACACCTTACTCATTTCCATGTTTTCGGTCGCAAGTCGATGCACATCACTTTTAGGGATGCTAAGGTCATTAGAAACCATGCAAGCACTTAATCTGCAATTCCTGTCCGACAAAGCCTTCACTCTTGCAAGATTTTTGTCACTTACCGAGTTCGAAGGGCATCCTGTACGTTTGGCTTCTTCAACATCTTCTCCACCCTTCCGACATAGCCCGTGCCACTCAAAAACATCCGAACTAGCAATGGCGTTATCGTCATAAGCTGCCTTGAACATGTCATGAGTCTCTTCCCCGGTTTTGCCCAGGTTCATGCAAAATTTGATGGCGTAGCGCTATTCCTATAACAATCGTATCAGGTTCATGGCGGTGCGTAACGAGGTCACGTTATAGAGGTTTCGCAAACGAACGATGCGCACTCTACAAAGGCTGGGAGCCAACTGCCACCGGCCTTCAGCCTTTCCTTAGACCTCCATCGAACCCACCTATAGAAACCGTTGCGCGTTCGTCTATCATGTAATATTTTTATCATGTTCCAATTCGATGGATAAAATTCATTGCTATTAATGACACTCTTAGTTATACTTGCTCAAAGGTAGCGCATTTTTTTCAACGGAAAAAGAGAAAAAGGAGCTACTCACATACAAAGTCTGTCCCAAAAGTAGTATGCCTATGTTTTCCCGGATAGACGAACGGGCGGTGGTCGAATCGATCTTTTTGAAGATCGAACTTTGGTAAAGATCTAAAAGGTACACGTTGTATAACTCTTTTCCTAAAATAATGTAACCTTGCCATTTCCACCGTAAAAAAGCTCAATTTGCTGATTTGACTCAGATTTCAGGGCAGTTAGTAGGTAACTTTTCAGACCTTAAACAAACCCACTTTTCACTGAAATTACTAGAATGTAGCTGCTGGCATTAGAATCTCCCTGGTATGGAGGATATGAATTACTTCCCAACAATTCGGACTCTTTAGCAAAACGGCAAAAATGATAATTTTAAAATTCATTCATTACAAAAACTTTCATTTAACATGCTGCGAACTTCCTCTCAACAAAATCCGAAATTCGCCTGGATCATTCATGAGATTAGTTATTTATTTTACCGAGTGTGAAGGGAAGTGACTCAAACACATCCCAAACTCAAACACAAAAATCTTTTAGTTTTAAATTCAATTACATTCCATGTTTCTTTAGTATGGAATTACGGGAGGTAGATATTCTCCGAATCAGTTAATTACAGGAAAAGTATCGGATGACTGGAAAGTAAAATAAAGGAAAAAATATTCACCCCAAGGGTACGCAATTTTTTGAATTTCCTGGTATAAAATGATTGAATTTTTACTTCCTTATCAGATATATAAGGATCATATCAGGATACTGCGGTGAATGGTTCAACTCAGTGTCTTTGCTGTTTCATGAGTTATTTGAGAATAAGATTTTTTGTTGACTTTATTTTCATTTCCTAGTTCGATTTTTGCGATATTTTTTCATAATTAAGCCTCAAAAGTAAGTAATCAATTATAATTATTCTTATTCTAATTTCTTCCTTTTTATTATAATGCAGTATTGCATTGTATAGCATTCTCATTCCGAGTGCTGCGTGTATTAACTACCATTCCGTTAAGTAAGCAGAAAATTCATAGAAAAAAGAGAAATTAATTATTAAGAGCTCTAAGCACAGGTTAAAAAAAATATCTAGCACGCCTTGTTCGCATTTAAACAGGGGAGGGTTTTTTAAAGTCATTTAGTCTGAATGTACTGCGCGAGATAAAATATGAAAAAACAAATGAGATTTAACGAGACATGAGACCACTGTACTAAGGTCGGTTGAATTCCACGCACAAAATTCTAAATTCATGTCCTCTTACCCGGTTTCGTCAGAAATAATGCATATTTTAATTGTGTTTTGAGATGACACTAGTGTTTGGCCGCTGAGTGAGTGAAATTATAATTTTTCCCTGCGGTGTCGGATAAAAATCTTGGAGGGCATTGAGGAAAAAAACATTCGCGGTGCTGTGTTTACACGAGGGCCATCGTGTGCGACTAGCTAGGACGTTGTGAGCTCGTAAATTAAAAGGGAAGGAAACGCTCGGATTTCCTCTCTTCGAAACATCCTGCTTTATATATATATATATATATATATATATATATATATATATATATATTATATATTATATATATATATATATATATATATATATATATATATATACGTATATGATTCTTTAATATTTTCTTCGTCATGAGCGGATGCCTTTTTGCTTCGAGCGAGGCGGTGGCGTATTTCGATGGAGCACACGAGTAAACAGAATTTTTTTCACGTTTCTAGGAAGTACGAGAAAACTACTCTGTCGGAGTTGATTAAAATACATTTCCCGGAGCTATGCAGAAGTTCTTTTGAAAAGCGTTAGCGAATTACGAGGGAGTACAACTGTGGCTTCGGCCCAGAAAATATGCCCGAGGATTGGAAAGGAAATATATTTTTCCCGTCAAGATTCGTTCATTGGGTTCCGTATCCAACTTTCATCGTAGTAAACATAAATTGGTAATTTATCATAAATCACCTAGAGGGGTTTTACACTTCAGGGGACTCCAGCGTTGGAATTAGGGACGGAGAAGTTGCAGCGTTATGAACAGTTAAAAATGCGAAAATTACCTCGTGAGAGGGAGTGGGGATAAGTTGTTCCAGTGTGTTCGATGCGCGGAGTGAAATTACAAGTACCAAGTAATTTTCGACTGAAAACTATTGAGCCATCCAAGTTTGAACCCGTTCAGAAAATAAGGAAGTTGAAAACTTTGTTTCGGCACTTGATTTGAGAGAGTGACAGCTGTTTAATATAAGTAAAGTGTTAAAAACGTGGCATATTCCATTTGAAACATTATAAAACTTTAAACGACATATTCTTTATGAATAGCCAATAATTAGCATGCCTCGGATGTTGCAGTCAGCGAATTGAGATATCTCAAGCTGAAATTGCAATAGAAGAGACGTTGGCGAGTTATTCCAATTTTTTTTGTACATGTTTGCTGCAGTTGATCTGATGAATACCATTTGGATTAGTTCAGTTTTTTTATGAGGTCAAATTTTTACTTCTGTTCAGTACCCGAATTTATAACTAAGCTCCAGCATTGCACATGCCCTACCTTTTTTAAATGTATTAAAATTGTTACTGTAATTACTGAAAAAAATTGATGCAACGAGCAGGGTAGGGACTTTGTTCTTGGTTCATTGTTAAATGATATTATGTTTTCTAACCTCTTCTACTTCATAGACCGATGATGGTACAACTATATATCATAAACCGTAGCCGTTGAATGTACATTTGACAGTGTAAGATTTACACACTTGATGTAACAAAACTAATGAGAGCTTATTTTATTGGCTGCGAGCCTAAGATTAAGACTTGACTAAATATTTTAGTTCGCTGATCCATATTCTACCTACGCCTTTTATTATTAATTTTTGCATGATGTTACCAATATGCAATATTTTGTATAAAAAATAAAATATCACTGCTTTGAAAAAACAAAATAAACTCAAAACCGAAACAATTTATTATGCCTTAGAGAATAGTTCATTGAGTAAACTGGACATTTTACGTTTTAATTTTTGTGGCCAGAATATCTGAAGAAATAGTAAGATATTTCCTCAGTCCAGTCCTCGTCAATTAATTTCTTTATTGCAGAAAATTTGTCATGTTTGAAAAATAGTATTGATTGCCACAGAAATCCAAACGACCGCGATTACCACGGTAGTAATTACTTGATACATTCATTTATAGTTACGTGTCGACCAAAAGCAGTAGAGAGAATATCATTTTCCAGGACCTTCTGTATTAACTACGAATATTAACCCGTTTCTCAAAGCTACAACTACTTTTAAGAATGGCCATTTATTAACTTATAAGTGCTTTATTGCCTTGACTATATTAGCAAGTAGAAAACAAATTTCAATGGTCGTTGTCATATTATTACAGCCACTAGAGTTAAGAATCATTATATTGTACAATTAGTTTCGGCAAGCATAAAATAATGACCTGGGGCTCAATTATGATTATTCCCAATCGTTAGTATTGAGTAAAATGGAGACTATTGTTATCGATCCAAAGATCATGAGGGGCGAAATTGAACCAGAAACAACTTTCGAATTTGAAACACGGAGCTCGACAAGTTTCGGTAATAAGGACCTGGAGTTCGGAGGTCGTCTCTTTCGCTAATATTTTGGGACTTGGTTAATACGCATATCTCTCTTTGGTACAAATGTAAAGAGACGAGAAATTCAGTATATGTTTTGCAAGGTTTGTCAGCAAAGAGTTTCAGAATGTAAAAATTTACTAGTCCAATTTTTTTAAATTCAAACAATTTTACAATGAAATGATTTTATATGTAATTATAATTTGAAAATAAGAGAATAATTAGATTTCTGTAAATAATGAACCATGCCTCGTGATTAATGAACCACTGCTATGCTGCCTTCACCCGCGCACTTCGAGGGCACGTCCCATCGAAGCGGGCAGATGAGCTCACGCACGCGGGCGGGCGTGCGTGAAGGTCCGATGCGACTCGATTGCGATCTCCAGCCAATCCCCCCGCCCCCCTTCCTACCTTCTCCCCTACCCTCCCCGCATCACCCTCTCCCGCGCGAGGTGACCACAATTTTTCCACCCCCCTCCTCCCCCTCAAAACCGCCCTCTGCCTCTCTCTCTCTCACGCTGCATGACACCCAGCTTGAAGCCTAACCCTGCCGTGCTTTGGTGAGGTTTCCTGCTGCTAAACTATTACCCTGTTGGTGGGTGTTCCTTGGATTGGAGAGTGTTTTTTCGACAGTAAATTTCAAGTGAAGACGGCAAATGCCGACTTGATCATTGGTACATACATCCCTGCAGGCATATGAAAGCCCACATTTTGCGAAAGAGCTCACGCTAATATGGCTCATTGTGTTGTAATGATGGTATAGCGCGATGGGATGATCAGTTGATTGGATAAAATTAGCGACATGCCCTTAGAATTTGGAATATCTCGAACCAAAATCATTTGGTACGTACTCATATTTGGCACAATGCGTCGCAGTGCATAGTGGTCAGCTCAGTTGTTATTGCTTCATGTTCCAACTGTTATCACGCACCATGTTCCTTGGAAACATTATTGTTCCCCTGGGGATTATTTCACTGTCAACGAAGCACTCATTGTTACCACGTATATTTCACTGAAGGGTACAGTACATGCAGCATATCATTTCATCTACGAAACACTACAGGCTCATGCTCACGTTTTGATTTAGGTGCGTGGTTGTGACACAGCGCAAATGCAAAATATGCTTTGAATAGTGCAAAGTGTTGAAACGAAATGCAGTAAAAACCTCATGCCCTGCGATAAAGCTTTCATCTCACAAAAGGGAATTACCATTAGACAAACATCAAAACATGATGGAATTTTCTAGACTATAGATTCTCTAGAACCCATTGTGATTTTCTGAGTGGAGAATGGGATGAGAAAGCTTTCCGCTACCTGGAAGCTAGCCAGGCAATTAACTCCCGTGTGTCCCAATTTGGGTATCCTCCACCTGTGATATCGGGTTTGATAAAGAAGCTGTCTCCCTAATTAGTTTCCACTTTCGGGAGAGGTTATCGTTAATCGTGTAGCGGCTCTATTATAGAGCTGTCGTGTTAGTGAGCGTGTCGCCGTTGGTGAAGTCTCAAAAACATAACAGCATTGCAAAATAGAGACTGAACTTGGTAGGAAAATGTGGTTGGAAGCGCTTAATCATCATAATGATGTTACTTCTATCGCGTATCGACAACTAGCATTTTCTAGAAGGTAGTTGAATCTCTTCATCATTTGATTTAAAGTTGTTTTTTTCCTGGGATAGGATGTCATTTAATTTAGTGCTTTGTATATAATTTTACTTGTTTCGTCTGCGTAGAGTTTATTTAATTAGAATGATACTTATAAAATTTTCTAATTTGCGTTTCTATTCATGATTAAGCGAATAACACAATGAGGAGTTGAAAAACCTTTTAGATTTCAACGGACTTGATTGGGGTAAGACCAGTTTCATTACCTATGTGACATCTACAGATAAATTTAGTTACAGGACGAAAGTAAATGTTATATAGACTAGTCCTGTACATGGGCGATGACACCGGTCGTACTGCAATAAAGTTCGGTGAAATCTAACAAGTTTTTCCTAATTTCTTAAGACACGACTTCACAAGGTTGAGCCTGATACCATTTAATTGAAACATTACAATATAATGCCTAGGAAAAATTCTTAAAATATTCATGGTTGTATTCTGGAGACAAAAATTTCTTGTATTCATTAAAAAAAATGCTATCTACATGTTTTATTCTGGATAGAGGTATTTTTTATTAGTATATATTGACTTCATTGCCGTTCCCAGACGAAATGCTGTTGGAAGTAATGAGATTGACGCTTCAAAGGTGGTAAATTGCAATAGTAACTATTATTTACGAATTACTCATATTTTCAAAAGAAATAATATTGGTATTGGAATAGAGCAAATTATGTATGAGAGAAGGTTCTCTTCTAGAAACTAAAGATGAGGGACTCATTGTACGGAATACATTCACAAACGAAATGCATTAATGTACAAAATATTGGGAGTCCATATTCCAACTTTTAACTTGCCCCTTGATTGAGGTTTCAGGAGTTTAACATGTGTGCCGATGGAGAAAGAGATTTTTCTTTCACATGAGATGAACCTGAGATAAGCCAGAGATATAATACTAAATTACTACAAGCAGAAATCCTAGGCTCTTGTGGGGATAACATTTATTGAAGTTATTCTTCTACGTAACTTCCTCCATTGTCCTTGTAACTCCTATATACGTACAATAACCATTATGAAAAAGAACATTCACAAGATAGACAGAGTATCAATTCGACGAACATAAAAATTTAATTTTGCGCTCTATGAAATCTTTCGGAAGGATTTTGGCGGAGTAGGCATGTTATACGCTTTTGGAGCAGGATGTTTTTAATCTTTGTTTGAGTCAGAATGAAGAAAGTTCCGTTTATATATATATATATATATATATATATATATATATATATATATATATATATATATATATATGCTTTCATAGACGTAACACGGAAGTGCCGAATAGTACAATACACAGTAACACATACTATAGAAACACAAAAAAAAGAGAACACTCACACGTATTTTCTTGATATTTCGACGGAAACAATCCGTCTTCCTCTGAAGATGTAGAAGTAATGACTGCTGGAATTGTTGAGGTGAGGGGTGCGAGAGAAAGGGAAGGGGGCCAGGGGAAGGGGAGAACGGGAGGCAAAGGAGGGGTGAAAGGAATGGTTGGGGAGAGGAAAGGGAGAGGGAAGGGGTGGAAGTAACAGTTTTAGGCCACTCCCATCAGTGAACGACATTGAGGCCCGGATGGTGATAGGCCATACAGATGTAAATGAAAGCCAATTCAAGGGTTTTTAATTCTATAGGGTTATCGGATGTGGGAAGGGACGCTAGGACGGAAACATTGTAACACTGGTTGAAGGGGGTATATATATATATATATATTCTGACTCAAACAAAGATTTGTGTGATATGTTATACTCTTTTGTAGCAGGATGTTTTTAAATCTTTGTTTGAGTCAGAATGAAGAAAGTTCCGTTTATATATAAATATATATAGATATAGTTTTGTGCGCGTAAATTTCATAAATTTCCATGCTTGGCGATACCTGGCGATATCATTTTCTGGCGTCAAATTTGTTCTAAATTTATGTTAGGGGTATTTTTGACCGCAGGAAAGCTTTCATTTGATTGATGCAAGACTTGAATTTTGGAGATAATGTAAATTTGACATGGTATTAAATGAGAGATCTTCGTATTTTCCTTTATCATTCGTATATTCAACTATTCAAAGGGTTATCAGATGTTTCCTGATACATGATTTTTCAAATGGTCGCTTTCGTAGGAAGTAAAGTTTCGGAGAAGTGAAAACAAGTCCGTGTCGCATCTCTCGTGTTGGTTCTGTCGAATCGATGAAACGAAGCAGGCAGTCGAAGTCATTTTCTACGAAAAGTGAAGTAGCGTGAGTTCGTGGAAAGAGACGGATATTAAAAGCAGTAAAGGGAAAGTTTATTGCTCACCGTCGATTGTTTTGCGATTACGTGTCACGCTAGTATCGCACCTTCATGAAATATCGCTTCCGTATTTTAACTCAATTTCCACTCGCCTACGTATGTCCCGCACCCCAATTATCTCCAATATACATGGCGGATTCGGAACAAAAAATAAACCACGACTTTGAACACCTGTTTGTAAATTATCTAGTCATAGTTTATTATTTTGAGCTGTTTTGTTTCATAGGGCATAGCTTTCTTCCACTTAGAGCTTGTTTGCGTGCTCAGCTTCCGTTTTGATGAAAAATAGATTGCCAAGGGCATGCGGCGGACCTGAAATTAGGTGTTTTTCAAGTCCACATGCTCTTTGCGTTCAGTATTGAGTGGCGACTAACCTTCATTTTTCGCTCGCCAAGCGTTTTAGATCGCCTTTCGATATACCCTAATCAGATTCTTTTTCATCGGTCTGTCGTGACATACCCATTTAATTTTACCGCGTTCACAACCTTGATCAGTGTAAGTATACATGTTGGAAAAACAAGGAATGCATGAAGCCTTTCATGAAAGCTTTCAGTGTTAAAAATTACTGAAGGAAAAAGACGTATATAAGACACGTAAAATGTTTATGTAATTCTTATGTGAATTATGAGAATCAATCCTAAAAAATAGCTACCAGTATCTACGTAAGTACATAAAAACTTTGGATAGTCATTACCGAGTTGCTTATAACCGGGGGTTTGTTGTAAAGTGCCGAGAAAGGTTTAACAACTACACCAAAACAATATGTATTACATAGAAAATACTTAAGACTTACGGATCAAGACTAAATAAATAAATATGTAAATATATATGCATCAATATATATATATATATCAATATATATATATATATATATATCAATATATATATATCAATATATATATATATATCAATATATATATATATATCAATATATATATATATATATATATAATATATATATATATATATATATATATATATATATATATATATATATATATATATATATATATATATATATATATATATATATATGTATAATATTTGGGCGGCACAATAGAACACAAATAAAATAGTAACACTTAAAAGGACTCTCATATTGTAGATTGTTTAAGCTTTCGGCCTTCTCCGAGGCCTTCTTCAAGTAAGGCACTTGACCCAGTACTAAGCCCTCCCTATACGGCGTGTCAAATTCACACATCAGGGTAGGGGGGCCAGTTCCTTTCCCTGTGCCGGTTATGGTTTCCCAGGAAGAGCTTGGGTGGAGCTGCAGGTGCCTAGAGTAGAGAGCCTCGACCGGGAATCGAACCAGGGACCCTCTGGTCAGCAGTCCAACGCTCTACCCCCTGGACTACCGCGACCCCCCCCCCCCCACACACACACACACACATATATATATATATATATATATATATATATATATATATATATATATATATATATATATATATATATATATATATATATATATATATATATATAGTGAAAGATTTCATGTTATTAGGGTTAGGAGTACAGTAGTATGTAGTTTCTTGGTCCATCAAAAGCCTACCCCAACCCGGTGGACTACTTAGTACTAATAATTAAAATAACCAACGAAAAAAATAATCTTTCTGGAATGATTTCACTGATTATAAAATCATATCAGCCTGAGAAATGTGAGAGGAATAAATTGATGGATTGAAATTTTTTAGATGAATGCCCTTTTTTCCATTTCTTATATTTTTTGGGCAAAATATACTCTCATTGTGCCCATTTTCTTATCTTACTTTACCGAATAACCTAGAATATGTCGACCTATTTTAGTTTTTGTATGCTAAACTGAATGATATCTGATTGTTTTATGCCACCCAAGGTATATTTCTTAATTTATCATGGTTGGTCGCCAAATTTTACGTGTGCAAGACATTGGTTGAAGTATAGATTCAGAATTATTAAAATTATTGACCGCGAAGGGACAGAAATATACAGATTAAAGAAGTGACAGTAAAAATATTAGCTTTTGGTATAGTAATGGCTGAAACGAAAGAGAAAAAACCTGCTAGAAATATATAAAGATAATCTTGAAAATGAAGACTGTTTATTTAAGCATAATAATTTTAATAATGCAATTGATGCTTTTGAGTCTGTTTCACATTGTGCGCCGTTTACTATTCTTTCAATTTCACCCGAGCTCATAATTTATTTTAATGGGGTCCCCACCCCCATTCCCCCCAACCACCTCTATTTCCCCTTCGCGCCGCTCTCATGACTTCTCACGACGAAATGGAGTCCTCTGTGACTTAAGTCGGTCTCTTAGTCTCACTCAGCGTTCAAATTGCCTGTTATCCATCCATCTCTCCCAACCATAAGTAAACACGTAACCAATTCTCATAGGCTTCTGAGTTGTGCCGGTCCCCCGCCGCGGCCACAAATGATCCGTGCCCTGAGAACCCCGCCGCCGGGGTCGCGGGGCGCGCAAGACGCCGGGGAGGGCCTCCAGGGGCGAGAGAGAGGGAGAAATATGATAGCCGCAGGAGAAGAAGAAGAAGCGGAGGAGACGGAGAAGGGAAGGCGGCGAGAGAGAACAGGTGACTATCGAACCGCGAGTTCCCCTCAAGCCCTACGGGGGCACGCGAAACAGAGAGATAAGAATCGCATGCATAGTTCGGGGTGGAGGGTCAGGAGAGGAGGGAGGAATGAATTCTGTGGGTGGAATGAGGGTGGCGAGGTTTCTTGGAAGACGAAGCGGAATGGAGGGGAGGAAGGGGTTAAACTCCCGTGACGACGCCCTCCTGAGCGAAGCACTTTACTCCTCTCGGCGTGAAACGACGAATTCTTCGAGATATAAAGATGGATAGGGTAAGATAGAAGAGTTTTGCACTCGGTTGAAATTGAACACATTTGATTTTACGCTAAGGTTTTCCTTCCAACTCTTTCCCCAGCAGGCAGCGAATTTCAAAAGTTTGGGACAGCATGCCAAACATCTTCGGACGCATTTTCAATCTTTCCTCGCGAAATTCAACGAGTTTCGAACGCTTTATCCGTGGGCCATTCAAAGAAAATGGTAACTTCGGTGGCGTGGCAGCTTAATGAATAGACATTTTGCTAAGTGAAGGGAGGGTCCTCCGTTCAAATCCGGGTCAGGCCTCTGTGGGAAATTCTATGTAAAATTCAAGCAGTATGATTTTCTCGACACCGTGACGTTTTTGGGAAATCTCAGGTGGTAGAAGGAAAGGGAATGGTTCCACTACCCTGAATGTGCGAGTTTCAAACACCTTAGAGTTAGGTACGAGGCTGAGCTCCAATTTAACCTATTAAAACTTCAGGTCGACTAATGTTTCAGCATGAACTTCGTGCCAGAAGGAAAGGCAATATGTGGTGCAAGTATGAAACAGCAAGGTGGCAAATAAAAAAAAATCATAACTTGGCTGCTGAAGGTTTACCTTTTTATTTTCCAGTGCTGCTGATATGCGCAATAACCACGTTTCGTTGGAAGGCTCATTTGGTGTTATTAGTCCATTATCTACATCCACATCTACATAATAGTCCGCAAACCACCGTGAGGGCATGGGGTCAGTCGTGTTAAGGCACCAGCCATTAATGCACAAATATGAGCTCAAATATACATACGTGCATACATTTTGTCATTAACGCAAACACACTATGTACTTTCCATCTATATTTTCAAATCAAATTACGTTTTTTGGCAATTTTTCTCGTAACATTCTGTGCATTAAAATATTACGAAAGGGAATGTATAACGTATTGTGTTTTTGAAATTTTTTTGTGAATTTTCTTTGAAATTAGATATTAAAATAATATCCCCAGATCGTGGAGCTTGAGAGAGATTTTTATCTTTGATTTTACGTAACGAACGAAGGAGTGCTCTTTGTTGTAAGCCCGCTAACATTGATTGCGGGAAGACGAAAACCAAAACATTAATACTGGTGTCCCGAATGTGTAAAATGTATCGAAAAGAGGTCATTTGAATGCATTTATTGCGCTAATTTTGTCTGTTTAAAAGCGAATGAAAACTCCTGGGAGATGCATTAAGCTCGTGAGAAATAAAAAGGAATCGGAAAGAAACGAAAATTTTTAAGAGGAAAGGAGCACACGTGTATGTTGCTGTATTCTTAAAGGTTCCACATATATTTTTTTCCGTTGAAAGAAGAGTATCCTCTTTTCTTTTGAGGAAGCGATTTGGAGGTTGGCCTAAGGGTATTTTGAGTTCGGAAGGAGAGCAAACTGGAATCCGAATGCGCTAAGGTCTTGCGCGAATTGGGGCGGCGCCTTGCGGTATTCCGCATACAGGCGAGGGAAGATGGGTCATGGGCTTCTTTCCAACTTTTATTGCCTTTTTCGAGCATCCGTTCTGTTGGACGTGTAGGACGCGTTGGCATACGCAAAAGGTCGATTGCAAGGTCGGTTAGCGACATTTCTAAACGCCAATTTTTTTGATACTCTCATATTCGGGAGCGGAGAGGACGGCATTGTAAGATTTATTCGCATTCTCTCGCGAGAGCATGGAAAAAAGCGATGAGAAAGATCCCAGCATTGGTATATTTACGAGGTAAACTTCATACAGCAATAATCAATCCCTGGGAAATAAAATGGTTTTACTGAATTGATGATAGGAAAGCTTCATCCATCCTCGCTGTCTTATAACAAAAAGTTCAATACGAGTAAACCGCATGCATCTCGAAAGAATGCACCTTCCTTGGATCCTGCTGTTCTCCGTTCTATCTCAATAAGCCACTGATTGAAAAGTAATTGAGTTCGGCTTTATTGAACCTTACATCAAACGGCACAGTTCTTTCGTGTGGGTCATTCCACAGTGATTAAAAATATCCGTTTTCCGGTCGTTCAACATCTCATTAGGAATGTGAAAACTAAAACCTTGGGTTTAATGTCTCTGTTTGAGAAACTGATCAAGTCATTTAAGAAACAAGGCAAATGGGCGATGTTAAAGTAAACTACTCTGTTATTTGGCAACGATATGGTAAGAACAAATGTACCATCATGTGCCAGGGCATTATAATTTTCATTCGCGCATTTCGCTTAAAAATAGCTAGAAAAAACTAATGCGTAACCATGGTTATTTTAACCATGAACTAACCGTTGTTTAAGGATTTTTGATTAATGCCCACCTAAAATTTTATCCAGAGAAAAATTATTCGTATTAATATATATAGTGAAAAGAAGAATTATAATTATCACTTCCTCTGTGCCTTGCGATTTATCTTATCTAATATCCTAGTTACTGGGCAAATTAGAAAAATTTATACTTTGTTGGAGAAGGTGATCGTAGGCTATTATTAAGAGATTGGAACGGACGGATTTCGTTCGCAACTCCACAAATTACCTGAAATAATCCCTGAGATGCTCGCCAAACCCTTCCGTGATTTACCCTGTGCAGGATCATGTGAGAAAATATTGTCAGTGCTGGTTGTTACCCCTAAGGGAAGGTTCTCAATTTAAAATCCAAGAGAACCTTTACGTTATCCATTAAGGTTCACACTTTGGCTTTCAAATAGGGCTCGTTTTGGGGGAGCGATCAGTCGAGTGCAGTTCCCATTTCGCGGTTGACTAGCCTACTCCGCCGCTCCTCAACCGCCGGCCGCCATTCAGCGAGACTTCCGAGCGGGAAAGACAATGAAGGGGGGAGGGGGAGTGAAGTGGGTTCCGCCGCTAAATTCGTGAGTAATTGTGTGCCATCGCGGAAGCATTGCACGAGAAACCCTTCCCTGCCGGCCAACGCGAATTCCCGATCCTTCATTCTCTCCAAAGCCACGCCGCTCCCTCCCCAACTCCTCCCCGCTGCCCCCCTTCTCACTCGCCGCCACGCTTAAACCCCCTTTGTTCCCTCCTTCCCTCTCTCCGGCGTACTGGTGTTGTGTTTACGGGGACAAGGCCTCGCCGTAGTCATGACAACGCTTCGCGCGCGAACCACGTGATCGTCTCCCTCCCTTTTTCTCTCTCTGCCCCTCAGCATTTCCACCCACACGACACGTTTCCCACACCAAACCCATCCTCGTCCCCTCCACAGCCATCAACCTTTCCCGCCCAACTTCCTCGACGGCAGCGGAGGTTGGTGTACTGCTGCCCCGATATGCTCCGCTTTCGGTCACGTGACCCGGCGGCCTTTCGGAGGCCAGACGGATTGCGTCAGAGTCACACCAAATCGTGCATGGGAGTTTTGCCCCTTCTTCGTCTGCCCGTCAAATTCTTCAACAACCGCCCCCTTCCAACTCTCCCTGCTCTTACCTTTCCGACTCGAGACTCCTGACCTTAAAGTCACATAATTAGTTAGCTGTGCGCGGGATCACGGCTGCCGAGGGGACAAACATGCAGTGGGATTATTGCTCCAGCGAGCCAAAGGATATCTGTCTTGGGATTGATGACACAAATAATTCGTGAGAATATTGCCCTATCGTTATGAGAGTACGCCCCCCTTAGAAAAAATTTAAAATTAATGGAGTTTCATCCTTGTGAGTTTGCAGATTTGCGCATAGTTACCAATAGATTTTACGATAATGACTTATTTTATTATGCCATGCATCGTTTCGCAGTTGAGTCCGCGCGTATTTCTGGTGCTTCACAACGCACATAATGGGTTATCTGAATCCAAATTTGAGGGTGATTCGTCTTGAGCATTAGTCCTCAATGATGAGAGGAAACCTGGAAACTGATGTAATACATTCCGTCTACTTTGGCTCAACATTGAACCGATCTTGATGAAATCATAAAGGAATTTGATTTTTGATTTATCTAATGCAATAGGCAATGAGAAATAAAGCGGCTTAGATCTCACTCGAATCTCTCATTAATGATGGTATGTAAATACCCACTTAGGGTACCGCACCACCTAAAATACACTTTTAATGCCATCAAATCCTCGATTAGCCGGCAAATTTAATGCCACAAATGCCGAAATCTAAGTAAAAATCTATTTAAACTGGCAAAAATGTGCCCTTCCATGATATCGTATGAGCGTATGTAGAGTTTATTGAAATTTTTGATCTCTCTAACTCTTTCAAATGCTCTAACAATGCTTGCAATAATCAAAATTTACTAGTATTATCGTATTCGATGGAATGCTCAGTGCATTTTAAATGTATATTTTCCTTTAAAATTTTACATTTTCCAAATTTACGCTTCCAATTTTACATTCACATGTAAGGTAGGCTTTGAGTTTACGTGCTCTTTTCAAGGATTGAGTTGTCCATTGCTTTTAACTTCAATGAGAGCGAGTAAGTCACGAAGGAAGCGAGCCAACAATTTAAGTTGCCCTCGCTCCCCTTGAATCCTTAGTGTTCAACGTCAACGTTTCACCTTGCCTAATGCTCTGGGGAAGGGGTGGGGCATGAGTGTTGATGAGGTCATGCATACTAATCAATACCTTGTATCATACTTGTCTTGTTTGATTGATGTGCCCTCCGCACAACCGGCTTTCACGTACCTATATGCCCTATATCTAAGAGATGAAGCATCTAAATATTTCTTATCGAGCTAATTGAATAATGAAATATTTTTCTTAAAAATACTAAGCCCTCACCTTTGTTGGATTAAACTATAAAATTAACTCATATGTTTCAAATTAGGTCGTGTAACAAGTTATCGTACGCATGTTTGTTCACTATTTGCTTGTGATACAATGTCATAAAACACATTTTGTCCTTATTTAATGAAATGAACTTTTACATGATGTGCTCTTTTAGTGTGATTATCTTCTTTTCATTGTAAATTTGGTAAAATGTCCATTCCATCCCTCAAGAGTAGTTGTTTCTGATCTAAACTAATTATAGGAAGAAAATGTTAGGTATCTATCATCGATTTCAGACAAAGGTGGATTCCTAATTAGCCAGTCCTCTTGAGAACATAATTATCATGGTGAATTATTAGCCGTAAAACAGGAGAACATATGAGCACGCATTTATCTCATTCTTCTTTATTTGAAATTTTCCACAGTGGTATCGGAAATTTCTACGTATGCGAATAGTTTTTGAGCCTATATCCCCCCCCCCCATCCGTCCATCCATCTGATTTTCATAATTTAAAATGAATATCGCGCTGTTTTGAAATGTTCTCAAATTTTTCTTTTTAGAACTTTATTTAATTTTGCTTGATTGTACTTTTTTCCTGGATTATTGCACATTAAAATGGTGGCAGAAGTACAAAAACAGCGATGGAAAAAATTAGTGACGCGAGTGAACTCAAAGCGTTAATGATAATTCAGCGTTATTAAAAAAAAAGATGAACATTAACGATGAGGAGGCAGACGTGAGGAAATGCTACCGAGGAATCAGCGGCAGGGATTGGAGAAGAGGAAGTTGTTCGGTCATGCATGAAGGAGAGCCGGCACAGAAAGCAATGCAAGCAATGAAGACAGAAGGGACGAGGGTTTTCTACGCGTGTGCAACTTCCACGGAACATGCGAAAGTGCCTCAAGTTGGATTTATCGATTAGTCCAAATTTGCTTTCTCTCCCCCCCCCCAACATTACTTTCCCCCACACTGTGTCCCTCCCACTTCCCTTCCCTCCGTCCGTCCCTCCATAAAATACACTGCATCGCCCCTACTACTCTCCTACCCTCGCAACCACTACCACCGACATGGTTAACCCCCCCCCCCCTCCACTCGCGTAATCCAGCCATCATCCAGACTTCCATCAAAACCCTGCATACACCTCCCCTCTTCACCCATCCTCTCTCTTCTCCCCTCCTCTCCATCGCTGCCCCCCTCATCCCCACCTTTCCCCTTGCCTGCATGGACCTTTCCCTCGCACTCCCCTACCAACCCCCGTCGATGCATTCAGGCTAGAAATAGCCCTCCTTCCCCTTCGCATTAAGCATTCTGAGGGCTAACAACCCTGGAGGGGAAGCGGGGAGGATTTCAAGACCTGCAGGACTAAAAGGCCAGGATTCGATCCCCGGAAGCGGCCTTCTCCCTTCCACCAACCCCCTTCTTGATCCCTAAATCCACGGGCATTGCGGAAAGGTCTTGAGCACGTGATGGGGAGGATGGGGTCGCGGGGGACCTCGGGGGGTGGGAAGAAGAGGAGGGGATGTCGATCCATCGCCGCTTCCATAGTCCCACCCTAATGGGCCGAGCGAGCGGGATCGCGTGTTCGAATCCTGGTCAGGGCGTGGCTATCTTCGTTGGCTGGAAGAGCGAATGGAGGATGAAGTTTCGATCGTTATCATTTCTTTGATGTACGGTGGAATTAAAGCAATATTTTCTGGAATGATATACGAGGTTATTGAACTTTGTAGGGAGTATATAATTTCAATTGTTCCTAATTCAAGTAGCAATAAATTGATGCGGATAAAATGCCCGGCTGTGTCTGGCAGGTCCGGTTGTAAATATTCATTAAATCAAGTGAATTCTTCCGGTTGAGTCTGCAATAATTTTTGTAATACAAAATATGACATTAAAAATTCCTACTTACTAATTTTATATCAAACTCCGCAATTTTTGTGTGGAAATATTAAGGTAATGACGTAAACGTACGTTTATTTGTTCTTTAATAACAGTCGTGGACTGTTCCGGAATGACTAACTGTTGGCAAAAACAGATTCATTATTATGAAAAACTAAACCCGCGGGAGGGAAAGAAAGTATTGACGTACTCAGTATTTTCTGTCACCGTTTTAATTACATTCTGCATCGCTTGCATAGGACTCGGGAAATTAGATGTTTAAAATATAACTCGTCGTGTTTAACGTCTAAACGCGTGAATGCAAATGACTCGGGCACAATCCTCGAAAGCAATGGGTAATTACTCTCCTGCGGCGATCGTGGCACGATTGAATGGAATGGTGGTGAATGAGTCAGTTCTCTATCATTTCATTGCTCTGTGTAAGGATTTCTTGTGGTCCGCTGCATTCTCGGAAATTTATGAGAACCCCTCTGCGTTCTTTTCCTCTGGTGAATAATATAAATTTCGCTGAAATCGTGCGGTCACGAATTGAGGGTTATAGCTTGGAGCACGCGAAATGCACTGATGACAGCTGCAAGGCGGGGAAGGGGGAATGGATTGGGAGAAATAAGGCATGGGATTAAATGTGGATGGAGAAAAACGGATTCAATGTGACCAACGTGCAGGAAATATGTGTACGTTGATCAGACTTTGCGTTGTGTATGCATGCGCATTGGTAAGACCCTGGTAGTTGGTGTGATCATTTCATGTGCATTGAGAACCTTTAGTTTATTGAATTTTTCATGATAATGTATCGCGGAGAATATCTACACACAATCAACTTTTTAAATAACCTCCTCTGAATGGCGAAAGCGCATTCTGAACCGAGAAATAAAATTGACTTTGACAGATAGAATCGGACATAGCGTAATTTTAATGGTATAAAACAAGGTACTTCGGCAACTCACCTCGGAGATCTACGATAACTAAATTATTCGGCTCCAACGAAATTAATCAATACAGGACAATAAAAAGATAAACAAAAGCATTTAAGGAAAAAAGGAAAGGTAGGAATAGTACACTCAAAAGAATAGAGTCGAATGGCCTTACTCCCGCTCTAGCGACTTCCTCTCTAAAAGTGGAATCGGTTGACCGCGTCAGGTATACGATTTTATCAGCTGACCCCTCCGCGACTTAATGCAGCTCAAACCAAAGCCGTTTCATAATCAAGCAAAACTAAAAATGCTTACCTTAATTCTGCGCTAATATTGCATGGGCGAACAACTTTCACTATTCTTATGGCATTTATGCGAAGTATTTGAGAACTTATGCACACCAATAAGTCATGCATCGTATTTACATAATCGTTGCCTTGGAAATAATTCGATTTCTTAAATAATACAAAAGCAAGCTGCATGTCATTTTTGATATCTTCGTGGTAGCTGATGATGTTAACATTTTACGATGAAGTTCTTGAATTGACCATGAGCTTGATATTTCTCACGGACTGACCAAAACGTTTACGGGTTGGTTCGAATCAAGCCAATATAATTGATCCAATTGATTCAGTCGGTATTAGTTTCCAAGTTTATCTCGCGCAGGAAAATTTAAGCCATGAAATGGCGGAGGGACTGTCACAGCTAAAGAAGCTCTGATTTTTGCGAGTCTTGACATTTACTAGTGAGAGAGTTACTACGATGTTGATAAATAAATTGAGTAAGTAGTAGGCTGACATTAAACCACTGAATCAAAATCATGCGGCATTCGTGGTTGTTCACTTCATGCGTACGCTGATATTTTGTCACGGTCGAGTCGGAGCATGTGTGAACTTCAAGGTCTTCTATAATCACTTACATCTCTTCTTATAATTAGCATATGTTTATTACTGTGTAAAATGGAAATTCATTCCTTCAACTAACCTTCTCCTTCCAAGTCTACGTTTTCCCAAGAGTCGATCTACGGAGAGATTTTTGAGTGCCGAAAAACTTTTACCGAACAAAGCTTACCTAAATAAAACCTATCATCTCTCCCTTTCCACCAATTGTATAGGGTTTCTTTTATTGCATTTTGCATTTTCAATTGAAGGGTTCCGAAAATAATTTATTTTATTTGAAGTTATACAAATTTAGTTTATCTTAAACTAATCGAAAGCCTTTCGTAGCTTAAGCGTAGTGATAAGGATAAATAGATATTTTGTACAGATACTGTATACTTGTGCTTCGATTTTGTGACTGAAAACTCATGTTTGTGGTGATCAATGAGATAAAGAGCTGCCGTGGACTAATTATATGTGTTTATTATTATTCGTTCCCTAGGGTATTATAAAAGGGCGTCGCAATTTATGTGAATGGCTTAAAAAATAATCCTTTACCAAATTTATGAGCTACATCAAAGACGATTCAAAATTGTGAGCCTCACGCTCTTTCATTCCCTTCACACTCCTTTCGACCTCTCTCCATCGCTCTCTCTCTGTCTCTCTCTTGGAGCTGATTACAACCGACACGGTCTGCAAGCGCTGACCTTGACCACATTCATACCTAGTGCTCTTTCCTTTCGATCGCATCGGGAGTTGAAATGGGTGTTGTTCCTCTGTTCCGTGATGTGGAAGCCTTTATCTATCCCCACCGTTTTCCAGTCCCCATTCCTCTTTCATTGTTCGAAATCAAATCAACGGAGAATGGTACACATAAGTGTTTCCGTAATGTTTTTCGTCACTTTTCCAAAATAAAGGAAAGTTTTCCCGTTGTGGGAGTTAACGGAGCATTTTTAACCGAAGTAATTCATTATAGTGCTGAATGTTATGCAGTCGTAATTATCCGTTTCTAGGTTACCATTCAGTAATATAATAACTTCGTTTTTTATGGCATGGCTTTGCGGATAAGACAAATTAAATCAAATGAAATATTTTTCAATGCTCATGCAACTGAAATTTATTGAAATTTATAAAAGTTATTATGGAATTTATTTTCTCAGTTCACCTCGGAGGAGTCGATATTATGATTCCTCTGGTCAAGTAGGAAAATTGAGAAATCTGATCAACTTCTCTGAGATTTGTGCTAAAATAAACTACCGCTGAAAAGAGTAGAACCTTTGCGAAAATGAAAAAAATATTTTCGTGATATGAGGAGATTTTCGATCGGTTCTGGTTGTAAATATATTATTTTTTAAACACTTTAAAAAAGCGATAAAACTCTGAGGAAATTGTTGAAATTAACTTTGTTATAATTGTTATGGGAACAAAATGTGGCTGTGGATTACAAGCGGAACTAAAATACTGATGAATAGGAAGCAATACTTTACGGTAGAAATTATAATCAAATATATTTACAAGGCCCTTCTTTTGAATATAATGAATAACTAATTAAGAAACTGATCAACAGAAAATAAAATATAAAAAGTACTCTGAAATACTTATTTAATGACATTATTACTTTATATTGATGATTACTTCATTTGTGATTGATATCATCAATCCATCAGGACCGACCGTTGCTGATTTCATCTCACTTTCAAGTTTGGTGATTGATGGTGATCAGGTTTTTTACAGAGCTGTTGGTTAGATGTTCCGTATATTTCGATGCACGATTGACTTTCTCATTGACAAAATAGTGGCGATTATCAGATCATAACGTTGAACTTGATTGAATATGGAAAAAAAAGACAAAGGTGGATACTCATTCGTAAATCTATATTGCTACTTTAATGGCGAATAGTTAAACATAAAAAGAGAAGAAGAATATGGCGTAAAAGAGAATGGCTTAGGTCCAGGTTTACTTGCTGGCAAGATAAGAATAAGGTTATGGGAGTAGATAACACTCCCTCAGCAATACTCAATAACTTAGGAAAATGTGAGAGAAAGAGTTAGCATAGATTGATTTGTTGGATTTATAAAGGAGAAATTTGACCGAAAGGCTTAATAAGATCAGTGTTAGTTCCTATTCCAAGCAAGGGAAAGGCAGCCATATGTGAGCACTACAGAACAATAAGGTTGATATCCCACGCAGCTAAAGTGGTTCTCATGATCATCATTAAGAGGATGGAGAGCAGGGAAAATGACTATTAAAGGGATTATAAGTTTGGATTCAGGAAGGGGAGAGGCACGCGTGATGCCATAGCAGTAATGAAGTTATTAATAGAGAGGAACATAGGACAATCAGGACGTATTTTTCTGTTTCGTAGATTTCGAAAAGGTGTATGATATAGTAAATTAGGAAGAAATAATGAGTATATTGCAGAAAATAGCAGTCCGGATGGACAGTGTTAGGAAGAGGAGTAAAACAGGGGTGTCCAATATCACCTGTACTGTTTGAACGTGTGTGCGGAGGAAATTGTTTAAGATGCATGGGAGGAACTGGAGACTAGAATGAAAGTCAGTGGGGGATTGATGAAATTATATTGTTAGTAAGCCAAGGGGTTGTAAACTCTGCTGAGTGCATTGAAAAGTCAATGAAATTGGCATGGAATTACAATAAATGTAAGTAAAATAAAGGCTCTGTGGTTTTATAGGAGGAGAAAAGCTGAGCTAAATTTTAAAATAGGATGGCAAAATCTAGAGCAGGTGGAACAGTTTACCTATCACGGAAGTGTTCTCAACCAAAACGGTCAAAATAATCGGGACGTTGGGAGAAGAATTGCATTAGGCAGAGGAGATTTCACAAGGACGAGTGTATTGACGATAGATGCTGAGGAAGGGGTTAAACAAAAGGATAGTGAAAACTTTAATTTGGAGCGTGGTTTTACCCGGGGTGGAAACATGATCATTGAAGCAAGATGATATACCTAAGTTGGAGGCTTTTGAAAATAGGTGTGAAGAAGGATGGAAAAGGTTAAGTGAACAGAAAGGCAAACAAACGATGAAGTGCAAGGTATGATACGGGAGCAGAGGTGATTATTGGAAGCAATCTAGTAGAGGCAGGAACGATGGATTCAGGGCATTTTGCTTGGCAATGGGGAGTTGAAATCGATGGAGGTAAGGGGAACATTTTAGGAAAGCGAGGAATGGGTAGGAAAAAGATTAAAATGTTGGGCGGAATTAAGGTAGGCAGGAAGTAAGCGGAATTGAAGAAGGGCTTGTTGTAATGTCGGATGTGAGTTTGCGTTTTTTTATGAGAGGCAAGGAAATTTATCTTTTTACCATTGTATACTCGTATTCTGTCCACCCAAAACCTACATTAACCAATAGAATACCAAAAATAATGGTATTGATAGAATTGAGCTTTTGGCACGGAAATTCCAAAAAAACCTACCTAAAAATTAATAATAAATGAAAAATTAGTGTCCTTGGCCTAGGCTAATACTTCATTGAGGAGTGTGGGTATTAATGAAATGATTGCCAGGGACTGATTTATTCCGATTTAACACTGGAAAATTAATTGCAAGGACCACAAATAGAAAAACCTGATAAATCTTTCGCTCGATTATGCTAAAGGGAAACTGGTTTTCATTAACCTGCTTGTATTTGTAGAATCTCAGAAGGAAATGCGGATTATTTTATAGTGAAGTATACATTTTGCTCACCATTTTGTCCTTCTGTAAAGGGAGTTGATAACAAACGTAATATTTTTGTAAAGCGTTCGAATGAATTTTGCTTTGATTTGTTTTGAAGGGAATCAATATTAAAAACTGGAAAATTGTATTGGGTGACATACAGGTAGTATACCTGCAGTCATTATGTGCAATAAAAGTGTATATTTTATTCTATCAAAGTAAGGGTATCCATTTAATATCCATATAATCTACTGTAAATGTTCACCTTTTCTATCGTATAATTATCATGAACTAACAACCCTGATAGGTTGTTCATCTTTAAGTGCTGATCTTACAATATCTTTTTATATTCACATTAGGTTTAATGCTTCCCGAAAACTGCGCGCAAATTTATTTTGAACGCTTTCTGATTATGATTAATTATGCCATATTTCTCATCTTATTCTATCAGTGTTTTTCAAAAGCTTTTGCTTTCATCAAATCTTAAAGAAAGTTATTTATTATGCACTATATCCGTTTGAAAATCAATCTTATTCTATAGAAAACTGACAAATAAATTAATTGGTGAACTGCAAGTAAAACAAAATATTAGGTCTCACCGACTCTGTGTAGGAACTGGTCTGTTATTTAAGAAATATTTCTAAAGAAAAGAATAAAGAATTCCTCCTATATAGTCCAAATGGAATTGAGCTTTATCTAATCAATAGAAATAACATTTAATGTCACGTGCTAAAACAATTGCGTAATAAAATACAGTTCTCCAATTGGAAACTTTCTAAGTTACCAGATTATATCAAGTTTTTTTCAATGGATAAAACCATCAGTAATAATATTTTAGCCTCATCTCGCAATTTTTGAACGTATATTTCATCAAATATAACCAATTAGAGAGAGAAAATTATACGATGAAATGTATGGCTTACTTTCATTTGATGTCTTGTTGCTGCTTACCTTCCGGATAGAGATCCTTACATTACACTCTCCATCGAATTCCATGTCTAATTCCAAGTTTCTGCTGGTGTGGGAAACATTGTGTTTTCGCTAATGCTAAGGAGTTTTGACTCTTTTTCTCCCGTCCTTACTTCATCTTCGACTGTATTTTTTCCTTATTTTAAAAGGTGTAACCAAAAATACTCGGCGCCTTCTGCTAATTCCTGATATTTAAATTTGGTTAACTTAGCTCTTTTTTGTATAATCCAAATTGAGAAAACACCTTGTCGATACTAAATGAGTGGAATAGGTTTATTTTTTTTTGTTTATGGAGTATACAGCAATATTACTGAGGAATGTCAAGCACCTCTTTGATCTTTGAAGCGAAGTTTGATGACGTGCACAAGTGGCGTACATCTAAAATAAATGTTTTATTCATAAAGAGCAAATAGTATCACTTTTCAACGAGATATTTATTTCAACCATGACCGATTTCGACGTACCACATTATCTTTAGGTGGTTTAAATAAATATATAATAGAAAAGTGCTACTATTTATTCTTCAATATGCTAAAATTCCACAGAATTACACCTGGATCAATGCAATTCATTCAATTTTTTTAATTATTCAAAACCCAACGAGAATAAGCAATTGGTTGCCCACCAAAGTCATTTATTCTTGCCTTTAGTCTAATTTATTCGGGGTCTTCTAATATCCATTGGAAATAATATTAATTCACGACTTTCTATGCACTACGAATGCATGACCTAACTTATAAAGCGAGATTGAATTGTAATGATTTGCTCTGCGTTATCACAGGAATACAGGCTACTCCGCGCGTCAAGATTTCCCCCGGTGATTAGAAAGCACTAGGATTAATGAGGATTCTGAAATGCAGCTGATTTCACAATTATCAATAGGAGATCGCCGTCCAGTTCAGAATTCTCTTTTTAGAATAGGAATATCGAAAAAATTTAATCGAAGGTCATTTTCTGTTTCTCTTAAACGGGACTCTTTATCCTTAAATGGGTGTTTATTGGGTTGGAGGAAAGGGAATGGATATTATTGTTTATATTGCGATAGCTTATTTGCGCTGCACAGTGAAAACAATGGGGTGAAACCCGAAATATGGGCAATTTTATTGACTTACTAGGCATAAAAATCTGCTCTCATTCTATTTTAAGTTGGGAAAACACGAGCGATATCTCGATCGCGTATTGCGACGCTTAATCCTCTTTCAAAACCTCATCCCACTCGCTTCGTCAGTTAGTTGGCCAGTGGACTTGTACTCGATCGGATTGCTTCTTTTGCTCCATTTTGGGCGCTGGTGCAGTTTCGTAGAACTTTTTCTCGTTTGGGCGTCTTTTTTTTAGTTCGCTCTAGGGTTTTTTTGTAACGTGTTTTACGGGTGGTAGTTCCGAATACGACGGCAGGGATAAAAAAAAGAGAGGGTGTGCTCGAAAGTGTACGCGATGAGGGGCCGAATGCAGGAAAAGATGTTCTCGACGGTGACGGCCCTGCTGTTGTGCGCGGTGACCGCAGGGGCGACGGAGGCCCACGATGGGCAGTACGAGCGCGTTGCGGACAACAGGTACTGCAACTTCGCCGGTGAATGCTACACCAAGGAGTACTTGCCGAGCGGAGTCGTGCGCTACTGCAGGGTCGGCGGAGGGTGCAGGTACCTGTCCGCCCCGCAGAACATCGTCTGCCCTCAGGGGTACATGCTGACCGGCAGTGGAGCGTGCCAGGCCCTTCAGCCCTCGCCGATTCCTCCTCCGCAGCACCAGCGGCAAAACCACCACGCGAGGCGCAACGACCACCGCAGGCAGAGCCACCAGAGGAACTCCAGATATTAAAGATTGCTTTCGACAGCGGAAGGAACAAGTCATACCCCTTTCAGCGCTGACTGGGAAGCTAGATGTGTTTCCGATTTGTAGAATAGTGAGCGTTCTGTACGAATGCCGTTTGACAGAGCTACATCCCTTCCGGGAATAGAGGATGAGATGATAAAAACTACGCTGCGCCTGGCAGTTCCATTTGTTATATTTCATTGAATCACCCGTTGCGGGGAGCACCACTTTTTAAGTTCGGCCGTTAAGCTTCGAATGTGAAACGCCTTAGGATGTTACATCACTTTTATTAATTCATGGAGTAGTTCCACCAAGCGACTCGGAAAACTTTTAAGGTGGGCTATTGAGTCTCTTCGTAAATATGTAAAGGAATATACACGTATTATTACGCTCGGGAAAGAATGAATAACAGGAAATGATCAAACCGTAAAGGACCTGATGCCAGGAGAGGAAAAGTTCATCCACCCCAAAAATATAAATCAAGAGCGAAAATAATTCCCATATTTTTACCTGGTGGGATCCTTTGACCTAGGTCTTAGCTCGGTATCTTTAGTGAAGGAGTGAAGGTCATTGAAATTTCTCTTTGAATTTTTTATGTGGCGCCGAGGTATTCGTATGTCTGAATTAAAGAGTCGGCAGCGAAATTAGTGTTTGATTCTGTGTGGAGTTGGGATCACCAATTGCGTATGCGCCTTGGATGCATGCTTTTGGGTGGACTGAGGTCGACGAAGAAATCATAATGGAATTATCTTGCTATTCAATTCCAAAAAAGTGAACGTGACAATGTTCCACATTTGGCAGCATGTCGCATGCAAGGTGAAATAAAAACAAAGTTTGTTCTGTGCTCTCCCATATTGGCAAGTAACTGCCATGAATAGTCATAGTAAAATTTTACTATCTTTAGGAATTATTTTGCTTTATACCAATTTAAATAGTCTCATTACTGCTCACTGAATGCTTTAAAAGTACGTCAAAATAAAAAGAGCTCAAAAACATTTGCTACTTGAAAAATTGAAAATGTACATTTTTTTGCGGTGTGGGGATGGCAAGTAATACAATAATTAATATTTAATCTCTCGGAAGTAATGGATTACGGATATACTTCATTGTATCCCATTACGTAAACTGAGAGTTTATATGTAATTCACATGAAGGATAATTTAATAAATGCTGTATTTTTTATATTTATTTACTCATTTGTTTGATCCTATCACCATTTTGGGTTTTTCGTATCAGAGAGAAATTGCAATAACGCATGTTCTATGGCCTTGACCTATCTTGTTGATTATTATGCTCAAATATTTCATTTGAAAAAATTGTACTCATGGTAGATGTAACGATTTAAGAAGAGAGTTATGGCTAAGGAACAGTGTTAGCAGTTACTAGGGTTTGATCGGCGTGCTGAAAGTCATATCTTTCAAATTATTGGCAACAATTTTTAAAGGAGTTTCATATAAGTCACTCCCAGTTACAATCGTCATATCTTTAAATGGTACGACGTTCATCCGTCCTTTCTGTAATAGAAAAAAAGTTCTCACCCTCAGTTTGACTTTTGACCTCTCTGACCTCGCCAGATATATTATATGAGGCATCCAATGTGTTTCAGTTAATGTCAGAGGTTGAATGAGATATCGCTTGTGTGTGGACCTTATCATCACTAGAGCTTAACTAAAATTATAAAAGGGTATTGCTTGTGAGATAATTTTCCATATTTAAATTTCGAGGAAAACATTGGATTGTTTACAGCTTCCTTCACATAATTCTGAGTTGATGATGTAAATATGATTTGAGGAACCTACTTCCTCAAGGTTCAATATTCTAAGGGCTGGAAATTCCAAATCAACATAGGTTGTCCCTGATTATTTATTAGGATTGAACATTTGTATCTCCTTTAAGTGATCATTTGTGCAGCGTAAAATTATAAAAGAAGTCGCGAATTTCTCGTAGTAAGCCACGGATTATTAATACGTAGTCCACATTGATCAAAAACTTAATTTATTTTGTTGACAGCCGAAGATTTAATCATATATAATTCATAAGGGCGTTCGAATTCATATCTGATCCTTTAATTTTAATCGCTTTAACAGCTGTACATCTATATTTATATTGATAGGAAGAAAAGGCTTAGCTAAAAATTAAAATAGGAGGGCAAAAACTAGAGCAGGAAGAACAGTTTACGTATCTCGAAAGTGTTTTGGACCAACACGGACAAAGAAGTAGGGGCGTAAGGAGAAGAACTGCGCTAGGCATAGAGGGTTTCACGAGGAGGAGGGAGTTGATGACAGGGACGTTGGGTAAGGATGTTAAGAAAATACACGTAAAAATTTTAATATGAAGCGTAGCTATGTACGGCGCGGAAACGTGGTCATTGAAGCAGGAGGATAGACGTAGATTGGAGGCTTTTGAAATGTGGGTGTGGAGAAGAATGGAGAGGGGTAAATGGACCGAAAGGAAAACGAATGAGGAAGTACTTCGTATGGTGGGCGCAGAGAAGGGTTTGTTTGGGGAAATCCTATGGAGGCAGGAAAAATGGATGAAGGGGGTATTGACCGGCAGTGGGATGTCAAAGACTGTAATAGAGGGAGAATGTTAGGCAAACGAGGAAAGGGAAAGAACGGGATATGGATGTTGGACGGGATGGAGGGAGGAAGGAAGTACTCAGAGATGAAGAGGGACCTGATGTAGAGTGTTTTGCTGGATTGTGTTTTGTTAGGAGTCACAAAATATTTATTTGGCAGTTGTGTCCATCCTAAAACCTACCTTAACCTGTAGATTACTTTATAATAATAATAATATCTTAACCGGTAGATTATCTTATAATAATACCTTAAACGGTAGAAGATCTTATAATAATAATATCTGTATTATATTTAATTTTATGTGAAAATAAATTATCTTTATATTTTCCATCCTGTGAAACGCACGAATACGTAAAAATATGTGATTTCCACATTTTTCGGGCTGCGTCCGCGTATGTCGTTTAAAAGTACAACAGTTTCGCCAGCTATCCTGCTGGCGTCCTCAGGTCAAGGAGGACGCCAGCCTTGACCTGAGGACGCCAGCAGGATAGCTGGCGAAACTGTTGTACTTTTAAACGACATACGCGGACGCAGCCCGAAAAATGTGGAAATCACCTACTCATCGCCGCGGAAACCTTCGAACGAACGTAAAAATATGACTAAATTGTCAAAAAATATCATATTATCTTAATAAAATAATTAAGCTCTTGCGGTAGTTTTCCTGATAGTTTATGCTATTTTCAGATGTAAAAATGATGTACATAATAGTATATAATCTAAAGCTGCAAGCAACGAGCAGATAACTAGGCGTACGTACATTTTCTGAGTTTTATTTGGTATTATTAAACCTACCTTAGTCTATTTTTTATCAGCTTTAATCGGGATATTTGATTTACATTCGAGTAACATTTGGCGAATATGACGCCATACTTTTCCGAATGGGCCATTTTCTCATTCGGCGTGTCTGTTTAGCATACGCCTCACAACACTGGTGAGTGTGGACCCGGCTTGGGTGCGAAGGGCACGTTTTATTTTAAAAAATCGCTGACCCGTATCATTCTGCGTGTTCTCTGGAAATGGGGCACTTGACCAACCCATGTTAAAACTCTCATTTTCGGCATATTTGAGAGAAATGATAGACACGAGGCATTTTTCAAGGCCGTCCTTTGCAATGCATAAAAAATATACATGACAGTATGCATAAAAAATAGACATGAATTGCCGTCAACGGCAAAGTAGGATACACGGAGCTGAAACAGTTTTTTTTCTAAAACGCACCATTTTTCAATGTTAAAATTGAATAGCATAAAATGAAACATTTCAAAAAGTATTTAAACTCTTCATGCATCTGGAATAAGTTGGTCAGGTGGGGGCCAGTTTTACAGTTGGGAGCGCTGGGTACATGGTCTCCGTCAATCTGAATTCTAACTACGAATTGTATTTGTGCAAAATGTAAACGTGACAGGAGTAAATATCAAATGAGAAAGGAAATGTTTTTACCTTTGTCTGAGTTTATGCTGTCAATTAATGTAATGTGGCAGAGAAAGTACGTAGGCAACATTTACTGGAGACTATATTAGAAACTACAAGTATAGTAAATTTTGGAAATCTTGTTTGAATTCATCCTACGTTTCGCTAGTTTTTGTTAGCTCTACCCTGGTTTTTTGAATGAAGACAGGAAATGGACATTTCAATGCATTTTTTATGTCTATTAAATGCTTCCAGCGCCGTTGAAGTAAGTTTTGTGCTAAACCTTTCAACGCTGACAAAAACATTTTTTAAACCCATTCCTCGTTTCCTTTTCATAGCCAGAGGCTTCGTTCCGCGGTGCTCCAATTTGGGATTATAATCCTTTGAGTTCCAATGGGAATTATTTTTTTATTACATCGTCGCAAAACCGTCCCCTTTATCACATCCTGTGACCACACACTCTCTTCCTCTCCCTCACCGTAATTCTTTCCGTTCCTCTCCTCTTCCTCTGTCGGTCCCTTTCCTACCGCACAGCAATGGTGTAACTATCTGTCACTTCCACGTTATTTGCTTGGTAGCCCATTCACCACTGACCCTCGCTTTTCCACCAATGGAAGCTCCAAAATGAAATGTGAAAGATTACGTTAATTTCTACCTCTGCCTAAGCTTAAAAATCATGGATCACTAGAATGCACATCTGCAAACTCCCAGAGGCCAGACAAAAAATTGCGATGCATAAGCACGCGCATGAGCTGCAAACGTGGTTGGCCAAAGGGCAAAGAGTTCTTCAATAATGTTGATATTTTTTATGATTCTCAGTTCTTCAAATAACGTATAATTTGATCAAATATTAAGCTACACGGCGAGGCGATTGCAAAGGGTGATAGTGTTATTTTAGCTGTTGTTCAAGTTGCTCGAATACATGCACATTCCTTCGATCTCACGAGTCATCTGCCAGGGGTTTTCAATGTGCATGCAATAGATTATAATTATATTGCACAAGGCGCATATGGTTTTTCAGTGAAATTACTGTCCCTTGGGCAGCGCAGTTCTACAGTGGAGTGTTACACACTATCCGTCGGTTGGGATTTAACTGACACGGAACCTCTTGTCATCCACCTCAATTTGACCCACCAAGTTTCTCCACACCCCGTTCGTTCTCTTCCTCTAAAAATACTCAAGGGAAAGACACCAAATTCAATCATTCCGCAGTCCGTAGAGCCACAATAGGTACAACGCGATACTAATGGCTTTTACTTGAATGACACTCACTATGGTAATTAATCCTTCTAATGCAAATGCCGGAAAAGTAGTCACCTAAGGGGGACATTCCTCTTGCCCACCATGAATCTCTCCATCTCCTTCAATTCATTCCAGATTTCGTTACTGTATCCTCCCTTCACATGCATATCTTCTCATCCCCTCTCCCCATTTCCCCCCGCTTTCATTTCCTTCTTCTCTTCTCTGCCTCTCTTTCTTCCTATCCTTCCTCTCGTTTTTAAATCCCACTTCTATTTACCGTCGCCTTCTCTCCCCCATCCAATTTCCTTCCGTTTCCCCCGCAACCCCTCCAAATTTTAACCCTCCGCCACTCTTCGCTCTCCTCTTCTTAGTTTTTCGAGGAATACCCTTTAGACCGCAAATGCGATCCGGGTGCTTTGGGCCCTGGTGCGGGAGGGGGGAGTGTGCTTTTCGGCAGTTACAGCGGAAAAAAAACACGGTGGCACAAGGTTGGAAGGGAGGATGGAGGTGGAAGAGGAATGTGCTTCGGAGGAAGACGTGGAAAATGGAGGGCGGGACGGAAACGAAGTGGCGGAGGCGGGGGATGGGGGGACGCAGAAATTAAGCAGCGAGCGAGAGGAGGTTAGGTGGAGAGCGCGAAATTTTGTGGTTTATGAGAGAGAAGGGGAGTGGGAGAATTACGATGCTGAGGTTTGCTATATTCCTGAGAAATATTGGAGAAAACCAAGGAAATTAAGCATTATTCCTTTGAAACTTGGAAATTCAAGGGGATTTATAAACATTTCTTGTAATGTTGACATATTAATGGGAGTAAAATCATTCATATTCATGCATATCCAGAAGTCTAAAAATTATCAAAACTGCATCATTTACGCGAAACAATCGCGAAGCGAATGGATGGAATGATTTTAATAATATGCATGAATATAATTATTACTTATATTATATCAGTTAATCTTTAATTCCGGTAATTTACAGAAATTGTAGTATTCGGGCTAATCCGATTACTGCAATAGAATACATACGACCGGGTTGGAATCCGTGACCCCCGACTTAACGACGGTCACAGCACCTACAGGGATCGGCCTGCGTGCTCCATTAGGTATACCTACTGGGAGTAGTTTTATTTGTGTGACAGCGCAGTAGGGATACCAGTATTGGCAATTTCCTTATGATCAAGAATAACCCATTTCCAATTCATCCAAAGTTTTTGAACTTTTCACTTGGAGATATTGAAAATTTGTTCCGCAATATATATGGATCTGGATATCTCAGGGGAATTTTATAAAGCCCAAAAACTGTAGTAAACACGACTTCAGGGGTGGAAGTTGTGAATGAGGAAGAGAGCCTCTGGTGTGAGGTGGGGGAGGAACGAAGGGAAAGGGCAAAGTTTCTCAAGGGTCGTGAGCGAGGACCTTGCCACAACCCTTCGGACTTTCCAAATATGTACACGTTTCTCGATCTGCAAATATAAATTTCCATGCTAAAAACTAATAGTAACAGATCCCGGGACGGAGATGAAAGAGCAAATGAGGAAATGGAAGAGGACATGTCATGGAGCAAGCTAAAGTCAAATGGTCTCTATATGACGCTCTCTGATGTTTAATTTACTCAACTGTACGAACGTCAAAGTTCTTGCTAATGATACCCAAAATAATTTCTGAAATATTTCCATATGATGAAAGGTCCTCAAAATTTTACGAGACCAGTGAGCGATATTACATCATGAAGAAAGTCAAGACGATTGGAAATTTATTTTTAGGTTTATTGTGATTCGAGTAAAAAGGAGAATTATTTGAAATAATTACATTTAACTTTACAATTCTATTGTAGCAAGTGAAAGACGTAAACCAAGATTTGTTGTCACTTATTTAGTGATGCCATCAGCAGATAGCAACCAACTTCTATGATTGTCTACGCAGTCTGCAATATGCGGAAATTCGTACGGAACACCGACCCATACCTTTTCTTTGACGCATTGAGAGATAAAATAGTGTACCGCTTTTGAAGTAGATTATGAATTTTTTCCTGTATTTACTTGGAAGGTCGTAATTGGTTGTTCAATAGTCTCTTATTGTACTATGTTTGAGTTGAATGTGATTTCTGTTTTTTTTCTTGATGGTGTTTGTTCAGTTGACTCGAGCTTTCTAGGATGTTTTATGAAATGCGTCTTAAATGATAATTTCGCTTGTTTTTAGGCAAATACTTTGTAAAAACACACTCTAATTTGGTCCAAAAATAACACACCCTTTCTATAGACTAAATTTTTAGCGCTAGCGTTTTGTAAGTACTTATTGCATGCGTAGGCATTATCTTTTATGTAAACGGTTGTTAAACTTAGGGGACCAAAACTATTCAGCTTCACTCCTGTTCTCAAGAATAATTTGATGCTTACTATGTATTTTCAAACTTGTTTGACGGGAATTTCTATGGAATTCTTTTTGAAGGAAAATTTGGACTGAAGTACTTCATTCGTGATATTTGCCTATCTTTGTCTAATCATCTACAATACAGGAGGTGTATGTACCAAGCGTTTGGTACTCAACAGTTTATTTATCATGCACTTTTATTCAAGTACTTTTATTCAAGCCTCTTTGCCTTTTCCACAAATTCGGAAGTCTTACCATTTTGTTTCTGTGTATCTTTTAAGTCTAGCTGTTCTTAATGAAATGAATAAGACCTAACAAACTAACAAATAAATTTCATCAAACCTGTGCTCAAAGTTCTGCTCGATAGTTTTACCTTTTTATTACATTTTGCTGTTCCGTATAAAATGACCTTTCACGGAAGAATGATAACCTCCTTTAAACCTATTTTATCTTGGGAGGGAGTGTGGAAGTAATAAGGGATAAAATAACTGAGCTAGCTGTCCGAATACATCTTTCCCATGCTTCACTCACAACTGTGAAACCTTCCTTTCGATTGGATGGCATCAAATAGTCTTGATAGGTAACATAATAGAGGGCGGCACCCTTTCTTCACCTCTCTTGGTTTGGTGTTATTTTCTTCCGCTTACTGGCGTCGCTGACCCCTTAGAAATCTATTCGTAAGACTTAAAAATGTTAAATATATAAAACAGTATCAAAATATTATGCAAGATATGTTAGTCACTGATGATTTTTTCATTTAAATATATTTTTCCGTAATCCATTTGGGGTTCGTAGCCTCGGTGCGGATCTTGCGTTTGAAAATGAGAGAATACGAGACTATATAACGTCTTGGAATCGATTCGGGGTGAACGTCAAAGGAAGAAAAGGCACATCAACATTTGTGAAGGACAAGGGGTTGAGAAATAGAAGAAAAGGAAGCTGATGCAGAGAAGCCTTCGGAACATGAAAATCCGGAGTTCCTGGAAAATGGGAAGAAGGGAGGAATATAATTGCCCATTGTCATTCCGACATCTTGACAGAAACGAATTGGAGTATTTCGCAGTCTGTGGAATCCGAATCTAAGCCTGTTGGACGATATGGCACAAAATTGGCCAAATCCTTTCCATTTCCGATCGCATTTCAAACATTTATTCCCGTGAAAATTTAGAATAAAAATGATGATAAAATTATGACACGCAAACATTGGCCCACGTTCGAAAAATTTTGCATAAAATTTCAACAGTGGGTGTCCAAGTATAACTCCGGCATCCAACCATTAGTAATAATTTAAGGTATCTATGAATCACATTTAATATTCAAATGTAGTAGATTACTGATTGATGTAGAAAATGCGTAGGGATAATTCATTATTTGAAAAAAACTCGTATGGTTCACTTGGAGCGCTTGATCCATAGGGGTATTATTACTGAAGTCATACCGGAGACTTGAAAATTAAAAAAAATCATTTCAATGAAAAATGTGAAGTTCACTCTTTTCAGGTCGAAAATAATAGTAAATCTCCAATATTTTATTAGGTTGAAATCCCCCAAATGTGGTTGCTAAACAAATATCATTTGAATTTACATATTATTTTCATTTTTCGATTGATCTTAGAGTTCCATTGGGTTACTAAGTTTTTTCAACCTAATCAAGTTAATTTTATTTGTCTCAACAAGATTTATAAGGAAGAAAACCTTTGTTAATCAGGAAATTGCATCCGCAGAAAAATATTTAAGCTGAAGTAATTTGCTGCAAATGTTTTAATAGATTTATCTGCCGGAAATATTCTATTAGAGGAGTTGCGAAATATTTTTAATGATCCAAGAGCCTGAAAAAATAGGGAATAATTAACTGAGGGATGCAATGGACATGTTTATAGATATTACTCCAATTCAGGCGAATCTTTTTTTTTATTCTATCTTCTTCTGTTTAATTTCATTTCCTCTCGAAAACTTCGATCTAATATGGTTAAAGAAATTCATGTCAATATGCAATCGGTTTAATGTGCTCTGAAGAGTTGGTTTCCTGTAAATGTTTACACTCTCAAATCAGGAAAATAGTAATGAACCTGGCCTTCGTTGTTCGTTCAATTTGGATTCTATCATAAAGGCATGAGGTTCTGAGATAAGGTACGAAATTATGTCCACGTAAGTCCAAAGAATTTATTTTAGTGAACTAATAAATTAAGAAAATACTGGGAGTAAGGTTCAATTAATCCAAACCGTTTTAAGAAAATTACATCTTTATTTGACTCTATTTCCCTCGTTTGATCCAATCATTATATATTTTTGCGTGAATATTCGAAATGAAATTCGGAGAATTAAAAGGAATACGTTTAAAGGAATACATTTTATAAGGATATGAATGACAATAACGGAAGAAATTAGTGACAACTTATAAATACATTTAAAAAATGGTAAATAGGGCGATATCGATCAAATGGAATTGTGTCCAAACCCAAAGACTCACCGAAAAAAAACAAAATTTTGTTGATTCATTGCTGCTGGAGCACCATTTCATCGGCTATATTGTCATGGTTATTTTAATTTATTAATATATACAGAAATAATCCCCTCGCCGCGACGGGAGGGAATGCGAATTATTTATTAACCGTAGGGGGCACCGGAGGAATAGACGAGGGCTAATCTAAAACATGCGCTAGCATTTTTTTGCGGCGGGACGCACCCTGGCATGGATCTACTCTGTTTATGGCTTCGGGAAGCCGGAGTGTCGTTGAAGCAATGATAAGGTCGAAGCGGTGCTAAAGTCCATGTTTCGGGACACAAATGGCCATGCAAAGATAAAATAGTGACGAATGCAGCTCACGAAACAACGTGTGTGGCTGGAGCGTGAGAAATTGATTAAAAGGGGCAAGTTTTGTGGGAGAATCGACGGCGGAGGGCGAGATAGGGAAGGGCTGAGAAGAGAATGGGGAAGGCAGGTTTGCTGGGACGGGGGTGGGGGAGGGGTGTGGTATGAAAAGGGAGAGAGTGTAAAGGGACAGCAAGGGAACTGCGAGGGTTCGGCACGTCATGCGTCAGGGGATGCTCCGTACCCTTGTCAGTGGCAGTGTTGCCAAATCCACCGATTTCGCTCCCGCCCCTCGAGTCCCTATCCCGCATTCTCCTCCACTATATCCGCACGCCTCCCTCCCTCCTCCCACCCCCTACCGTCACCTACACACTACCCCGGCCTCAGCCACAGTTTCGCCGGAATCGGATCGTCCCTTCTCATCCCTCTGAATCGCGTCCAAAAACCCATCCGCCCCACCCTCCCAGCTCTCTGGTCCTCTCCCGTTCCCACCGGATGGTCAGGAGCTGAATCCCTCTCCCCGAAAAAGGGTGCGCGGATATGGAGCAGGGATGGCCTACTACTACGTAGTCCCGGTTCCCTTTTGGAGATGAAGGGTAGCAAAAGGGTGCCACTCGAGGATTAAAGGGCTGTGCCAATGAAATCACAGCGGAGAGAAGGGTGCGTGAAGGGCGTCCGCAGCCTGTGCAGTATCTAACATTCGTAGAACCGGACCAAGAAAGCTTTGCTGTGGACACAAGTGTGCTGACCTAGGTTTTCTAGGGTTCTTAATGTGATCACCTTTTGATGGTGCATATAAAAATGTCTGTGCGGCTTTTGTCACAATGGAACACATATTTTATGCTTCTTATCTCCGAATGCTAATGGAAAATGTAATTATGAAATTGAAAGATCACAACTAATTATTCGATTTCACCTCATACCTTGCCGAAAATAGCAGCCAGTAGTCTCGGTGAATGACACCCAATTAATGAGTTTTACGATCAAGTGAGGTTTATCGATACAGGGACGGATGAAGAGGTAAAACGGACAAAATCGAACTTGATGTCGTTAAAAAAAAATCCAAAGTAAACTAGTCATTGCTTACACTATTTTAATCTTATCAAACCATAAATCTAACTCATTACAAGCGGGACTAATAATTTTCCAATTGTAATGAATACAAGAAGACAATCGAAAATTGTATCATGGAATTGGGAATATTCAATAAGTCAGTAATATCATCTTCCCACTAACTATTTCAATAAACTATATCAATAAACCGTCTGATTTTCATGGTAGCTCCTAGATGAATAAGGGAATTTTTATGTTTTCGTTTATCATTATATATATATATATATATATATATATATACACACACACATATATATATATATATTCACACACATATGCATATAAGCATATATTATATGTATTAGGTAATCTACCGGTTAAGCTAGGTTTTTCGATGGACCCAGCTACTAAATATATATTTTGTGACTTCTAACAAAATGCATAATCCAGTATCCTACTCTATACATCAGGTCCCTCTTCAGCTCTGAGTACTTTCTTCCTCCCTTCATCCCGTCCAACATCCCTATTCTGTTCCTTCCCTTTCCTCGTCTGCCCAACATTCTCCCCTCTATTACAGTCTTCAACATCCCTCTGCCGATCAATACGCCCTTGATCCATTTTTCCTGCCTCCATAGGATTGCTCCCAACAAACCCCTCTCTTCGCCCACCATACCAAGTACTTCCTCGTTTGTTTTCTTCTCTGTCCATTTCACCTTTCCATTATTCTCCACAACCACATTTCAAAAGCCTCCAGTCTACGTCTATCCTCCTGCTTCAATGACCACGTTTCCGCGCCGTTCATAGCTACGCTCCATATCAAAGTTTTTACGAGTCTTTTCTTAATATCCTTACTCAACGTCCCTGTCATCAACTCCTTCCTCCTTGTGAAAGCATCTTTGCCTAGCGCAATTCTTTTCCTTTCAAAACATGGCATACACTCATGCAAGAACACATACAGCCTACACACATGCAAACACTCAAACCACCAACTAACATACACTTGCATCTACAAATACAACTAGCATCCTTGAAAGTCTAACTTTTCCCGATATGTAAATTCAATGTTTGTAATATTTCTAAAGGGACTTCGGTTTCTTACTATTTTGATTTCTGATTGTTCGGGGAAAGAATGAGTATTTGCATGTATCTGTACTGGAATCTATCTCCCTTATTTTATCTTTGTGATCTGATCTACCTAAGTAGTGTGGGGTCATTATAATTCCTTCAGTGCCATAATTAAACTCGTTTGTTCTAAACCTTTCTAAAGGTCTTATAATCGCTTGTTCTCTTAGTACTTCAAGTGGCTCCCAGCCTAAATCCCCTAAGAGACTTGTAACACTTGTGTTCTAATCATAACAATTTTTAACGAATCTGGCGGATTTTCTTTGGACTTCATCTAGTTCGTTTTGCCAAATTTTCTCCCAAGGATCCCAAATACTTGTGGCATATTCCAAATGGGGACTAACTAGAGCAAAATAACACATCTCTTTAACCTTTTCATTACATTTCCTAACCACCCGTTTTATGAAGCCGAGTTTCTTTAAAGCGGATCCGCATATTGTCCTGATATATGCTCTCCATGAAAGGCGTGGTCTTTGAACTACCCCCAAATATTTAACTTGATTTGCCGTCAGTAGTTGAGGCGGCGGTCGCCGCGCACCAGACCGAAGGCCTCAATAAATCATTCAATCGGTAGTTGTGATGGGCGGTGTGTACAAAGGGCAGGGACGTATGCAACTCGAGCTAATGACTCGCGCTTACTGGGAATTCATCGTTCATGGGAAACAATTTCAAGCCCCAATCCCTAGCACGAAGGAGGTTCAGCGGGTTACCCGGGCCTTTCGGCCAGGGAGGACACGCTGATTCCTTCAGTTTAGCGCGCATACGGCTCAGAACATCTTGTCGCGTGGTTGGCGGCCGCGACATCATTGGTAGGAGCATAGCACAGAATGAGACAGTGGTATTTGGTGTATGAGTCTTTATTCAACCCTTTTCAAGCAATGGGGTTCAGGCACCGGGGAGTAAGGACGAGCGAGCACTTACGGGCGTCTCGGGTGTGGTCGTAAGCTAGGCCAACGGACTCAGAAGGGGCACAGGATGTCGGGAGAGGTGCAGGGTAAGGCTGGGCATCTCTGGTGTGGTCGTAGGCTCGACCGACGGACTCGGAGGCAGGGTATCGGGTGAGGAATAGGGAAGGGAATGGGTCACCGCTCCAGGATCGTCTCGCTTTACAAGACGTCGGGATAGCGCGGCCATCGCTCCTATCGTTATTGTTCGTCACCACCACTCCGTTCCGGGAGTGGGTAATTTGCACGCGTGCTGCCTTCCTTGGATGTGGTAGCCGCTTCTAAGGCTCCCTCTCCGAGATAGAACCCTGATTCCCAGTCACCCATTACAAACATGTTAGGCGCAGAACCGACCATCGAAAGTTGATTAGGCAGACAGTATCTGAGTTATGCATATGATATATGAGTTATGTATCAAACCTATTATAAAATTTACATATTTTTAAAGTCATCTTTTATTTTGGCAACAGATATACTAGTATTGCCAAAAATGATATTGTAATTTACTTGATTCAATGGGAACTAATACTTTTATGTTGAATTATAATTTGAGCAATCAAAAAATTACTCTCAACTCTCTCATTTCAAAATTTTTAAACACAAATATTTAGGTGTATTCATTAGAAGTAGAATTACATATTAACGTTTTATTAATTTATTTTATTCAAAAGTTGAATCATTCATGTAGCAGGTGTTCACTAACTGCCATTTCAGTCAATGTATATGAGCAAGAATTAGGTGCAAGTTTCTTGCCTATTGGACTCCCATGAACGGAAATGCTTATGGACTTAGTGTTGAGATAATTGGTTTGCAACAAAAGGTGTCGTGAGTTTCATTAAAACATAATGCTATCCACGAAATCACCCATATTGAGGCTGTTCGAGATATTTGTTAAAAAATAATGATTTAAAATATTTCATAAGTAAAAAATTAAATTCTGTGTACTATCTTCTTTCAATTCTGAAACATACTGTTAGTATGGATGTTTCAAAGACACTCTACTGTGGTCTATTTTATTCTCTTGTATCATACGGTATCATAATCTGGGGAAGTGGGTCATCAACTAAGTTAAATAAAATATTTATTATTCAAAAGAAATTGCTTAGGTCCATGTGCAATAAACCCTATAGAGCCCACTGCAGACCTCTCTTTCAAAGCGTTGGCATCTTAACAGTCCCTAGAGCTTTTATTTATAATTCGATAATTTTTGTAAAGAAGAACATGCATCTATTCCCATCAAATAATGGCACACACGCCTATGGGACTAGGACAAGAAATCATCTGTGTGTAGTGTCTGCTAGCATGACAATGATGTCCAAGGGACCTCGTTCTCTGTGCATCAAAATATCCAACAGGCTTCCCATTAGTTTAAAAAATGAGAAATCACTCTCTATTTTTAAAAATAAGTTATTTATGTACTTAAATGAAAAATGTTTTTAGTGTGAACGACTACTTCAGTTCCGGGTAATTCTGAATTTTATATTGTGTAAATTCTCAATTATGTGTGTAGGTGTAATTTTATTTTATTTTTCTTTTCTCTGGTTAGTAATCCAGTTACTGTACTTCTTGACGTACCCTATACGATTGCATAATTGTATGATATTCTGTACCATACTATGTACTTGTCAATTGGGGAAATAAAATTATTATTATTATTACACTAACGATTAGTTGTAGAGATAACTGTGCCACTAATTTGTAGAAAATCATTGTATATGTAGTTTATAAATCCATTTTTATAAAAATTTGATGTTGTCATTTGGGAAATAACTAAGGAATATTAAAGAGTACAGTAATTACAGTGAAATAGCGTTTATTGATGTTTGAAAGAAAATCTTATCAGTCCACTCTTTATAAAAATGCTCAAGGACAAATTTTGCGTTGGACATTTTCTGAGTTAGCGTGTCCATAAATCTAAATCTCGTATTCACACGTAAAAAGGAATCGTTGGGTAAATGGTGAAAACGTGTTCAGATGAAATTAAAGCGTGTGTTTATGTTGAAATTCCGAATTTTGTTCCGAAATCGATTTGCACCTATGGACGAGGAGTTAGGGAAAAAGGGACAGAAATGCAATTTTGAGATCGTTGGAAAAATTTCCCTTTCAACTCCGAAGCTATTTGCTTGCCATTTTTTCAGTAAAATGCCTAGTGGCTATAAGCCCGGCTACCGCCCCATGAATGAATTATTCATAAAGAGAGTGAGAGAGGAGAGAATATGCTTTATCGCGTGAAAAGGGTCAAAATACTAGAATTGCTGAAATAAATTTTTTTATCATTCCCCCCCCCCCGCTCATTTTATCAGTCTTTCCCATTCCAGCCTTCCATTACGCCAACTCATCCAAACTCATTAAATCAACCTTGAATTTCGTGAAAAAGTACATTTGAATGCATACCTGAGAGCCATTTTAAACATACAATACACTCTAAACTACGTCCCGATACAAATGGTTTGGAATTATTCTCGTGGATTCATTCATTATTCCATGGTCACGTAAACTCCCAGTAGAAAGGTGTCCCGAAAGGCGTTCGGGGCGGGTTAAAGCGGGGCCTTTAAACGAATATCGTGGAGAATCGTTTCCTCGACACAAAGGCTTTTGTCAAAGGGCAGTTTCGAGAGGGACACTTTTGGAATGCTGCTTTTCAGGCCAGGGGGAGTTTTTGGGTGAGGATAAGGCGTCCCCAGATTTCATTTCCTGCTCCGAGGGCTAAACATACGCTAGGGGACGAATTCGCGCCCGGCTACAATCAAATCCGCTACTACGTTCGCCACCATGAAGGACTCCTAATGGCACGCTCTTCTTCTATTCCGATATGGCAAGTACCAAAGGAATTCTTCTAAGTCCAGGCACTTTTTGATACTTCTGGTAGCCATTCGAGTCAATATCACAGTAAAAGAACAAGGGCTTGCAGTGAGATGATCACGTAGGCAATTAGCTAATCGACCTAATAATGATTTAGGATGGATGAAAATATTTAAAATGTGAAAGCCATCTAAGCTGGTAAGTACGTGTACCTCAGGCCGATACAGAGATTGCCGGTTGTGACCCCACCGTACACTCACAGTGAAAGTTGTGCTGACTTTCCTCTGATTATTCTTCTGATTATGTTGACGGTATAAAATGACCCCAGCAATAGGGACGTGCCAAAATGAAATGTTAGATACTCTGCCCTAGCATATTATATAACATTTATGTATGACTATCCAAAGAGTGAAATAATATAGTACTCGTATTAGACAAAGTTTAATAAATGAAAACATCAAGACAATATAGGTCATTTTACTTGTCTGAGGTTGTGTATCTTTGTAGTTCCACTATTAGCAATCAATAATGGAGTATACTTTAATTTTAATCAGTAATTATTCGTAACTGTAGTTCGAAGCATTAAAAAATAAATGTGGTTTTGGGCTCAATTGGTGTATGAGATTTTTTTAGCAACCTAGAGAATTTTTATGTTTCATCAAGGCTTATTCATCAAACGATTTTTATCGATTTTATTAGAAATACTTATGCAATGCCATTTAAACACTTAAGTGAAAGTTCGTTAGATCATGTTGATCGCTGTAGCCTTATTGGGTACCAGAATGATGACACCACTTAAAGTAGGGCAACTCGGTGTACTTAACACCGGGATCTATTTAAGATACATACAAATGCGAAAATTTTTTTTTAGATATTAAGATACCCAAAGGAGCATATTTAATTGTAAAATTAATAAAACATTTAAAATGAGTGCCATGTGAATTTTATGTCCATAAGTTTCGAATTGTAGAGCAAAATGGAGAGGAATGCGTGTATCTTAGAAATTTATTGCGGTTGAGAAATCATTTATTGTCCCGCAGTGTGGATATTCGTAGACTTTCAATTTAAGTGACGTCGACGTATCTTTTCAAACGTACAAGTCCTTCAGCTTTTATTGCGATACTGTTTCCTTTTAAGTGCATCAGAAAGAACTATGTGATAAAGCCGGACCGGGTTAGTGCGATGGCATGTGTGCTGGCCTGGGTTCGAATCCAGGCGGCGGTAGGGTTTCTTTCGTATGTTTCCAGAGTATTACTTGGTGCCATTTGAAGAGCACATGTATGCTACATCCGTTGGATGGAACGTGCAATTATGGACTCCTTAGCTTCTTTACTTAAAGAATAATAATTGTTACGCCTCGTTCTTCTCTTCCTTCTCTGAAAATTCCACCGCTAATAATTTACCCAGCTATCTCTAATGATGCAAATGGCCTAAGTTGTCGGTTAATTCTGATTTAAGCTACTGCTACCAATGTGTCAATGTTATATAGGCGGAGGCGTCAATGGATGGATATATCCCGTGAATTTTGATTGCGGTTCTTGCGGCGTGAATGAATTGGCTTCACGAGTTGATGGGATGAGCTGATAGCTTGGCTTCTCGGAAGGAATTAATGATTTTGCGGCGTAAAATTGGTTGATGGCGGCCGCGGTCGCGGCTAAAAACGATTATACGGTTCATTAATTGCAACTGAATCCCATTCGCCGTGGGGTTACGATGGAAATTACACCTTAACTCACGGTAAATTCTCTAACTAAGTGCGAACGATTTCCATTCGGTGTGCCAAAATTTAGGTAGAATTCAGGTATTGATCTAATCTATGATACATTAAAATAACCGGACCCCTTTTAGTTTTATTACCCGTGGGTACCTGATGTCTTATTGAAAAAACTAGAGTGCTAAATTATTTATTTCCATTTATGAATAAACCAAAATGTTATTACTGACATATTTTACAAATTCACACAGAAATCCTAGTGATGGGGACGTTGTTAAATTAGGTAACCTGTTGGAATTGCTATTAAAAAATTTGATTGTACTGCCATTAAAGTGCGATTCATAGTATTTACAATATCTTGAAGCCGTAGAAACACTTAATTTTAAAACCTAGGTTTCATTCAACAATAATTTTGATATCGAAAAATATTCTGACGTTGATTTCAATTTTTTTCGCATTTATGAAATCGCCATAGCTCATAAATGCATTAAAGTTTTTCCCACACCTATTTCCTCCTTTGTTTGACCGCAAACTCTTATTATTATTAGTAGTAGACTACCAGTGAACTTAAGGTTTTGAATAAACCTAGGAATATGTACAGTTAAATATTTAAGTCCCACCCAACAATACACTAAATATCCTAATAGCATAATGACAAATGAGGGACAATTAAAATGTGTTTGTGAAAGTCGTATTTTTTGATTGTGCTATTCACGTCAGTAATGAGACAGCATACCAGTGGATCTACTGCCTCGCATTCGTCAGGGAACCGCTCGTTATGTTGGCATCAACCAATAAATTTATGGGAAAGCAGGAATTTGAATGAGCATAACATGAAGACAATGTGTAATCAATATTTTAACTTCTGTGTAGGATAAATTATTATCTGTAAGGAAGTAAGCATAAAAGAACAAATGAAAGAAAAATTTCGCCGGGGTAATCACTGTTATAAAAAAACATGCCATGGGATCCGCAATGTAGCGTCCAAATACATGAATGTAACTGCACATGGAGACCAAGCAGGGATTGGAATAAAGTATCCCTTAAAAATTCCACTCCCTTCTCACGCTCCCTCTGCGTGAGACCATACATTTACCGGAATCATTGACTTATAAAAACTAAAAAAAAAAACAATTATCGATGGGCTCTCAACAGCAACTGACCTTGATATCCGGTAGTTCTTATTAAAGGTGGTATTCACGTCTTCATTAAATTGAAAACAGATGCTCCTCATGCGTCTGGTGGGTGGATATAATCAACCGGCATTGTGAAGCGCAGTTTCAAGCATATAAATGAATAGAAATAAATTCTTTGCGAAAGGCCAATTTATATCCGCATAGGGTACGTGGTGAAAGCACGACTTCACCCCTTTCACGTGAATATACAGATTCACATCAATCTTTCTCATTCGTACCATCCATTCCCTTCTCTAAAATATAAGAATAGAAGACCGTGGAATTGCTTGGCCCTTTCCTTTTTTCGCCTCTCGCGTCCGTCCTCGTCTTGCCTCTATCGTCTTGAAAAGAACGGGAAAGAATCTCGTGTGGCGTCTCCCTCCCGGAGACGCTGCCGCCCTTCCGCTCCTCCTTAAAGGCACTTCCCTTGTTGTCTAAGGTTAAGGATAGCGGGTGAGGGAGAGAAAGAGAGAGAGAGGGAGGGAGCAAGAAAAAGAGGTAGAGAGAGAGAGAGAGAGAACCAGAGGAGGGACCGCCCTAGATTCCTTTCTCAAGGAGCTCTTTCTCTCTCTCTCAAATCGATAGACATCCCCGATTAAGCGTGGAAGCCCGACTCCCATTGACTCGTGGCGTGGCCTCCAGTGGATGGTGTCCGTGCCCTCCAAACTTCACCCCGATCATCTACACGGGATGTTCTCCCTATCTGACAAAAAGGGAACGTGAATTCTTTAACGGAATCCCCAATCTGTTACATTTCGGCGCGCTTTCCTTTGGTACATCTTTTCTTAAACATTTTGGAAATTTTTTTCTTTGTCGCGACAGCAGGTGAACCGATAAGTACCCTAAATTGCAGAATTCTGCATGTCCGGGTTTTCACCGCGTTGTTGTTTGAAGCCGACAACAGTTTCGCCGAAGTTTCATCCGGCGTCTTCAGGTCGAAGATGAGGGACTCAGATTTTGGCCGTCCTTATATAGGTGGTCCCGTCCAAGTGCTGCTCTCTGATTGGTCCTTTTTCGGAGGACTCTCTTCCACGCGTTGTGGAGATGGTAGCCTTCATCTCTATTGAAATTCGCCGGGTTTTTGGCTATCTCAATAGCTTCTCTGATTAGACGTGGGTAATATCTACTTTCTTTACTTATGATTGTAGCGTCATGGAATAGAATATCATGGCCGGGTTCACTCCATTTATGCTCGGAGATGGCCGAGAGGTGAAACTGTTTGTTCGTAGTAGCCCGGAGGTGTTCTTTCATCCGAACTTTCATAGCTCGGCATGTTTCCCCGATGTAGGCTTTCCCACATGAACACGGTACTTGATAGACCCCTTCGTATAGGTCTTTCGAGATTTTGTCCTTCGGTCCGGGGAGCGCGTCCGCTATTTTCTTGGTGCAGTTGAATCTTGTCACCACGTCGTGCTTTTTAAGGATTCTGGCTATCTTCTCGGATGTTCCGGATACGAAGGGGATAGTCGCGTATGCCTTTGGGTCCGGTTCCGTCTGCTTGATTGACTTGTCAGAATCTCGTCTTCGCCTTTCTTCCCTGGCGGTCCTTTTTAGGACCATATCGTTCCGATAGCCGTTTTGTTTTAGTGCTCTCAGGAGATGTTTCTTTTCAGTCAGCAAAGAATCTGACGCCGATTCTTTGCTGACTGAAAAGAAACATCTCCTGAGAGCACTAAAACAAAACGGCTATCGGAACGATATGGTCCTAAAAAGGACCGCCAGGGAAGAAAGGCGAAGACGAGATTCTGACAAGTCAATCAAGCAGACGGAACCGGACCCAAAGGCATACGCGACTATCCCCTTCGTATCCGGAACATCCGAGAAGATAGCCAGAATCCTTAAAAAGCACGACGTGGTGACAAGATTCAACTGCACCAAGAAAATAGCGGACGCGCTCCCCGGACCGAAGGACAAAATCTCGAAAGACCTATACGAAGGGGTCTATCAAGTACCGTGTTCATGTGGGAAAGCCTACATCGGGGAAACATGCCGAGCTATGAAAGTTCGGATGAAAGAACACCTCCGGGCTACTACGAACAAACAGTTTCACCTCTCGGCCATCTCCGAGCATAAATGGAGTGAACCCGGCCATGATATTCTATTCCATGACGCTACAATCATAAGTAAAGAAAGTAGATATTACCCACGTCTAATCAGAGAAGCTATTGAGATAGCCAAAAACCCGGCGAATTTCAATAGAGATGAAGGCTACCATCTCCACAACGCGTGGAAGAGAGTCCTCCGAAAAAGGACCAATCAGAGAGCAGCACTTGGACGGGACCACCTATATAAGGACGGCCAAAATCTGAGTCCCTCATCTTCGACCTGAAGACGCCGGATGAAACTTCGGCGAAACTGTTGTCGGCTTCAAACAACAACGCGGTGAAAACCCGGACATGCAGAATTCTTCAAGCCACCGCCGCGAAAATCTACGCAGCCATATACCCTAAATTGCAGTTTACTGGCAAAAAATCAGCGAAGAGTTGGTCGGGCACTTTAGAGGTTATTTACTAATTATAATAATGAAAAATCATTCTTATCCTTTTTTATTTTTAGTGAAATAACCGTGGGGGATAAAAGTCAAATTGAATTTGGTGGGTTGATTGATTTTTTGATGGATTGGTGGACTTTTCAAACCTAAGATATCCGATTTGTCAGAGTACGAGTAGCTGGTGGCGTACCTTTGTAGTAATCTTGTATAGATGGAGGTCGAATGGATGATTCTGGATATATGTGATCATTGAAATATAAAGATTCACTTTTGGTAATTGTGTGTAATATGGAAAGTTTTGAAAATCACTAGTTTGCCATTTGGGAAGTGGGCTTTAAGGTAGTCCTAATATACCCAGAGGCTAGGAGGTAAATACTTATTTGGGATTACCAGTGATAAGGGACCTTATTTCAGGTGACGAACCACTCATGTACCAATTTCCAAGGCTTTCAATTGATTATAATACGACGCCATTTACCCATTTTTAGGGAGTTCATGCTTCACAGGCTGACATTCATTCTACTGCATGCATACATACTCAATACAATTTTAAGTTAACTTCGCACTATACATAAAGTTCATTATTTGGATGCTTTAAATAGCATAGTCATTAGCTAATGGGTGCATGCGCCAAAATTGAATTGAAAATAGCGTAATCTTACTGTCCGTGGGCGCATAAATATTAATGCAAAGGCATCGTTTCGGCCGTCCCCTGAATGAAAACAGTAAGAGCCGCTGGAGAGAAGTGCATATCAGCTATGATTTGATTTCTAGTCGATAGAGCATTATTATAAAAACCACTCTAATGCAACCTAATATTCGTTAGTTTTAGTAATACAGGTAATAATAGTAGTATATTTTTGGGGGTCACTGATGGAAAATTATTGCAGCACTCATTGCATTATTTACTTAAACAAATATAGGTAAACCTATTGTAGTAAAAAAAAGAATCAAAGTCGTATAAAAATGAAATGGGGTCAGTTATATAGTGGTATATATATATATATATATGAGTAGCTCGGTTTTTCTTCTGAGACAATTAGGCCTGTTGACTAGTGTGTATTTTTAGTCTCTCCTGGTCTGTTTTGCATATCCCGGTATGTATCACACTCCGTCAGGAGGTGTGTCATATTCAGGGGAGAGTCACAATTGACACGGAGAGATTCTCTTCAATGGTGAAGACCATGAGTGGGTCAGAGCGCAGTGGCCTGTCTTCAAGCGTATGATGACTTCTTACCTCGACTATTCCTGGATGAAGAGACTCACAATGGTTTTTCTGGTTTCACGTAACGTAGTTTATTGCTGCTATACTCGCCGGGTAACTCTTCACATCTTCACCCTTAAATTTTGCAGCAAGGCTCTGAGACCGCTCACTTGTACCCTTGTCGAGACCGACTCGTCCCAACTCGACCCATTTATTCATTTTCTAGAAATTCCACAATCCTTTAGTAGGCATTTAATAATAATTACACAGGATATGCTAAAAAATATTTCAACCCGTGTTATGCATTTTCCCTTAAGTAAGCCATTCTTAATTATAGTTACACATATGAGTCTCTTAATTCTGATGAATCAGTAAAAACCCGATTATTTCCTTGAAATATTTGATCTAGAAAATATTTTGCCAAAGCAAAAACTAAATTTTCCGTTTTAGGTAGTGTCGGCAGCCAGAGGAAAGCCCCAGGATAAAATATTGATTTTTGATCTGAACTGAAGCCAGGTAATTTAATAGCATTCACAGACAAGTTAATTCACGATCAAGTCTATGATATCCGAATCTGGATCTCGCAATGGTTGTAAATAGTTTCATTTGGTGGATTACGGAATTTCTCCGGCGTTCCTTTGGAAGTGTCCTGAGACAGCCTACATCGATCAATCATTCCTTCCTCTCACCATTTTCCTTAAGCGCTGCTTATTAGCATTCAAGGTATGAGCACACAAATTGACACACTTTATTCACTGCCAAAGTTTTCAATAAATTACAAAAGATAAGGTTTAGTATGTATTTTAACCCCAAATAATTTATCAGTGCATTCATTCATTTATGGGCTCTTCACGTAGGAAGTCGCTGAATTCGGAATATTACTGTCATTTACTTGTCACCAAACACATATGCTGCCGTCTGAATATCAGTTATTTAGCTAATACATTATGCAGAATGCATTGAGGGAGAGTACCTTTGTAAAATATATATTAAAATGACAGATAGAAAGGAAATATTGCCGAGAACCATGAAAAATAATTTGAAGCTGTAAGTACCCAATGTTTCCCTACAGTTGAACAACTTAAATTGATGCAAAAAAATGGAGCGAATCGGAATAATTGATGATAAATATAGAAAATAATATGGCTGTTTATAATTTTATCTTCATGTTGGTCATTAAGTTATCACTTTTGAATTACGATTTTATATTTAAAGCTAACTGAATAGTGAATAAAATAGAGAGGTAGGGTACAGGAAACCAATCTTAGAATAAAAAGCTGCAATGACGAAAGTTATACATAGAAATAAAAAAAGGCTTCTTACTTAAAAGTGCCTAATTTGTGTTTAAAAACAAAGTATGGCTCTTAATCTATGAAAAAATTGGATTCATTCCCGCTCGTTGTACCCCTCCTCCACCTTCGTGGAACAAACGTTATACATTTTTGTTCAGTATTTATTGTTGTTTAACTGGCATTAAAGATATATTAGCATTCCAAATATCTTACATAAGCATACTTTAATAATAGATTAGCTCAGTCTCAGGCTAGAGCGACAATTTGTGATGTTGTAGTTCAGTGGGTAGAGCTCTTTGATGCTGAGAGTCACAGAGGTTTTCTTGGTTCTAATTTGAGTGATGCCTCTGGTTATCCTCGCATTAATCCAGATACCCTCATCCTGGAATAAAAAAACAGAAGAAGAATATACAAGGAAGCTACATAAATATAAGGAAATATTTTGGCATATAAGAGTCGTCAATTAATTCATTTCCATTAAAACAAAGAGTGGGGCACGATTCATCTCAAAATCGATCAAAAATTGAATATTTGGAAGCGATAAAAGCAGCATGATAAATTTCTAAATTTTCTGTTAAAATATTGAAAAGGTAGGTGACTGTAAGATATCATCCCAGCAACTCTCATTGCAAAAATGTTTTGAGTAGGATGGCGATTCGAGTATTGAAAAAATAAATCGTGTGGATGTCACTCTGAAGGAGATCTTTAAATTTATGAGATATACGTACACCTTGCGATGAAAATTGTGACTATAAAGTATTGGTCAAATTAATTCTGGGGTAACAAAAATATATTTAAATATCTTTTACAACAGCAATTCGCATCAAAGCGAAACACTTACTAATATCACGAACGTTTTGATGGCAAAGCCGATTCGTCTTGGAAAGGTCAGAAGGTCAGGGCGGGTTTGAATCTTCCCCCCCTAAAATATTTCAGCTTAACCACCAAATAACACAGAGGGTTATAGATTAGCAAGCATGGCCCCTTACCGCCTAAGTCCCTTTTTCAACCGAAAGAACCCTAAGGATTCGCGGGGGGAGGGGATGGGGATGGAGAATGAAGCACGTAGCCTTCCCCTTTTTCTATTTTTTTGAGCAAGCGGAATCCGACCTTTTTTTTGTGCGAGCGTCCCCGGAGGCCACCGTCAAAAAGTCAGTCCTCTTCCGCGTCCCCGGCGCCCTCTCCTCTGGCCTCTCCAACCCCCTCCCATCCCGCAGCCCTCCCTCAACCCCACCCACTTGATCCCCTCATTATTTACAGACCCTGTTAATTAATTGCCCCCTCCCTCTCTTCTCACCCGTCGCCAACCCCTCTCTCCCACCCCCTCACCCCATTATTTCTACCCTCTTCAAACGATACTCTCCAAACTTCAAGTCTCCCCGGATGAATGAGAGGAAAGCAAAATGGCCGAGGAGCTGAAATACGGCCACCTCCTGTTTTGCAGGTCTTCTAATGACTCAAGTCCCTTTTGTTCGTCGGGAATTTTTTTCCCTCCCAGTATCGGAAGGGTTCTCGCAAGTCCTCCTTAGAGAGGCTTTCGCGGAAATTTTTTCCGGTCACGAGCAATCCCCGCAGTGTTCACGTCGAGGAAAGAAACGGTTCAAGTTAGCACCGTGCCGAATATATATGTATCGATTAAGCTTACCAACAGGTCCATTAAGGCCCTGAATTAAAGCCGTTGAGTCTCCCTCGGCCCGATCCCTAGTAGTACCGAGTAGCCGCGTCGGTTCCTAGAGTGCTGCTGGATTTCTTTTGATGTTTCGGTGTGGTTTTTTATTATATAGGTGAATGTTCATTATCATTCGCAGCCCGTTTTAGGGAGCATTGTATAATTTGACCCTTATCCCTGCACTGCGCTCATCTTTCTTGTTATTTCATGTCTCTAATCCTGCATTTGAACGTAGGTTCACGTGATACATTACTAAGATTAACTGTGACAGCGACCAAACGAGAAAATTCAAGTCGGCTTTAAAAGAAAACTGCGGGACTACCGCGCTAATTTTGTAACTTAAGCGCAGTCGCACGCTGGCGCGCACACAAACGCGATAGATTTTCTGCGAAAGATATCGTTCGTATTGGTCTTGATTCGAACGCTAGTGGGGGATTATGGGTAAGGGGAAGGATTTTGTGTTACCGTGGGTCACGCGCATCCGAGTCGAAGGCGAGTATCTCTAGCGTTCAGGGAATAAAATTTTTCAAAATTCATTTTGTAATTTGTCAGTGATTATATGGCGATGAAATCAGTTGTTTTCTTCTGTGATGATTAAAGTGATTATGTACATTGCGTATAAGATGTTCTAATAGGAACATCGATTTACAATGTAATCATTCAATCAAATCGAGAGGAATCTAATGCGATGAGAGCACATTCATTGAAGTAAAATTGTATGTAGGAATATATATTTGACTCTCCACCTATTCAGATTTTTGACAAAGGTAGAGTATTGAAAGCGCTTTTTGTTTTGCCTCTTTCGCACAGGATTGGAATTAATATTCAACTATTTAAATGGCGTTTTTCCAGCCAATTGATTATTGCTTGCCGATGTACCACTGAGCTTTCCGTCCTAAGTCTGCTTCGCTCGAGAAAGGTTAACCTTATCCTGTCGAGTAGAAGTAGTTACTAAAAGCTATATAGGTTATCAAAAGACAGTCTAATCGGGATTTTAACAATTAAACAGTGATAAAATGTGTAATTCAGGCTTTCTTTTGGTTTAATCAAAGTATTGTGAATAAAGCATGAATGCCCGAAATTCCAGATACCGCCCAGTCATGTGTAGGGATCTTGGAAAATTTTGCTTGTAACAAAGGCTCCAAAGTTATATTTACAATCAGCTCGTCATTACATCATTGTATGCTCTAAGGATGTTTTAAATATTTGTTCCTTATTCCCAACGTTGCTTAGCTGTCTTTAGTGTCGTATTTCCAGTTAAATCCTGTCTTCAATCCGAAAATCCGATTGAAAAGTTTTAATAGGTATACACGATATTCTATTCTATTGTGTGATATTCTATTCGTAGAGTATTCTGTAGTGCTATTCTATGTGTGTAGCCTATGCTTTTATTCGGAAAAGGGCACACTGAATTGATTTGGAATCTTCAACCATGTAAATGCTACATTTGAAACCCAAATCTTTTGTCTGTGTATATTCTAATTACCAACTAATTTAAAAATAACGGACTTAAGGAAGAGTGTTTTGTAAAAATATTTTTTTTGTATCACATCGACAGTGGACTCAATAAAAATATTTTTGCATGCGGGTCAATGATTGCATGCGCTATTTCAACATTATTCCCCCTTCCAAATGGTTGGAAATCCATACGGTAGCCTAATAAAGTGTCTTCGAAAAACAATCTACGGATGAATTTTTTGATGAGAAGGTTTTGAACACATCCATTAGCTTTATTGGTGCACGCAAGGGAAAAGCAGAGTTACCGAGGTCGTGGATGCCGTTGATTCAGTCGCGGTGCGTAATTACGCCGGGCGAGGCGAATCTAATTGAGGCGGTGTGGAGGTGCGTCCTCCGCCGCTGGATGGCCCGAAGGCACATCCCCCCCCTCTCTCTCGTGATCTCTCCCTTGCCGAAAGGAGGAGAGCATATAGTCAGGTTCTGCGGCTGCTTAGCAACCGTCGTCGAGGCGATGTGGCGTAGTTGACATTTTAGAGCGTCCCTTCCTGTCGCATTGTTGTACCCCTACCTCCGCGCCCACTCGCCGACGAACAGGAGTGCCATCTCACCCCTTTCACCGCATCCTCTCCTCCATGCCTCGGGGTATCTCTGACACGACAGGGGAATCTTACGCGCGCGCGCGTACTAAGATTCACTTTCGGACACGCACGCATGTGCGCACGCACCCAGAAACTCAATAGGCCCCTTTGTATTTGGAGATTTATCAATCCTGAGGGTTCCGTCTTCATTAATTGGATTTCATGCTTTCCCTCTCCTCCGTTTATCTCTACATGTGAAATCTCCTTCTTTCTCTCGAGGTTTCTTATTATCGATTCAAATTCCAACAATTTGCGTGCCATTGGGTTTCCCTTTCCTTCTTACTTCATGCAATTCCCATTTTTCTACTTGCATAAATTACTATCCCGAAATATATCCGATGAGCGTTCGGAAAGTGATTTCAGGGTACAGCAGACATGAAAGAAAAATTGGCTGAGTCCGAATATGCAGCTTATAAGAGCAGCAACCTTAGCGGTCGGCTATTCCATGACTTGAATTGGACTACATGATTAACTTCGACTCGATGGACCTGTTTGTGATAGATTACAGGTAATTCACTTTGAATGAATACCTAAGAGTCGATAATTTTTTAAAATCGATATGATCAAATATTTTCCGAAAATGCCGCAACAGCAAGTAATAAAATTGTAATATTCGTGGCACACCTAGAACACCTTTAGAGGTAGTTTTACAAGATTTTCATCAATTGCGTCGTCCTAAAAAAAGTCCTAACCAGCCAGCTAAAAAATTACTATTTTTATGGTGTAAAAGGATGACTATATCTTGAATAAATCGGCTTCGGAACTTGCCGGTTTACTCGTGTCGAAATTTTATATGGTGAGTTAATCAGGACTAGTTACGAAAACTTCTAGCAAGTTCTTCGGGGTGTTAATTATCAGTAATCTTATTTTTCGGATGATGCTACGTCAGGAATATTTTGATACTTACTTCGGTTTCTTAATGATGCGGCCCACATGGTGGGTTAAACCTTGAACTTAACGGTTTCGGAAGCTCTTATTTTCGAAAACTACATTAACATAAAAATAGAATTTCATTTGAGGATTAGTGGGTTAATTAACTAACAGTGGTAGTAAAGTAAGTAAAATCGCAATAAGTAATTAGAAGGGAAGAAGATTATTCACAAAATTGAAAGCAACTAAAGCGCATTCATTAGAAGTGCATTAAATTGCCAAAACAGTTAACGTCGACAATGAGATGAGATCATGTGAGACCTTTCAATATATTTACGTGCGAAATATTAGGAAGTTTTAGTATATCCACGAGAGCGTTGTATTATTTTACATACTAAATATAAATATTTTTCAAGCCTGACTAGCCTACGCCGACTAATAATCGTCGCAGTAATAGAGGAAGCTGCGCCATCCCACCTGCTCCATGCTCACCCTCCTCATTCACCACGCCCTCCAGGGTCTTCGCGCCCCCATTGGCTCACAACCCCATAATGCAATAGCCCCCTCATTTGGGCAAATTACATCGCTGCCGCTCGCTCCCTCATACCTACCCACCTATTTCCATCCCCCCCAAAGTCGCCCATTCCCACTGAGACCCTCCACTCTTACCTTCTCCTCCCGTTCGCGTTCCTCTTTTACCATCTAAAACCTTCTCCGTCAGCGCCGCGAATTAATCCTCTTTCTCTCCCCGCTTTCCGCCACTGTGTCCCTTTTTCGTAGCGTCCTTCTCTCCCTTCCTACGTCTTCTCCACCCCTTCCTCCCTACCTACTTCCCCTTTCTTCTGTTGCTATGCAGATGAAATGCCCACTCGTTCTCCTTTCTGACTCTCACCCCCTGGAAATCGTTCCTTTTGATCTGATTCACTTCTCCCTCTCTCTCAAGATCTAGCGGCGATCGTTCTTTCCTTTCCTTCCTACCACGCTCATTTCGCTCGGAAAGTAATTTGATTTCCCTTAGTCCACGAACACAGTGTTGTAATCTCGACCACTTGCTTTAATTCTCCTCCCACTGAGCTCTTTAAGAACGCTTCGAATTCAGTCGTTCGAATGTCGAGGGGAATTTTTCATTTTAAAAATCCCTTACCGTTTTTTTGGAACCCCCTTGTAATGGAAAACTCCGATGATTATTTAGAGCCACAAAGATGGTCTATCAATCCAGTGCGTTTCTTAGTAGATGCATTATCCGCGTAATAATTGACATTTTCATCAAAAGAAATCCTTTTCAGTTCTTTTCAACGGAGAAAGTTTCTCAGGTCATCCCTACAGGGATATCATGTTGAGTTAAAAAATCATTTCGAGGGGACGTTAATGGTTTGGGGATTGGTAAGAAATCCTACCGCAACTCAGGTCTGGTTAGCCTCTTCGGTGTCACAGTCCCTGGGTAACTCATAATGCGAAGAGTGATATTTGAATCATTGTGATAACTTGCGACGTTTTTCACATTAGAGAGAGAGATAGTTGTAATGCAATGCGACGTCAACTCCTTGAATGTCGAAACCAATCTTCAATTCATATGGCTGATGGAATTTGGATTGTAATAGCCTTCAAATAAGAAAATGTAAGAAACGTATCAGTGCTTTTATTAATATTTTGTGTTACCTTTTATTTTCAAATTGACTTAGTTATTAATGTTTGGTTTTTATGATTTACTTTTGGATCTAATGAAAGTAAACATGCCATAAGCAATTTTGTTGTTATTATCCCTAAAATGATGAGTTTTTTAAAGGCTGGTTTAATGATCAGTCTTCTTTGAGATCGGGAAACAGTGTCTGTAGGGACTAATTTGACAGTGTTAGTAAGTTCTGGTCATTATTTAGAACTAACTTTCATTTTGAATAAAAAGTTATGCCTTTATTTATCTTCCAAGTTTATGTCCTGATATTTCTCAAAATCAAATTTATTTGTAATAAAGAGGCTTTAATGTTACATTGATTGGGAATGATATGATTGGTAAATATCTTTTTTATTGAACAATAAAAATGTATTGATTTTTGCATGATAATTCTTGCTAATTCTGCCCTCGGATTACTTATTCTTCTGAATAATATAATCTCTACTTTCCTTAGCTAACTCAGGGAAACTTAGACCCCTCACTCACCAATATATTTAGAAGTCTTGTCTTCATGGTTTTGATTTATTGGGAATTTTATGAGCTTTCCATGCATATCTACTACGAAAGGAAACGCTAGTCCTTGCAACTTGTCTGACAAATAAGTTACAATTTGTGTACCTTTGTTGTTTCTTGGCAACACTCATGAATGCAGAATTTTCGAAAGGGAAAGTACATGCCTGCGTAGATACTACATAAACATTCAACTCCTCCACTCAGAAGCAACTCATCAAAAATTTTGCACGCGTTTCGACTCAGGGAGGGAAGAACCCGTTCCCTTATCTTCCCATTTCCTCGCTGCTCGAATCCAAAGTTTCAGTTCTTCCCATCCTCCCACGTTGTTTGATCAAGTAAGCTCATGCCTTGTTGGGGGACGCTGTGTAAGGGCGGGTTGCCTTTACCATTCTTATTAGCCCCCTTTCTCATTCCCACCTGTCAACATCAACATCATCTCTCCCCATATCCAGCTCTCAGCCTCATTCTTCTCGAGGGAACTCCTATTCTTTGCCTCACCTCACACCTTTACTGCCTCCCGAAGCGCAATCCATCCCCCGCTATCTCCCGGAACCAAAAACCCTCTCTCCGGTGCAGTAAACACATCTCCTCCTCCTTCCATTACCCTCCTCTCTCAAATGCATACGAAGTTCGAGAAGACTGGTAATGAAAACCTATGCCCCATTCCACTGGGCGTAGCTTTTGGGAATTTCAAATTTTTCCTGCTCCCCACCGCTTTTTGCCACCAAGTTCCACATTGTCGCTGCTAACGTCTGGAAAGAATAGCGCCCGGCTTGAAGACGGGAGGAGCCTGGTAACTTGGAAATTCTTTCTTTGATTCCCCACGGGAGTCCCGCGGACGCTCAGATTCAAGAAATAAGTTTCGGTGTTTTGGCTTTCTGAATGAAATGCCTAAAAACCGGAGATTTTCCTGCACATGGACGATGTGGAATCGCAGATATGGAAATCGGGGCATACAATAAATACAATCGTGACAAATATGCTACGGAATTACTAATCGGAATTACATGATAAACTATCCAAATATGAGGAACGTGAAGGGAAGTGACTCGTATGAGGGTAGTCTGAAAATTTTTCGACATAACAAATTGAACAGACCTTTTTTCTTCACATTTATTTTTATTTTTTAACATAGTCTCCTTTTAAGTCGATGCACGATTTCTAGCGATGCTCAAAAATTTTCAACCCTTCCAAATAGTGGTTGATGTCTTTCTCGCAAAATAGGCATTAATGTATGCGATAACCTCCTAGTCCGATAAAAATTTCTGCCCTCCAAGCAAAGTTTTAAGGTTAGGAAACAGGAAAAAGTCCCTGGGAGGCAGATCTGGTGCATACAGTCAACCAATTCCAAGGGCAATTCGTGAATTTTAGTCATGGCGATCGCAAAACTGTGAGTAGGTACGTTATCCTGATGGAAAAGAACATTCCTTTTCTTCAAGTACATTCGTCTCTTTCATTTTTTGCAATTTCTGCCATCAAATTGTCGGTAATTTTGAGTAATGATCTTCCGTTATTTCTTTACCTCTTTGGAGAGAATCGATGAATACAATTTCGTGGCTATCTCAAAAAACAGTCGGCATCATCTTCCCGGCCGATGGAACCGTCTTCTCCTTTTTCAGAGCAGGTTCATCCTTCGAAGTCCCGCGTTTTGCATGTTCTTTCGCCGTAGTATTTTAGTGGTGGATCCAAGTTTTGTCTACAGTTATGAATGGATCGGAAAAATATGAATTATTTGGTTTAAAACACTCGAACAGAACCTTGGAAATGTTCATTCCAATGCGTTTTTGGTCCAAAGTGAGCAAACGTGACACACAATGCGCGATAGCTTACGAATGTCCAATTATTCAGTCATCATATGACAAAAATGTTCTTTCGATATGCCCATAACCTCTGCTTCCTCTTTAATCTAAATTCGACGGTCGTGCAGTACTAATTGCTGAAGTATTTTAATATTATCGGTGGTAGTCGCAGTTTTTGGCCGTCCCGAACGTTCATCATCAGCCTAGCTGGTATTACAATATTTACTGGTCGTAAATGATGCTGCCGATTTTCTGTACACAGATCAACTCGTCTTTGATTTGCGTGGGTATATTGACTTTGAAAAACAAACATTTAACGACAGATCTATATTAAACTTTTTCTAGTTTCACAAAAACCCCCACAACGACACACTCAAATTCAAACAATAACTGAACGCCCAAAATGGCTGACATGTTGGCGAGTAACTTCAAACGCATGCACAAACACATTCGTTAACGTTTGTTGAACAGTGCTGCCATCTTCATATTGAGGTCGGAAACTTTTCAGACTACCGCCGTTTTAATAGTTTATTTTCCACTGCGTTATGGTAGTTAAGAAAGGAGCAATATTCATAGAATGAAAAGCACTCAATTATTCTTTGCACGCTTCTTGAGTCTCTTCCGTCATCTTCTGTCGTAATGAGGTCGCACGGATGTACTCGTATATCATCCGTCCGTCGTCATTACGAGAGATGCCGGAAAAGAATTTTAGGGTAAACTCTGAGTAAAGCATGTGTTTAATTAGTAGAAAATGAAATAAATATTGGAGATTACAAGCAAAATGCACGTTTCTTTGCGTAGATGATGGATTGTTATTCGTGATGACTTCAATGATGTGTTGCAATGAAAATAATTTAATTTTAATAAAAAAGGCAAAAAATATTGATAATTTTTCGAGAAAATATTTTAGCGTTATTGCTTGCTGAATGCAGAGCTTCCTCAGGCTATTTTAACCGCCAGGCTAAATCTTTTAAGATGCCTTGATTATCAAAAGAGGGAGCGCATATACTTGTGTGTTTCGCACAATGAAGCAGGTACATCCGAAACGTTAATTTATTACAAGGTAGTTTAAGACAATGTAAACGCGATATAACTTGACCATAGACTCATGAAAAAATGCAACTCATGGCAAAATAGGATCACCGTTAGGTGGAAATTTATTGAATTAATTTTCTCCCTTACTGTGTCATTAAGTAAAGTTTATTATTTGACCGCTACCGAGATTTACCAAGACTACTCATTGAAGAGTGAGCTATTATTAACATTGAAACCGATACCCATCTTTGGCAACAATAATAAGTAAAGTGAACTCATGAAAAAATGCAACTCATGGCAAAATAGGATCACCGTTAGGTGGAAATTTATTGAATTAATTTTCTCCCTCACTGTGTCATTAAGTAAAGTTTATTATTTGACCGCTACCGAGATTTACCAAGACTACTCATTGAAGAGTGAGCTATTATTAACATTGAAACCGATACCCATCTTTGGCAACAATAATAAGTAAAGTTTAAACTACATTTCCTCCATTCACTAAATTCTTTGTATATTCATTTTTCATTATATGTTACCTAGAGTATTATGTACCATCGAGTAGTGATCTTATTTGTAGATAGACACATGCATTTTCCCTTTAATTATTGCCAACAAGTTTGTGTACCTTATAATAAAGATATAACCGATGAGTTTCTATCTACTCTTCAGTGATTTTATTGTGCACTCATTTTAACTCTCCTTTGCTGAAATTATTTAATAGTTTCAATATATGTAACGTATATTCATTCGCTCTTCATTTCATTAATATTTTTTATTGCACAACATGTAGATTGATTTCAACCTTTATAATTCCTAGCATATTTATAAAAAAACTTAATAGGAAAAACATTTCAGAACTCCACGCTAAATTTTCCTTCCGCCGTTCCCGACCACTCCACATCTATATTTTCGTTCCCACCTCTCCATTTTGGCTTCCACAATGCCGAAATTCTCTCCGAGACGCCTTCACTCGTAGAAACATATAATCCGCTCCTACCGTCTTTCTCCACCCTCCCTCTCTCCCTCTGGCTTTAATTCTCCCCTCTCCCTTCCCACAGATCAACCCCCGCTCCACGCATGACGACGACCTCTCCTCCCTGCACCCCCTCTTGACTATAAGCCCTCCGATGCCCACCCCTTCCCCCCTCCCAATTCCATGCGGAAACAACCCCTCTCCCTTTTCCCTTCAATCCTCCCCCCCTACCGAAACAACCCTCTTGCCCGCGTGCGACCCCTCACCCCCTCCCCCTGCCCACCACCCTCGGCCCCGCACACGCATCTCCTCTGCCCCTTACCCCCCACTCCCAGCCCACCTTCTCCCCTGACGCTTTTACACGAGGGGGTGAAATCAATAGAGGGGGAGGGTGAACTAAGTCCATCACTATATATACACCAACCCTCCCACCCCCATCCCTTCAAACCCTATCCTAACCTTCAGAATTCCCCCCTCGCTCCCTCCCCTCCCTCTACATGCTCCCTTCTAGTCCTTCCCCGTCTTCCACCCCCGTGGCCATGAAAAACCTCGACTAGCATCCCCACCCCCCCACAACTCTCACTAGCTCACACCCAACCCAAAAAGCATCCCTCCTCTGGCCCCCCTCGCCATTCCCACCCCCCTCTTCCCCGGAAGCCCGTGCCCTCACTTTCCCCCTCTGCTGGTGTGCAATGGAGCTTTCCCTCCCCCTCCCCCCATGGCATCCTCGATTTCCCTTTCAACCCACACCCTGCACGGAACGAGTGCGCCGGTCTCCCATCCAGTGCATCACGCATACCCCTCCCTCCCCCCTTTGTGGGCCGACCCATGCATCTGCACTCCCTCTTTTCTCCCGCTCTCCTCCTCCCCGCAACCCCCGGCCGCCCTGCGTCTCCATCCAAAATCCTCGCTATGCACTCCCTTCTCCCCGCACCCCCTTCATCCCCGACCCTCGCCTTCACTTTCCCTAAATATCTCCCTTTGCTTCGATACCTACCACTACTAATGCCACCACCACCACTGGCATGCTCATGCCTCACGCCGGTCTTCTTCCTGCGCCCCGCACCCCCCGCCCTTTCCTTTCACTCGCTCAATCCTCTTCTTTCCATATATCCCGTCAATCGGCCCCAGGATAGCAGGTAGCCGGTAGTTGTGGAGCGAATCAAACCCTATTCTGTGTATGTTTTTTTATCACTGGCGATCCGAGCGGGAGGAGTCACAAAGCGAAAATGTTTCCTCTCTCAATTGTTGGCGCAGAAGTTTAATGCTTTCTGCCCCTGTACGTTTGGAAGTTCTTTTTTGACCGAGGTCTTCCCTCACTCGTAAGCCACTCGCTCTGGCGGAGTCGAATCCTTTCTCGCGTGCGGATTAATTGGGAACGGAGAGAGTTGGGAGATTTTTGAAATAAATTTATTTGCGTGTGTGCAGAAGATAAGGGGGGGGGGTGATTGATCGATGGGGGTGTTATCAACGTCCTCCTCCTCACGGACGACTGATTGGCAGGGAAGCCCTTACTATTTTTTTCCTCTCCCTGATTTGGTGGATTTGACGGCCGCGAAGACGTCTCTGGGTGAAGCGTCGAATTTTCCGGCGATTCCGTGGCCATTCTTTTCGACAGATCCCACACATGGTTGGCGCTCGGTGATTGGAATTGACTTTACGGCTTTGGATCCAGGAAAACATTCACTCAAAAACCCTTCCGTGTCAGCAGTCGACCGAACTTTTTGACAGGTGGAAATATGTGAAAGTGCAATGAATCATGCGTCGATTGAATCGTTTTTAATATTGAATCCCCTACTCCTGAAGCAATGATTTTTGGTATTGGTTTCTCCCCTTTGACTGCTGATAAAAGCGGTCACGAATTTCTGCCTATTCATTTCATCGAGGGCTAAAGAGAGAGATTCTATTCAAAGAGGCGGAAATTCTGAAATTGTGAGCGGGAAAATCAGAATTATATATATTTTTATGGTCCAAAATATCCCCCGAGTTTAATTTACGGCTTTATTTCTTTAAAACCATTATTGTCATCATAAGAAAATAAAGCACGAAATATATGTGAGTTGTTGTCTTTCGCGAGGTCACTTCTTGGAGTATATCTCATCGAGGGAGATTGGGTTCGAACCTCTCATGCGGAATATTTGCTCTTTGTAACATGTTGGAATTCGAAATGTCTCCTTGTTTACATTTCCGCAGCTATGCCTCACTCTTCTGAGCGGACTCAATTTAGAAACAAGTTTTCAATAACAAAAATATGCCATTATGCTCTGATCTAATGAAAAACGTGTTGCATTTTAAAAGTCTTTTCCTAGGTATCGAAGTAAATTCTGTGATATGGTACATTGAAAGTTTTCTCTTTCTAGTTCTTGTCCTTTAAGAGGCTCATAGGGGAAATTTATCGGCGGTCATGAAATATACGAGGCATCAGCGCAATATCTGAGCGGTGAACGCATTTCATTCCTTATATCCTACATAATGGTAAAGATTAATATCACGACCTGTCACGGTCCCGAAGCCAAGTGTGCAGAATGGACCCATAAGCCTGGTAATTGGTGTCTATTTCAGGGTTGCAGCCCGTATCGATTCCACCGGGAGGGTTGGCTGGATTGCAGAGACGTTGGTTTATTCCTATGCCGTTTTACATCAGAATCGCACATCACGCGACGCACGATTCCATAACAGCCCAGGCACATTGGGAAATGAGCCTTTTAACGATCGGCATTACGCACCTTCCGTTCGGTCCCCTCATTTAACCGCGCTTTTGAGAGACCCCTTGAATTATTTATGCTTAGCCGGAAAGGATCTTTACTTAATTGGGAAGTTAAGATCCTATTGGGGTACTTATGCAGATGAGGTGAGGCCGTTTAATATTTGTTTCTAGCCCGCTGACGTTATCGTTCCGCGGTGACTAATCCCAGCAATTTCTTCCATAATGTCGATGCCATAAATATAGCAACATGCGGTCCAACGGTAAAGAATGATATTCAAGGCATTCCAAGGAAGAATATTTGCATACTAATATGAAATATCTCATAACAGGAGTACATATATTTAAAAATTTCCCGAAAATCTTTACCTGAATGCGACTTGATCCTATTTTCATATTTATTTTCTTGATATGGTGAGGCTACAAGGAGAATGCGTTCATTAGGCATGAGAAGTGCATGGAATGCAACCTAAAGAACTTTATTTCGATTCAAGATTCTTCTTGCCATGGGGTGCCATTTCCTTTCCCGGTTCGTTTGCCATTCCTCAAGAAAGATCTGAATCAGAAAAATCTGAACCTTGGCCGAAATTTCTATCAACCAGGTGTCCACATCCATCAAATATACAAGGACGGAAAAACTATTTAGCAGCCCTCTTTTCAGATTGATAATATGGGCTATTCAAAATTTAAATAAATGGTAAAGTGGAAATGACTAAAATGTAGGCACTAAATGTTTAGTAATACAGAATGACAGCTTTAACCGAGAATGACATTACAGAAAATAATGAGAAAAAATGCTGTTCCAATTTCATATACTGATTCCAATCCTGTTTCAGCAACCAGCAATTAGCATCATATTAGAAATCATTTCGCTAGGCGAAGATGAGTTAGGTACTTGTATGTTTGTATTATCGCTCACATCAACTACAAAAATCTCAGTATATTTTTTCGGAGAATATGATAATGGAGTCTTTATTCACGACGAAATCAATATTACAGTTCCGCTTATTTTCCAATATCTGTATTCAATATATTTATGGCTCTCTGTGATACTGTTTGCATTCTATTTTGAAAAAGTCATAACCATTGAATTTTATAAGATGCGTGGCCTTTTGATTTTTCAAAACGAGGGGATATGTTTATTTTTATAATACGCATGCATTACATTTTTACGATGTATATGACGTTAATTAATGAAATTTGATTAACTAATTTTTCGATTATCTTTCGCCGACAGCATAATTAGAAAGGGACAATTGATTCTCTACCGTAAGAAAATTCGTATTTCTCTCTATGCTACTCGCAAGGATGCATTCCATTCTGTGCAATAGCGCCATTTAATCTTGGCTTGCCTTCTCCTCCATATGCAGTCAAGGGCAAATTATATTCTACGTAGCTCCTGGTCATCTATTTCCTATACCAACTCGCCGCAGTCCTAGAGAGCTGTGATTACCAGGGAAATACTTATCTCTTATTGCTGTTAAACCCGTTATTTGTGCCTTTTGTGTGTGAAAAGGGAATAGCCAATTAGGCTCGAATGACTTCTGCGGTGATATATGGAGCGTCCAGATGTTTCTCTTTCTCTCTCTGGAGGTAGAACAATTAAAAGAAAAAAGAGGGACCGTGTGTCCCTCCGTACCTCTCCTCCTCCCTCTCCATCAAACTCATATCTCCTTCCCACCCTCAGCAGAACACCCCACTCCTCGTTCCGCTTCCCGATTCGCAGTACCATCCCCTCTTTTCCCAGGCCACATTGCCTCTCACATTTTGTTTTCGTCCCTCCTTTTTTTTCTATCTCATCCCTCTTCAGTGCGCTTGTCGACTTCGGCTGCATGATAAGCCGAAAAAAAAGAAGAAATTACTTCAGCATATTCAACTGCGCCAATCGAATTTACTTGAAAGTTTTCACCAGATTGATTACCGACGCATTTAAATCGGGTTTTGGGTTTTTTAAATGAGTTTTTTTGGAACTTAGGATATTTTTTTTATAATTATCCTTTATTTGGACATTGGATTTTCGGTAATTCTGGCAACGGGAAAATTCTGCTTTAAGTTGACTGTGCATACTTAAATTACGATAACCTAACCATTAGGAAAAGGAATTTCCGTTGATTCAAAGGAGAAACTTCATTGAGAAAGGAGTTCTAGGGATGAAAAGAACACCATAATTCTGTATCCATTGTATCGAGTTTCTGTGATTATTTTGACATGTCTCTGACGGGTAGGTGAGTTGATTCGAGTGCCTACTACCGTTACGAATGTGTAATTGGATGACGCGTTATCTTTTGCTGTGAAGTTACGAATCTTAACTTCATTAAACCTTCATTAAAATTTAAAATACGTAATGTGTACTAATTAATTCAAAACGAAAAGGGCGAAAATGAAGGGAGGCAGAAAAGGAAACGGCATGGTCATTTATTTTCCTATTATACAGCTGAAACTATAATGGACATATGCTATTAAAATGCCATAGTATATATATATTCTTGATGGAGAAAAATATATTTGAAAACTCACAACTTTGGTAGTTTCATTTTCATAATTGGCGTGAAAAGGAGGTCTTGCAATCCTGATTTTTCTAAGATTATTTCCGACTCAATCGATATGATACTGACCTAAGGATATCAGTTTAGAAAATGAAACATCCATTTAGGTGAAAATTATGAATTGCCTGGTTATTCCAGTAGAGCCTCAAGGCTGAATTATGAGCTGATCAATTAAAAATACTTGAATGCTAGACAAACTAATAGGTACGTATTAAACGCATGAATTTAACGCTAAAGGTTAGAGAGAAGAATTCTCTCTAACCTTTGCAAAGAACCTCTCTGCAAATTGGTACGTAGTTGGCACAGATTGATGAAAGGAAATCTTTTTCCCTCGCACAGCTCGCGGTCACAGTAGTAGAAATGATGAAAAACGAAAATTCTAACTATCTGATAATTAAATGTTACTCAAATAATCTCAAGGAAGAAGATCCTAAGGCCAATAAAAATAATTACGAAGAACTCCAGTGGAGTTCTTCGTAATTATTTTTATTGGCCTTAGGATCTTCTTCCTTGAGATTATTTCTTTAACAGCCAATAGCTCCACATCTTCCATTTTGAAATGTTACTCAATATGAAGAAATCATTAATTGCCCAAATGGTTGAGCAACACCTCCTGCATCATGCAATTGTGTCGGGATTCAGGATAAAATGAAGCTTTAATGCATGAACGAATATTATCGTGTTATCTTTTAATCGCCATTTTTCCCACGCTTGAGGTTTTGATATAACCGTGTATCACAAATTCCCCTGATTTGAATATATTGTAATCTATGCACTACTTTCCCTTGAACAGCTTCCCTCACTTCTACTTGTTTACTTCGTTTATACGAACCTCATCGTACGAGACACACGATCAGAATATATCTTTTACTATTGCTAATCGACTCATGACAGATTTATTCCGCATTATGAGGGGAAATAGTCTTCATCGAGGCTGTGGGCATTTTGTTTTACACGGAGGAGCTTTTGAAGCCCCACACATTAATCCCTTCCCGTGCTCGGAATATTTTTCTGACTCGGTAGATCAAAAAAAATCCCGGATCGATGACGTCGCCAATTCAGTTAGCAAGCGGGCGTAGAAATACAAAACAAGTCACGCGGAAGGAAATAATACTTAAATTCACATCACGGAATTCATTTCGCGAAGCAGCCTAAAAAATAGATAGAAGATGAAGGAGTCGGGGATATCGAAAATAAACGTATTTCTTCCCTTCCCGACGGATTCCTAATGGAAAAGAGGGAAATCGCGTGGGGAAAGGATGTGTTGTGTGATTTGGGGGAGGTTTTGAAAGGGAGAAGGTTGATTGGCCGAAGGCATGGGCTGGTAGAGTTTCACCGGGATTTGATATTCGCCGTAATTCAGGAAGGCTGGTGGGGTAGGGCATTCAACTCGGGGAATTTAATAATCTAGTATCGAGTGGCCTTCTCAAGCCTTCGTTCAGGCAGGCACATAGGGCCGCCGACAGGGTTCGCCCCGGGGCAAATCTTCTCCTCGGACCCTCCGGACCATAGCTAGCCGCACTCCACCGAGCCCTGTCGTCCGCTGGCCCTGTCGTACGCCGGCCCTGTCCCCCACCCTTCCCTCCGTCCGAATGAAATCTCGTCCCTTCCCTAGCCCAACCCAACCCTAACCTCCTCCTCTCTTCATCCATTTAAAGGCGCACTTTGTTTGCTTCCCAGGCTCTCAGTCTGTCTCTCTCTCTCCCTCGGACCGAAATGCGCCCCCTGTATCCATCCATCCAACTCCGGTTAGTTTCGTGCCCACGAACTTCGGAGTGATTTCGCCTCATCTTCAATGACTCCACTTCCGATACTTCTGTATTATTTATTTTTTACGGAACGTCATTTTCTGCCTTGTTGGCCCCGGTTTCCCGGGGTTTGGGAATGTGAAGGGGTTAAAGACTTGGAGCGTCGAGAGTTGGGACGAAACCATTCAAGGGACTCTCTCAGAAAAAGTTCTTGTGGGGTGCACTTAGGTTGTTTAGTTTTGCTTCTAATTGCCCTTGAGCTGGAAGATAATTCCGTTTATGGTTGCCCCGATTACGCGAGACAGAAAAATATCGATTTATTGCTGACTCTTGATGTGATTTATTTTATTCCATAACCTGTGTGAGCCAGTATACTTTATTTATTTACAAAAGTAATTGATTATTATTAAAAAGTTATCAATTCAAGCTATCTCGCTACTTTTAAATACCTAAATGATGATGAGATAAAATATTTGCATTACTTTTTTTATTGGCTCATAGCGATGGTTTTACTCGCTGTTTTCAAATTTCTTTGCCTCTTACTACTGCTCTCAAAGTTAGCGAAAACCTGAATATTAACTTAGAGAGGAAAAAAAGGGACTGCTTACTTGTTTAATCAACAAATTATAAATTGCTAAACTCTCTCGGGTGGTTTTCGTGGCGCCATTTGGGTTCAGTTAAGTGCCAGACTTTCTCTAAGCAAAGATGACCGTAGATTAGAGAGGATGTGCTAACCGCATGTTTAACGAAGGCGCTCATAGTATGCGTGCACCAAGCGGATCTGAGAGAAATGCCTGCAGCCAGTCTTTTACAGTGGTCATGAGCTAGCCAAGAAGAACGGATGAAAATTCGCGAGCATGTACTCATTATTTTGTAGACTTCTTAAAGAGTGAAAGAGTCGGACCAGTTAAAAACGTAGAAATAGGAATCGTTCTTTAACTCCCCTCCCATTTGCATGAATTACGTGGGATTATATTGCAACCGAAGAAAGAGAAACGGAGACATGGGATGAAATAGTTAATTACTTCAGTTATCAAGAGCTAAGGCAAGGAGTTCCCTATGGTTTAGAAACGGTGAATCTGGTAGTTAGGGGAAATTTTCGACAGATTCCAGCCTGAGCTACCAGAAAGATCACGCTCGGATATGCTTGTTTGATTCCTTAATCGGCGTCGTCGACTCCTTCTTAATCTACAGCTCTCCACCAATTCAGTGTTTGGTTCGCTTCGACATTCCCTCTCAAAGTCCCTTCCCAAGGCACTCACAGCACTTCCCATTTTCATTCCTCGCTCGCTCCCCGGGAGCCACTCGCTTCAATGCACCCTAATAACCCCCCACCTCCGCCCAGACCAACCGAATCCCCACCCTTACTCTCTTTCTCCCCCACCCCCACAGAACACGCCTTTATGCCCTCCTACAAACCCTCCATGAACCCTCCCTCCCCCTCTTCGCGCCGCCCGACAATTCTTTCGAATTCCGACTACACCCTCTCCTTCCCAGCCTCACTCCCTTCTCTTTCCCCCTCTATATTTCTTCAAGGAGGAAAGGGATCTTAGCGATATTTCAGTTTGAAGAATTTTATGTCACGCACAGGCACACAAAACGCTGGTGTATCGTCTTTGGTGTGCATTTCGGCGTTCGGGATTTTCGGTGTCTTCTGCGTCTCCTCGAGATAATTGCAGATGTCAAACTTAAGATAAAATCACCGATTGTTGAAGCAATTATTAAGGAAATTAAACACTGGAGAAATTCCGCATATGGCAATATAAGAAACTTCACAAGTTTCACGCCAGTATTTGAGTCGCTAGACCCATGTGCTTCCTCTTTCCTGTAATTGGCGTACCATCTTATAGACGTTTTCCCTTTCCTCGTGCCACCGTAATTAGGCAATTTATTTATTTAAATTCTGTCCGTCGAAATTTATCTATGACAATTTATTTAAAACTGGAAATATAAAAATAAGATGTAGGTGCAAAGGAATATGAAGCAATTAAAAGATAGCAGATTATGGGATAGATTGGAGAGTTGCGCCGGACTAAGTCCAGAATTGATAACTCATAGTCCAAATCTGCGCGATGTCCTGTTGCGGGGAGTATAAGGGCAACAAACCTCTATGCCTAAATATGAAATTATACATACATCAATATAAATATAATTTGCTAATAGGCCTAATACACGTACAAATATGCATACCTAAGTTGATCATGAAATACTGGACGATTTAGAAGAAAAATTTACATTTAGTACATTGGATGAAAAATGTAAGAGTGATTTGTTTGATTATGTTATGATTCGTGCGAGGTAAAAAATAATAATTTAATCTGCCATTAGCGGTACTTATCTCTCTCTTATTTTATCCTGTTGGTTCAATATGTAAATATAATGTGGACCCGTAAGAAGGCCCTCGGCGTCATAAGTAAACTCTGGTGTTCTGTAGTTTATGTAGGTCTTTCCGGCTATCTTCTGTACTCTGGGGTTCCCATCCTGATTCATTAAGCATTCCCGTCACTCATACTCTTTTCTCGTAGCAATTTTTAACAAATCAAGTGGATTCTCACTGAACTTCTTCCTGTTACCTCAATCAAAGTTTTCTCCCACAGACCCCGAATATCTCTCGCGTGTTCCTAATTTGGCATGTATAAATCGAATTAACACTTCTCTTTTACTCTTTCATTAGATTTTCCTGCAACTCTTCTGATTAAATCTGATTCTTAAAGCTTACACTCACATTCCTCTGATACATTTCCCCACGAAAGGCTAAATATATGTGTAACCCTTATTTGATCTGATCTGAGTTACTCAGTTCGATACCATCCACTTTGTATATTTTGTTTTGTTCCCATTTTATTTTATTTCAACATTTCGTAACTGTACATTTTTATGTTTTATTCTCACTCTCATTCCTAAAACTACTCGGATAATTGATCTACTTGTAAATCAGTCTATCCCAAAATCTACAGGATCCTCATTTCCCTCACATATTCCCCTGATTCGAGTAAAGTAACCTAGTTTTTATAGGCTGATCCGAATTATGACGACGATGATGAAAAAATTACGTGAAAAATAAAATAAAAGTATTTCCCGACAAACAACGTAATAATCTGGCTTGCTAGCTAACTTGTAGCCGGCCTGATGATTTCCTCCAAGCGGCTCTACTCTTAGAGGGAAAATATCTCTTCATTTATGGTAGATATCCGACGAATACTCGAGCTTTGAACTGGGCAGGAGATTTAATGCACCACAATTTGCCGCTGGTAGTTAGATGCGGTCGAGTGGAAGTTATTAGGAGGGGAAATGGTGGAGAGGATAATCGACATGGGTCCACTAATCGACAGGCGCCACGGGATACAAATTTTGTCTAATCCGACGGGCAGTGTGTCGTACCTTTTCACCTTTTTAGCAAACGTAACGCAATTTGGGACCGAGATAACTGCGTAGCATAGCAGCGCCGGTCGGATAAAGTCTTATGCATTCAAGCAAAGCCGAAAAACTATCCACCATGAATTTGAGCGCTCAGAAACTACGTTGTAGTCGTCGTTACGGTACTTGATGTATTGAATTTATAGCAGATGATATTCAAATATCAAAGCGGTAGAAAATCATCGGTATCTTCATTTGTGGATTCGTGGAAAGATATCCTGGACTAAATTTTTGTTCATACCCATATAAGCATCATAAAATGCCTCTCTCAGTAAAAATATCTACGTCGAAACGATGAAGTTTGGACATGGACATTGAACATAGAAGTAACTGCAAACGTCGTGCGACTAGGTTTTGTTCCCTTTCAGTTATTGCCTCCCAGGCGAACGCCTTCGACACCTAGGTCTCTACCATTCTTACTAGTTTCCGTCCCCTCCACACCTTATAAAATCCACCCCATTCATATCCCATTCTCCCAACCTCACTCCCTCGCATTCTACCCTCCTCCCCGAATAACCGACCCCCCTTTCATATCCCTCCCACGCCCATTCCTTCCCCTTGCCTCTCCCGAAATGCATTCCCCTCATCCCTTCTTTATCACTTCCAGTCATCTTCCTCTCCGTCCCTTTCTCCACATCTTTTTATTTCCCACCCTTCATGCTACTTCAGGGTATTCCTCCTACCCCCTTTTACTTACGACCCTTATATGAGCTGCTGTCTCGGGTCCTCCGGGAAAAGTCTTCGTGCCGGGGAACAACGAGTTTATTCCTTCATCTCTGTCAAAGACCCTCAAACAGGGACATTGCTCCAGGGTGCCCTTCTACGCACGCGACGCCTTCAACGCAATTTTTCTAGGGTCGAGCCCCCTAATCTTTCCGTCTACGCTCTAACTTCGACAATGGATCGATTACTTTTTCTATTAGTAATAGGGGAACATGACTCTCCTTAGTTGCCCGGGTTGATAATATTTTATTCATAATTTCTGTGGCTCCACCCATTCCAGGTTGTCCGGGACACTTAGGGTGTGAAATTGGATGTAGGGCTTATCGCTAAGGGCTTTGTAAACTTCCCACACGTAAGTATGACAAATATCATCGATAAACGTCATTCACACACTTTATTCGTAATCCGAATAATTAAAGAGGCAATTACAAAGAGGGCATCGAAATCCCCGTTCGACCGGCTTAATGAAAACGATGCTCCTCACCGTAAGAGTATTCTTCGATAACTCTCAGTAAAGGAACACATTTCTTCTTTTTGGTTGAAGAAAACCGCTTGATATTGATATGCTGTAGTCATACATTTAAATATTATTCAAAGTAATATAATAATATATACAGTTCATATCAATTATTATAAAAAATAATGCCTGACCATTTGGCAAAAATATTTGCGAGTTAGCCGAAAGTCAAACATTCCCCATTTTGGGAATTTATAAAATCACCCATCTCAAGGATATATTTATTTTATGCTTTTTATGAGTACTTCCAATGCAATTGCTCATTGTTTCCATATATTTCTAAACACGTTAGTTTCCTTCTTTGAACAGAAACCTCATCCATATACTCCCACTGACGATCAGTGAATTCAAATCACAGTTGTCGTCGATACGGTCTCTTTGTGTTTCCATTATATTAGAAAAACTCATTTTCAGGAAGATGGGAGGATTTGGCCCAAACGTAATTGGATGCTACCACTCGTGAAATAGATATTTTTATTCGTTTCTCGTTTCATTGGTTCATCTATGAGTAACGAAAAGATCCAAAAGGAACTAACTGTTTGCCTTAGGAAAAGTTATCGTTCTTATATATATATATAATATAATATAAATATTTTTTTTTTTTTTTTTTTTAAAGTAATCTACCGGTTAAGGTAGGTTTTTGGACGGACACAACTACCAAACAAATTGAAATGTAATGAAATAATTGACTTTGTAATTCCACACACTTTATTTAAAAACACACGACCCAGGTTTCGACGTTGAACGTCATCATCAGGTGGTCCTCATAGAAGCACGCTGGCTATATATACCTTCTGATCATAGGAGGGGGGGGTTGGTCAGAGAGGGAGGTCGGAGGGGTAAAAAAGGTTACAATGTAGCTGGGAAGAAAAGAGAATTACATTTTTGATTTAGAAGAGTGGTAGGTCTAGGAGTGGGGAGTGGGAGGGATACAAAATTTCGTTGGCAAGATCATCTTTCCAACGGACACATTTCAAAATTTCTAACTGCTCCAAAGCATCGAGCCTTTGACCTTTTTCTTCAAAATGAATAATTTTTGTCACAAAGTCACTTTTGTGATCACTTTCGATGAGGTGTTTTGCAAAGAGGGATGTTATGTTCTTATTTTTTGCAAAACACCTCATCGAAAGTGATCACAAAAGTGACTTTGTGACAAAAATTATTCATTTTGAAGAAAAAGGTCAAAGGCTCGATGCTTTGGAGCAGTTAGAAATTTTGAAATGTGTCCGTTGGAAAGATGATCTTGCCAACGAAATTTTGTATCCCTCCCACTCCCCACTCCTAGACCTACCACTCTTCTAAATCAAAAATGTAATTCTCTTTTCTTCCCAGCTACATTGTAACCTTTTTTACCCCTCCGACCTCCCTCTCTGACCAACCCCCCCCTCCTATGATCAGAAGGTATATATAGCCAGCGTGCTTCTATGAGGACCACCTGATGATGACGTTCAACGTCGAAACCTGGGTCGTGTGTTTTTAAATAAAGTGTGTGGAATTACAAAGTCAATTATTTCATTACATTTCAATATGTTATGCAAATTCCACAAAGTTACGCCTGAGACAACAAATTTTACCAAACAAATATTTTATTACTCCTAACAAAACACAAAATCCATCATCCTACTCTATATCAGGTCCCTCTTCATCTCTGAGTACTTTCTTCCTCCCTTCATCCCGTTCAACATCCCTATCCTGTTCCTTCCCTTTCCTCTTTTGCCCAACATTCTACCCTCTATCACAGTCTTCAACATCCCACTGCCGGTCAATACCCCCTTCAACCACTTCTCCTGCCTCCATAGGATTTCTCCCAACAAACCCCTCTCTTCGCCCACCATACCAAGTACTTCCTCATTTGTTTTCTTCTCTGTCCATTTCACCTTCTCCATTCTTCTCCACACCCACATTTCAAAAGCCTCCAATCTACGTCTATCCTCCTGCTTCAATGACCACGTTTCCGCTCCGTACATAGCTACGCTCCATATCAAAGTTTTTACGAGTCTTTTCTTAACATCCTTACTCAAAGTCCCTGTCATCAACTCCCTCCTCCTTGTGAAAGCCTCTTTGCCTAGCGCAATTCTTCTCCTTACGTCCCTACTACTTTGACCATGTTGGTCCAAAACACTACCGAGATACGTAAACTGTTCTACCTGCTCTAGCTTTTGCCCTCCTATTTTAATGTTAAGCTTGGCCTTTTTCTTTCTAGAAAATCGCATAACCTTTGTTTTATTAATATTGATTTTCATCCCATACCTGTCGCACTGAATTTCCAATTCACTAAGCAATGCTTGCAGTCCCTTGGCTGACTGACAAACTAAAGCTTGGTCATCAGCAAACCTAACTGATTTTACGAATTCCCCGCCCACTTTCATTCCTACCTCGAGTTCTTCCCATGCCTCTTTGATCATTTCTTCTGCGTACAGGTTGAACAGCAACGGTGATAATGGGCAACCCTTCCTTACACCCCTTCCTAACCCTGCCCATCCTGACTCCCCGTTTCTCACCCTCACCTGAGCAGTCTGAGACATGTACAGGTTGCGGATAAGCCTCCTTTCCCTCCAATCTATTCCTATTTTCTGCAATATACTCATTAGTTTTTCCAATTTCACTCTATCAAACGCTTTTTCGAAATCTACGAAACAGGCAAATACCTCCTGGTTGTGTTCTATATTCCTCTCGATTAATAATCTCACTACTGCAATGGCATCACGCGTACCTCTCCCCTTCCTAAACCCAAACTGATCATCCCCTAAGTAATCATTTGCCCTACTCTCTATCCTTTTGTTAATGATCCTGAGAACAACCTTAGCTGCGTGGGATATCAAACTAATTGTCCTATAGTCCTCACATGACGTGGCCTTTACCTTTTTCGGAATAGGAACTAAAACTGATCTAACAAAGTCTTCCGGCCAGATTCCCTCCTCATAAATACTACGGATCAGCCCATATAGCCTCTTCCTCCCACATTTTCCCAAGCATTTCAAAAGTTCCACGGGAATGTTATCTACCCCCACGGCCTTATTTAGTTTCATCTCCCTTAATGCCCTTTCTATCTCATTGTCTAGTATGCCTGGACCTAAGCTATCTTCCTCTACGTCATGTTCCTTTTCAATGTCTAACTTTGTTGGTCTAAGCTCTTTACTATACAGTTCTTCTACATATTCCTTCCATCTCTCTTGGATCTTTCCTGCGTCAACTATTACCTTACCGGCCTTATCTCTAACTGCTATCGTTGATCTCCCTTTCTTACTTCCCGATAAAGATTTAACTATGCTGTAAAGCGCACCGATTTCCCCCTTCCTCTGCAGACTTTCCATATCCTCGCACTGCGTCTTCCACCATGCTTCCTTTGCTTTATTTGTTGCCCGCCTCAATTTATTGTTCAATTCTTTGTACTTCATTTTGCCTAATTCTGTATTTATATTCTTCCATTTTCGCCGCTCATCCATTTTTGTAATCATCTCATCCGTGATCCATGGTTTACGAGTCCTTTTAGCGTTAACGGTTCCAATAGTGTCTTTTGCCGCTTTAGACAACCCTTTTTTGATACATTCCCATTTTTCTTCAATAGTACTTAGCTCTTTACCGTCCTCCATGATTTTCTCTACCGCCTGTTTGTATTCCTTTCTTTTCAACCCATTTAATGCTTCTACATTCCATTTTCTAACTCGCCGCCCCTGCCTTATCTTTTTAAAACGTACGCTACATTTCATAACAACTAAATTGTGGTCTGAGTCCGCATCCGCTCCCGGGAAGCTGTGGGAATTTATCACACTGTTCCTAAACCTGTGTCTAACCAGGATATAATCTAGCTGATATCTTCCCGAGTCACCTGGCATTTTCCATGTATACCTGCGTCTTTTGTGGTGTCTGAACCAAGTGTTGGTGATAACTAAGCCCTGTCTCCTGCAGAACTCAACTGCTTTCTCCCCGCGGTCATTCCTCGTGCCTAAACCGTAGTCGCCCACCTCATCACCATCTCTTCCTTCGCCTACCGTTGCATTCCAATCCCCCATCACTATCAAATGTTTCCCTGCAGGAACAAATGCAATCATGTCCTCTAACTGATCGTATATCCTATCGACCTCTTCTTCCTTATGGTTGCTCGGTGGCATGTATACCTGGATAATAACTAAGTTCGTCGGTTCTGCTTTTATCTCCACTAGTAGTATTCTATCCGTTACCTGCTCTATGTTGACTACGCTTCTTCCTACCTCTTCATTTAATACTATGGCAACCCCTCGTTGGCTCTCGTCCCCGCCGCTGTATATTATTCTATACTTATCACTCCAGTAATCCCCGCTATCTTTCCATCTCACCTCGCATAGACCTAAAATATCTATATTTCCCCTTTCCATCTCTCGCTTAACATTCTCCAATTTCCCTGTCCTCATCATTGTCCTAACATTCCACGTTCCTATTCTAACTAATTTGGTTTTCTTCTCCTGCGTCTTCTGTCCTGCTGCTGCTGGTTTTCCCTTGCAAGGGTTTCGTGGGATGACGACCGCGGAAGCCTTGCCTCCCCCGCTGCCGGGCACGACACACGGCCGATTGGGCCGAGCCCCGTGGTTGCCAGGACTCAAAATATCTCTATTGTCCATCATATTTTTCTAGGGAATGATAATTGAGGTGGTTTCCCGTTGCCTTCCTCAATAGTGTTTTTAACGTGACACCATCACTTACTGGCCGCCCCACTGGGGTCAGACGCCATTGCAGCCGCCTCACTGAGGAACAGACGCTGCGTGGACTACCTTTCGTCTGGCTCCTAACCTTCGACCTATCTGGCATGGGTGACCCTACCAGGAGCAATTTTTATTACTCCCGCCAGTACAGCTCTAGGGGTCATCGGAACGCACAAGCCCTTCCACCACGTCAAGGTTGTAGTCCGGGGAGGGAATATAAATATATATATATATATTTATATATATATATATGCAAGAGTATATATATATATATATATATATATATATATATATATATATATATATATATATATATATATACTCTTGCATATATATTCGTGCATATTTATGGCTTGCTCGGGGTGTTAACATTGATGCTACCTTAGTAAGGAATTTTCGAACTGTCATATTTGAGTCGAGTTTTCAAAGGGGTAAGAAACTGCCAGTGAATTCAAAAAAACTTCTATCCCTTAATTCGATGGTCCGTAATCATGTAATTTTAGAACTTTACTTTGGTATCAAAACGCTGAGAACGTATCATGCATAATAGTTCCTACTTTGGATCGACAAACTAAGAATCAGTTATCACTATTTTCTCCGCGGACATCCATGTATTTTTATCTCTATTGCCTCAGAAAATTCACTTGTCTGCTGATCTGTAGTTGTAGTTGCAAATTCTAAATATGGCATGTATTTTTGCAGCATCTATAGGGATTTTCATCATTTTTTGTTTTTATCCAATGGCATCAAGGCAGATGGTTTCTTCACTTTCGCAGAATCTCCTCGTTAGTCACTCAATCCATCCATTTTATCTCATTCATAAATACATCAAACACCGAGTCTGTCGTCGGAAACATTTTTTATGCCTTTTGACTCTTCGAATAAAAGAAATGGTATAGAACTCAATTCTACCATGTCATCAAATACGGAGGTCGACCTGACTCCCTAAATGACTGGAATTATTATCCCTTTGAGGGCTATTTGAACCGAGAAATATCTCTTTCTTAAAGCGATTAAATATCATCAAGGAACTTCCATAATTTCTGGGTGGGGGGGGGTTTCCCATTTGAAAATGAAAATAACACGGATATCCTTCTTTTTCTATCTCTCTCATTTTCCCCCTCGGCACTTAAATTCGAATCGATCAGATTGAAGCAGATTTGTGATTCCGAGTGAGATGAAAGATGGTTGTGTGGGTGGGGGAAGGTGGAACGTGGGGGGGGGGGTGTTAATGGGTCCGCTACCAGCATAAACAGTGCGGCGGGAACGAACCACCGTGACACCATGGCAAGGCGCGCCCAGCGCGAAATGTTCACGCCCCCTCACCCATGTCCCCCACAGTTCCTTCATCACCCTTATTTCTTTCCACCCCCGCATACAGCCACTGCCTTGTATACCTGCAGCACTCCTCCTCCGCAACCGTGATCCCTTCACGCCCACCTCCGCCCATGTGCCCTCCTGGGGTCCTGTTCTCATCTCACCCCGGAAACCTTTCCACCCTCCTCCGCTTACCCTCTACCCCCTCAAACAGCAGCGACCCCCTCTGTTCGCTCCCTCGCTCGGAAACGCTCTTAATATTATTGGGACACGCAACGCGTACACGTGTCCGCCTCCCATGAAACCCTCCCCCCCTCCCCCGCTCAACCCCGCCCTCCGCCTATTCTCTTCCCGCCTCCTCATCCGGCTGAGCATGGAAAGGACGTGGGGCCGAAATTTGTCGTCGTCGCCGTCTTAAGGGCGGACTATTCTTCTGGTCTCAGCTTCATTTCATATAATTTCGCTTTGATCCAATTCTCGATTTGTCATTACAATTTCATTCTGGAGTGCCTAGATGCTTATCAAGAGGTGAACAAATAATTACGACTTGAGGGTGTGGGAATAATTGCATGCAGGGGGGTTATTTAGAGAAAACTGCCCGATAATTCACGCCCCACCCGCTCCCTGTCTGCGATGAGCCACTCAAGCAGGATGTAATTATTCCAAGAAAATATGATAATAGTAATAATACCAGCATCCTCATTTGAACCATGTTCATAGATAAAAAATCTGAAGTTGTCGGTAAAATATTGGTTGCTAAAAAGTATGAAATCTTTCATTAGTGATACCTGTGGAATAACTAGATTAATTAAAATGGAAATAAAATGTGGGAGTACTAATGGGTTATTTATGCTCTCAAAAAAGTATCGTAGTTACTCCATTATTTTTTCTTTGCTATAAACCGCGCAATTTTATACCCAACGCCCTACCATCCATCGAATATGCCTTTTAGGCTTAAAAATGGGATTTTTTTAACGATGAGACTCAGGGTACATTGTGTTCAATTGAGAAAGAGTGATAGTGAGTGGCAGTAGTTATGAGAGGAGGCGACCGACAACTGTAGTAATTTGTTCCATTGGTATAGCTGTATAATCTGAAGTTAGATATATTTTTAAGCTGTGGAGGATTTGTGGAAGAATACCAGGCGTTCGAATTCCTCCATACTGAGATAGGGGTGTTGCGGTGGATAACATACAGGCTTCCCACCGAGAGGGCTCGGGATCAAATCCTGGAGGCAACAAATATTTTTCAGTGGAATCGCGATTCCTACTAGAGGTGCTTTGTGGAAAGCACTTTGAGTGAGTATGACGTCCGTTGGATGGGACATTAAACTCCGGACCCCTTGGCGTCTTTCGACGAGAGTAGGCTAATACCGACGCCGGGTTTCTCTCCACTTTTCCTTTTCCATCCATTCCTAATGGCGCAAATCACTTCAGCTGTCGGTCGCGTTTAATGACTTTGGTTCTGCGGTATAACACATTACTCCTCGGTTGGACCATTACTCTTTAGATATTCGCCACATTTCACTCAAGTAAGGATGGACATAGCCCTGGAAAACCCTGCCTGACCATGGTTTGGACCTTGGCCGCGTATTCATCCAACTTATTTCCGTGCCAATTACTTTTTTGCGCATAAAAGTGCTTCCATGTGTTACCATGTATGGTGGAGGCATGTGAATAGTTTATGCCGTCCGTTTCCACAGTTTATTGATTACTTTTACTCATACGAATATTATTAATTAAAATTGGAAATTGAAGTACTTTGGAAAAGCTTGGCCCTTGCAAACATTAATTTGATGGCGTATATGCAATACCGCAACTAATAGTTTACGGAACGGAAGGTTTGTTTAACTAACAAACTTTCCGGCAGGAGAGGAGATATTCATGTGAACGCAAGCAGTGGGCTGCTGCAGTTCAAAATTTACCGATTTTGTGGCAATACTTGAAATTCTCTAAGGCAATATAAAAGTAGTAGTTTCCAAAAAACATTTTCGTATTTGTTTTGAGAATGAATTTAATATTTCCTACCATTATTTGATCTGAGTTTAGAAATATTTCAACCTCAATTGTCAGTTCGTTGCCTATCCCATTGAATTAAATATTTAGTGACGCCATTTAATTTGAGCGATTTCATATTTTATTCTAGTGCAAAGGAAAATTTGGCCTCAGTATGTCTTTAGGAAATCATAATTAGTGTAAAACAAACTACTTACGTTGAATTGGTGTACGTATAGATAAAAAAATGATATACTCTTATCTATGTAAATTTTGAACTCGTATCTCTCTCAAGGGTGGCGTCGTAGTTCATTCATACATCCGTAAGAATTTTCTACGAAATAAATCCTAGTGCATTCACTTTTAAAGGGTAATAATTCATCCTTCTCTGAAAAATATATTGACTCGAAAGTAGTGGATATGAATTCATGCAGGTACTTCACAACCGCGGAGATATTTCTAGGGTTCGGGTAGCCACAAAGTCGGGCGTCTAGGGATGAGATTGTTCTGGGAATGCCTCTACCGCCCGTCTCGTCGTTTTAACCTTCTGATTTCCCCTCACTCCCCTTGCCTCTCCCGTTGCTCCGCTACCGCTGCATTCCAGCCATCCTTTTACGTCTCCCCCATAAATCAGCGTGGCCAGAGAGGCGGCTGGGCCGCGATGCGGCGGTAGGTACCTCCACGGAAGCGGAAAGTCAGAGCTTTGCGGAAGTCGAGGGGGAAAAAATGAAACGAGAAAAACTATGGCCAAACTTTGTACCAAAACCTAATGGAAACGAATATCCCGGTCCAAAACGCGAGGGGGTTCGGCTGGACGAAAAACGCATTTTAATGGTCGTAAATCATGAGAGGATTTCACTTGACCCTCCCCTCTCCTCCGCTGCAAAAAATTCACGTACTGCTGGGATTCGGTTGCTCAGCGAACGAGAGGCACTAATTTTATAGGCACCGTACACCGAAATTTGGCGATATCTCCGCGAGAGTGCCTGACGAGGTATTTAAAGGTTGAATACAGGCGCCCAATGACTTTATTGCTCGTGAATTCGCTTATTAGAACGATATGACGATCATACATATATTAGTCGCTTGACGTCTTCTTTGTTACAGCGAATGCGAATCATTAATTTAAGCGGAATCCATCAAAAATGATTGTCTATGAAAAAAGCGACAAGTGCCAATTGAAGAAGTAAGTAAATTATGTCTGATATTTTGTGCACTTTTTTTAAAAACCCCCGTTTAACCGCAACTGATGACGATTGTTTTCAAATTCAACGGAGTTGTATTTGTCCAGGACATTTTGTGAACAAAATTTCAACTGTCTGAAATAATGTTGAAACTGCAGCAATTCAAAACTTCTTCAGATGCAAACTTTGGGAAAATGTGACGACTGCCATGGACGAAGCATTGGACTCTCCCCTACATTATTCGTGACAGAGTTTTTACCAGGTAGATTTTACAAAGGTTACTGAGTATATACTCGAATCATATTCGAGTGCTTGGGATGTGGCGTTGAGCAGAGGTGATTCTCGTTAATAATAGAAGGGATGCCGAGAGTTATTCTAGCCATCCTTCGCCTAACTTACAGAGGTTGGAATTCGAAGTGAAAGCTGTCCGAAATTCCATTATTTTTAAATTCGGAAATGAAACTTCGAAGTATCACTCACTATTGTCTCTTAAATATGGCACCGCGTGATAATGATTTGAGTTCTCCTGTTAAAAATATATGAGCTTAATAAAATATTGTTCTTTCTGTTCTTAATATTTTAATTAATTTCTAATATTCGTAGTTTTCTAGAAAAATAAGACCGATGCAAGTTTTTTAGACAACTTATTACCTTAAGTAGATAAATTGATTGGGGTAAATGCAAATTGACCATGGAATCAGGAGAAATACTTTTAGTTTCCATAAGTCATAGGGTACGTGGTTTTAAGCAGGTTTCTTAACGTAACATCTAAAATATTAAAGTTTGATAGATATGAAATGCCAATAAAAAATTTTCCTTGAAAATTTAGTTTACCATTAAAATGCATGACTTCTTGTCGTTTGCACTAATGCACCATCTTGCCGATAAGCTCAACCTTTTTATGCATTGTTATGCATTTCAAAAAATACAGCACTCTTTTGCAAACTATTTACAAGAATCCTAATGATACGTGAAATTCACTTAGGTAGTGTTTGAGGCAGGTTTTGCACCTTGTCACCGAAGCCAACCGTTTGTATCTTCACGTATTTTTGCTCCATTTAATTTTCCTGAGGATAAAAATGATATTTAGTAATTCAAATGGAGTAAGAATTCAAACCTATCAATAGATATCACTCCTTCAATCCAATTTTAAAGAAAGAAGTACTGCTGATGCCATGATTATCTATTTGTCAATACTTAACAAATTCCTATCGTTTGGTAAAATGTTAAATAAAAAAAGGAAAAATTGTACGTATGTAATTACTTGACAGGATATCTGCTGTAACTCGTAGGAAGAACTTTGCCGCATTTGAAACGCATCTGTACCGAACCATTCAACTTTGATTAGAACAGGGAGACGCAGACGGTGTTGGTGTTCAATTTTTGATTCGGAACTGGAGCGGAAGGAATTGAATGAAAACGTATTGGGATAACGTGATCGGTTTCTTCTCGAGTGATGAATCGCTACAACAAGGGTGAAACACATCATGAATTATTGGCAAGATAAAAGTTATCAATCGAATTTTGAAAAAAATGTTCTCGTAGTGTAGAACCTCACCGAAATGCGCCTGGAGAAATTCACTGGAAAAAATATCCCATTTCATTTTGCTCAATAATCTGCTGATGCTGACGGTGAAAAACAGAACAGTATTTATAGTGAAACATTTGTCAAGATATATGGATAATATGTAGTAAAGAATTGTGATAGTCAGAGAGTGTAATTAGAATTATTCACCGAGCGATATGTTCATCAAAAATGCTGATGTTAGTTTGGCTAGCAGAAAGAATAAAAATAGAAATAACAAATTAAGGATTTAGCTTCAGCAATGGATTAAAGGATATACATGAAGTGACGAAATATTTACATGTTTTGAACAAAACATTTTGATTTCAACGGATGCTTTTAAATGAGACGGAGAACGAGAGATCGCTTGCTTTTATTACCTATACTAATTGCTCATATTCGTACAATCGTTGTAATATCTATGGAGAACGTACGAGACTCTACGCTACACGCGATCCAATTAGGCAATAAATCCAACTTAGTGAGGATCCCATATACTTGAAGCATATTACCAGGGCGGTTCAATAAGTACCCGTGTTTGACAACAAAGGGCGTTCCTGAGGGAAGTTTATGTTATCATCGTGTGCTGCCATCTATCAAACGACGGTGAAACAAATTTCAGATTGATTTAAAGGTTAGTTTGGATTTGGCAGCCATTCGAGTGAGACGTCTTTCGTGATTTTCGCTAAGATGGAAAAAGAGCAGTATCGTTTGGTAATTCGCTTTTTGCTTTTGGATGGGAAGAAATGCGAGGAGATAAAAGCAAAGTTGGATGCTGTTTATGGGGACACTTGGTCATCTATGACCACAGTTAGATATTGGTTCAACGAATTTAAACGTGGGCGAACATCTGTTTTTGATGAGGAGCGACCAGGACGCCGGGCAGACGTGGTTACCGAGGAAATCATTCAAAAATCCACGCCATGATTCTCGCTGATCGACGAACGAAAGTGTGCGAAGTAGCAGAGGCCGTGGGTGTGTCGACCGGAACGGCAATTAATATTTTACATGATAAGTTGGTGATGAAAAAATTGTCGGCCCGATGGGTCTCGGGTCCCGCGATTGCTCACGGTGGACAACAAGCTAATCCGGCTGTCAACTTCGAAGCAGTGCTTGCAGCAATTTAAGCGAGATCCGAAGGTGTTTTTGTGTCGAATTATCACCGTTGATGAAACCTGGATTCATCATTACACACCAGAAACAAACAATCAAAACAGTGGATTTCTCACGGTGAATCTGCTCCAAAGAAAGCGAAGATGGTCCGATCGGCCGGAAAGATCATGGCGACGGTTTTTTGGAATGCAAATGGCGTCATCCTCATGGATTTTTTAGAAAAAGGAAGAACGATCACTGGGAAATACTAAAGTGAGTTATTGGACCGCTTTGACAAAAATTGAAGGAGACAAGGCCGCATTTGGCGAAAAAGAAGGTGCTGTTTCACCACGATATCGCACCAGCACATTCATCCGGAGTTGTCGCCGCCAAATTGCATGAATTACGTGATGAACTGCAGCCGCACCCCCCGTATTCACCCAGTCTGGCTCCCTGCGACTTTTTCTTATTCCCTAACATGAAGAAATGGTTCGCGGGAAAAAAATATAGTTCAAACGAGAAAGTTATCGCTGAGACAGGCGTATTTTGGAGAGTTCGACAAATCCTATTTTTTAGAGGGGTTAAAAAAAATGGCCGGAACGTTGGTAGAAGTGTATCTTTCTTAAAGGGGACAATGTTGAAAAATAAAAAAAATGTTTTTGAAAAAACGGTTTCTTCATTTCTATCACGGGTACTTATTGAACCGCCCTCGTGCCTAATTAGGAAGAAAAACACGGAAATGCTGAAACCGAGTATTTTTTAAAGACGTTCACGGCGTTGTTAATAAATTAAATTTTAAATGCTAACTTAAGTTATTAACAAATTAAATTCAGCTATTAATTTTGACTTACCCATGGTTTAGGATCTCACTAAAAGGAAAACGTTAAAGCGTAATTTTAAACTAGGAAGCACTGGTAAGTAATTATCCATTATCACTCGAGCAAAACGAAGCTAAACACACCCGAGTCTGTCCATTTTACTTGATTAACCACGTAGGATAAGCTTCTTTCATGTCCCATATCACTGTGAGACGCAATTATTTTGCGCCTTCATGTCTTAATACATCTTAAAATATCCTCTACAAATTTGCGGTTAGAGAGACATCCACTCGGGATCTGAATCCAATTAATAAATCAAGTCACTTTGTATATTCTTCATACTATTTCATGATACCAATATCCCTCTATGTTTCAAGATGGCGTTTTAGAGAAAGAAAGGAAGAAGAGGTATTTAGAAAAGCGAACGCTTCTGCTATGACACGTTATGCTTCTAATACATATTTACTATTCCAAATATTTACCTATATGTACGTGTATATTTACCGATATATGTCGTATGTCCTATTTCCTAATCATCAATCACAATGTGAAAAAATCTCCCCTTTTTCTATGAATTTACTTAAAAAATAAAAGATTTCATTAATGTTTTGAATCATTTCACTAATTTGTTAATTAATTAAATTGTTATAAGGTGTCAATACTTTTATAAAAATGAAAATCGTTGTCTTTTGCCATCGGTTTAAAGTTAAAAAATTATTTAGAAATTGTGAAAGTTCCTCACGTTGTTACGTGCACACAAACTTTAACATCCCCGATAATTGATAAAAATTCTCATGAAGAAGTAAAACTTACCGTTCCCCATACTTCGTCATGGTGTACCACACGAAAGTTTCCGATGACTCTCGTTTGTGACATAAAGTGAAAAATCGAGAAAATCTTTTGGTGTTCAAAAGCGCCTATTTTGTTATGCATGCACAGAGGATTGAAGGAATTTTCGGCAGCCGATGTTGGTTTTGGGAATAGGGGGTGATACCCAAATCCCCAAAGGAAGATTGCGCATATACAATGCATCGAGATATCAGAGGCGCAAGCGTTTATCTAAATGTTTCCTCAGTGACATGACCATTGCCAGGCTAAGGAGTCCTGCCAGGTTATTTTAATTTTAACGCTTCATCTCTCTGACCGCGCCAAATAATTTACGATGTTTAACGTGCACAAATTACTTTTGCTTTTATACGTATTGGGAGCATGACTATTTGAGTGCCGTTGTGTCTACTCCATGTACTACCTTCTTTTTCTTCATTCGGGGTCGGGCGAAAGGGGAGGGAGGACAAGGCCACAGAGGGGGGAACCAATATTTCGCAAAATTCAGATCTCCGCCCGAAGCGTCTCTTACTTCCCCTCTATTCCGGCAACACTCAACAAAAAATATTTCTGCCTTGGTCACCATTCCCCCATTTTTCTCCACTCCTTGCCCCGCCCCCTCCCCCCCTCCCACCCGGTGTGCGAGATCACGGGGCACAACAGGAGGTGACAAAGGTCGGCTGGCAGGAAAGAGGATGCAGGAGCTGGTCTGGAGGCAAGAGGGGTGGAGAGGATGGAGTGGGGGGGGGGTGGAAGAGGCGTCTGCATCCAGCGTCGTCGTCATCATCTGCCCGGAGGAGGGGCGGAAGCCCATTGTCGCCCGATTCAGACCAAGCGCGACCTTCCTTTGTCGGACCCCTTCTCCCTACCCACTCTCCCCCTCCACTATCACCCTGCCAAACCCCTCGCATTTCACGTACACACCTCACCAAGCCACGCGCACGAGGACGGCAAACAAGCTAGGACAAACGAAGAACCCTCGACTATTACATAGTTAGGCAACTTCCATTTTGCCACCTCAAATCAACGTTGAAGATCAATCACTGATGTTTTAAACAGATCTTTAGCGGGTAGAGGAAATGACTTTAGTTGACTTATGTATTGTTTCACTAGCATAATGGTTTATGAAATTTACATACTTGGAGTGAAGCCGAGGCAGTTACTTCAATAGTCATTATATGCACCGAAATGCAAGAATTAAGCTGCTTAAAAAGCATCGAGTTTTACGCTTCAAAATTCCTGCATTCATGTTTTATTATTCAAATTGGATTAATTTTATCAGAGTAATGAGCTACCTAAATGAAAGAACTCCATTATTGGAAGGTTAGTGTGTTACACTCTAGAGTAAATTTGTAAATATATTTTAGGGAATAGAATATGATAAACTCATAAATGCGCTTACATATTACGAACTTCTCTTCTAAAAGCGACCGTTTTCTCGGAAATTACCCGCATCGTAACGGTCAACTTATCGACCCAATATATTCAACAGATTCTAGCGAGATGTAGTGGAAGTTCGTCATTATGAGAAACAAATTCCACTTTTCCACAGATTTATTGTGCCTGAAGGTCGTGTACCTGAAGATGGTAACCAGGTCTTGTACCTGAAGATGGTTCGATGAACTGAAACGCGTCGTACGTTACAATAAATCTGTGGAAAAGTTCAAATTTTGTTCTCATGTTAACGACCCAATTCTGAATAGATCGGAAAGGATTCGAGATGGTGTCCATTCACGACGAAAATTGCACTCTGCCCCTGTGTAAGCAAATAGGCTGCCCGATTAGTACTTTACTCACGAGAGAGTAAGCTTTAAGCGCTGGAGACAGAAATTATGCAACTATTTTTATAATTTAAATCGCTATCAGAAGTTGCAGCGCAACACTTAGTAAGCGATAATAATCGTAACTTTAAAGTCTCTCAAGGTTAAAGATTAAAACATATCGATTTTGGGTGAAAATGTTTCTTCTTCCGCATTGGAAACAGTTGCCCATTGATTGCCCCGTCAGGTGTTTCTCACAAATCGACAGCGTCGGCTACTGTTGTTGATGCTATTGATTGATGTTATCTCTCAAAATGGAATCAGAGGTTTATGTCTCATCGGCTGCCTAATATCGATGTTTCGACCCACAATACCCAAATCCCACCCTCCGCACATTCGGGCGCACGAGTCCCGCTAGGGCGCGTGCCTTTCCGCTTGCATTTATTATGGGTGTGTGCGTGTGTGTGCATGGTGTGATACAATGCCTCCCTCACCCATCCCGTATTCACGTGAAGGTGTGTGCGATCCGCTCTCGTGCCTCTGTCGGTTGGCACTTGGGTTGGCATCCGAGACCTCCTGTGATGCGACCTGTGCGGGCGTCCATTGAACTCGAACCAGGCACGCACGCGCTATAACGTGCCCTATCGCTTCCTCTCGACGGTCGCAGTTCGGCGCTTTGCGTGTGCGTGACTTGCGGTGCACCCTGCCGAAGGGGGGCCCCAAAACACAATATGTGCTCGGTCAGGGGAGGGGGATGGGGGACCGAGCGGGAAAGGGGAGAGATAAAGGGACCGGGGGGAAGAGGGGTGGGGGTTTCGTCCGGTGGGTCCCTTGGAGGCGTGGTCGTTATTGGATTGAGAGGAGGAACGAGGCGAGGAAAAGAGGACGGGGTGTCTGGCCGGACGGGGGTGTCGGAGAAGTGCCAGTGTATTGACGGAAGGAGTGGATGTGCGAGATGGATACGTGTTACTCATCGCACCTACTCGTTCGATTTTGGTCCTCTAGACCCATGATGCCCGACCTTTTCGTGCCCCCGGCGACGTATTTACATTCGAAAGCGGGAGCGCTGTGGACCATTTAAAGGGACTAGGGCATGTTTTGAAGCAAGTGACGTGCTCTAGAACACCTCTTCTTAAAATTATGTGGTAAAAAATTGGACAGTTAAATATAATTTACACTTTCAGGGTTCACTTCATGGAATTGTTTGATTTCCGTATTAAAAGAGTTTACTCTTCGCAAAACACCCCTTAGATTTTAACCATAAAAGTAATTTTGTCCCAGAAATAAAGGATTGAAAATGGACGCTCTAGAGCTATTCGAGATTCGAAGGCACTTGGCGGCTCTCAATATAACACTTTGTAATGAACAACTATACGCCCATCCCTCCCCTCTCCTTTCCGAAAAATTGACCTCGAGGGTAAACAAACGCAACGGTTCAACGTATTCAGTTGCATCTACGCCATGACCACACCGTATGAAACGTCTTAGCCCATACAACGCTGTTCTACCATTTTGTTAACTCTTTCCTCACCGGCTGTCACTTCCGCAAAATCCACCGACCCTACACAGCCACTCCCTGAGGGTAAACATATCCAACGGTTCTAAGTAGCCGTCCGCTTCTAGCCCCCTCAATAAACCCGGACCAGGCCCAGTGTTTTGTCAGAACCAAAGCGCCACCACCTCATCTTCCTTTAACCGAAAAAACCGCGAGCACTGACTTTAAAGTCCCAGGAAACCCGCCCCCTCCCACCTTCAACTTCCCCCTCTCCTCTGTTCAATGGATATACAAATATTCAACAGCTGTGCGTTGAATATATGTATATCTATGTACCTGATGATGCCGCAAGTCGGTGAAACGCGTTGTACTGTGAAATAAAGTCTGTGAAAAATTACAAACTCATTTCATATAGACAGTTAAAGTTAGGATTCCTTGTGCATGTTTTAGAAAATATTTTTATGAAGCACTGAACGTATGTGGCTATGCCAGGAAATATTGGCTACCTTTTGCATAGGAATAATATTTTCCATTCTATAGTTTCAAAAATAAAATAAATGGAAGACAGTAAATCTTTACAAGATAGTCAGAACCATTGGTAATAAATGTGCCATAGGTATAGATAGGCCATAGGTATTAGATATAGATAGCCCATAGATAGGCCATAGGTAATAAATGTGAAAAAAGTGATCCCAAAAAATAGCTTTTTAAAAGTGACCAAATCTGTCGAGCACGATCTAATATTTAACAATGGTAATGTCGAATTTGCTTAGGGCGAATAAACGAAAAAATATATACATTGATCCATAACGTTTCAAAAGACCATTAATCAAAAGAATAGAGAGGAAGTGCGTCCGATAAGGAGGTAGAAGTTGAAGTGAAGGTGCTGCGGTGTAATTATAATAATAAATAATAATAATAAGGAAAGGTGGCGAAAGTGTTACCCTAATCACCCCTTTCCTTTTTTATTGCAGAAGAAAATACAAAAAACATGATATGTTGAGGAGGTTCCTGCTCTCGCGTTATCTCCCTTTAGTATGCTGATATAATTAAAATCAATTACACAACGTGAGAAAAAGAAATATGAAACAAGATGACGTTATAGCATTACATTGAAAAATTAACATAGAACCCACATTTAGTACAGTTTGAGATAATAATTACTTCAAGACATAAATATATTTCTTATGATAACACTTCAGTTTACAAAGTTATACAAGAGTTTTGGATCGTACACTAGGTAAAATAGGACGATATCCCTTTCTTTGATAGATCGAATCCTTTTTCTCTGGCATGCTGTGCCTCATGCCATGGTTAATATTTCATTCTTTACACATTTCTATAATATATCCTAATGACTGAATAATACATCGATAATACTCGTAGGATAATGTGAAAAACCAGTACTAGCGCTGGAATAGTTTCTTTATAGACAGCATGTATGGTGACTATCTTTGATTTGCTCCTATTACTTGAAATGATCTGGTAAATAATGACCCGAATAAGAGGGTGCTAATGATAATGTGATGACTGTCGAGTGACCACGTTTAGCGCAGACATTTCACTGGAAATAGGTTTAGGAGATTTTTAGATTCTTTGGTGCTGACTGGGAACTAAAGGAATGCAGTCCAGTGGTATTTGCGTCTGGATTTTATGGGAAGCAATCCAAGCGGACGGAGGCATGGAGGGATACCCGTCACGATTGAATTTAAACATTAGTAACCTCTTTATGAGACACTTTAACTGAGATAATATTTATTTTTTGCGAAATCATTAATTATTAAATTCCTTAAGAATGTCATCTTTCCTCTTTTGCTTGGGTAGAGTGAGTTTATTCTAAAATCATATCAATAGATTTCAAGCTCCTCAAATAAAGCTTAAAAGGACACACTAAGAGCCTTCCTTGGTTGCACTTAACTTGTCGAGACATACGTGTGTTAGGCACTACTGTTGTTTTAGCAACATAACATACAATGTACCTTTGTTTTAGAAATTTAAAAACATTGAAACTATGGTGACTGAATAAAGACAAATAACATTACATACAACCAAAAAGTATCGAAAAGGGTATGAAAATTCAAACAGTAATGTGAATTGAAAAAATAAATATTAGAATTTCTATATCTTGGACTACAAAACGATTTATGGAAAGATACCGGTATGGCATTTCGTTATAAATTGGAATAAATTCATGAAGCATTTACATCCAGGGTTACAATATTTTTCAATTTCATTAAAATGATCGCATTACAATGAAGCGTTAAAAAATATTTTCTCACTCGAAGTAGCTGTACATGATGACCGCTCAAGTGTCGTCCAATAGGATGAAACAATGGATGAAATTCATTTTCATATTCACACTGCAAAATCTTTCAAATCAACATAATCAGAATATTAACTAAACTCACATTTTTAACTTACCTCTTTCTTAACAGTATTCGAAATGTTAGATATTGAATCTCTATCCTCATTATTTGAGAAAGAATCAACATTTAATGCATGCCGCGCCCCAACTGCTGCCGAAGCTCAATGGAAGCCATATTCTAAAGAAAAGCATGACAAATCTCTTCGCATTGCGAAGATTTTACCCCCAATCTTCAAATGGCAGAGTTCGGAAAGTGGCATGCATGCCACAAGTGGATAGCCTCTGCGTGCCACGCTAACGATAAACTATAATTCGATTCCCTTTTATTTGTAATTAATCATTACAGTTATGGATACACGGTTATGGTTATGGATAGACGAAAATTAATTCTTGAAACTTGGGATTAATATGAGGCAGATGAGTGATTTTGACTTTGTTCTAAATGGTAAATAAAAGTTCATAACAGATAAGACATTGAAGGGCCCTCGAATAATGCTATTCCCGTTCAAGTTCGAAACGTAGGAAAGCTTTTTCTATCCCGCCGTGAACATTCTGCCTTTAGTCCGAAGGTCGACTGCCCGAGTGCCCGCACCACTCAACAGAGAAAGCAAAGCGACTACAGAGTGCTTTGCTTGTAGAAGCAAAGCACTCTGTAGTTGCTTGCAGCGCAAAGCAGCTACCCTGACGCTGTCAGAACATCCGTGTTATTGTGTGCATGTATTTACATGCAGCCTCATCGGAGATTCCATGTCAAGCGGTTGGATTGCATGCATGTAAACAAACGACAAACAACGCCTCTGAGCACTATCATCTGGCTTGAGGCGGCCGTAACCTTGAACGACTGGGTGAATCCAGTCTTTAAGCACGGCATATCAACTGTATTTTCATTGTGAAATGGTCATGGTGATGGATATGGTCGCTCGATTACCGATGATTATGATAAGAAATATAATCGACGCTCTATTGACGATTGTTTCTCTTAGACAGGTGTGGATGCTGTTAAATTTGTATCTTATTAAAAAATAGCCATTTTATTCAAATCGTGATACATTTCGCAGGCTTTCAGTAGGGCCGACTGCACCATCATAAACCTTTACTTTTTTAAAAAATTATTTCAGGAATAAAATGTTGTTTTCAACGGGAAATAAATATCTCTTGCCTGCACAACATTTATCTTGGAGCAGGGCTTTTCAACTTTCTCACACGGTGATATTTTAAAATTTCTAACCGCAAACGCGGATATCATTTGACAATTTATTGCTGTTGGCCGACGGGGTAGGTCTGGTGGGCCACACGATCGCCTCCTAAGCTAAGGTCGCGGGGCTGAATCTCCTGCCTAAAGCATGCGCGCTGTGCAAACATGGGTGGCCCTACTCCATGGAAATTGACGGCAGACAACGGGTTATTAGCATCCCAGGGGATGCTGATAAGTCATCTCCTTGTACATTACTATCCCTCTTCAACTTATTTCAATTTATTAAAATAATATGATTTTTTCGGGATCTCCTCCTGCGTATTTGGACGAATCTCTCAGTAGGATTAGCGAAACGTTGAGTATTTTGAAAATATGTTCAATATATTTAAAGACTCAATGTTTCGCTCTTCTTACTGAGAGCTTCGTCCAAAACTATCTGAGTGAATAGTTCGTTTTTTTAATCATACTCATTTGATGTACTTAGAATACACCTTCCCTGAAGAACTTCATCTTGAAATTTCTGTTTATCGAGAGCTGTACAAGTTTGTACATATGACGTGGATAGCTTAGAGAAGTCACGTGTTCAAAAGGAGAATCAGGCCTAAATCCGAAACCAATCATATTCACAGAAACGAAAGCAAAGGATTGGTAATTAGAAATAGAGAGGAAAGAGTGGAGGTATGTAAGTCAGATTGAAACGAAATGAATTGAATGATGTAAGGGAACTATTTCTTAAATTTACAGTTCAATGAACTGTTAAATGAAGTCGGGTAGTAAGTTTCAAATCTATTCAGAAATGATTGTCCAATTATATTCTTGACTTTTAATTTCAATTTACACAAACTTAAAAGAAATGTTGAGTGTATACATATATTTTGAGGTCAATCAAAATAGATGACACCACGAAGAGTAAAATCAATATATCAAAAATGACATTTATACTTGCTTTCTGATGGTTTTTCAGAACTTTTGAATTATTGAAAATTAGCTGTTTTTCTCTGAGATAACCATTGACCGTTTTTGCACATAAGGGCGGTTCAATAAGTGGCCGTATTAGAAATAAAGAAACCATTTTTTCAAAAACATTTTAATTATTTTTCAAAATTGTCCCCTTTTAGAAAGATACACTTCTCCCAACGTTCCAGCCATTTTTTTAACCCCTCCAAAAAATAGGATTTGTCGAACTCTCCAAAATACGCCTGTGTCTCGGCGATAAACTTCCTCGTTTGAGCTAATTTCTTTCCCGCGAACCATTTCTTCATGTTAGGGAATAAGAAAAAGTCGCAGGGAGCCAGATCGGGTGAATACGGGGGGTGCGGCAGCATATTCATAACGTAGTTCATGCAGTTTGGTGGCGACAGCTCCGGATCAGCTTGTTGTCCACCGTGAGCAATCTGACAACATAAACTTCCCTCAGGAACGCCCTTTGTTTTCAAACACGGGTACTTATTGAACCACCTATTTAGAATGTTTTAATATCAAGAGTTCGTTATTTCTCAAGGGAGGTTAGGTGTCTATTTACACCTCGCTGAGGTGATAGCCATCTTCCCCATTAAAATTAGATGTTCCCTTGGTTAACTCGATTGCTCCTCTTATCAGATGAAGATATAGCTCAATTTAGAACGAAACTTTGAGAGTTTTGCAAATGCGCACAGTTTGCAGCAGGAAATCCCGAAGAAATTATGCGTAAAGAAAACTATTCCCTCCAAAATCCTCAAATTGGAAATCGTTACGAGTATGAGTGGATCTCAAATTTTTTTCATTCTCTAATGTTTTTGGTAATAAATGCAGAAATATTATTATTAGCCCAAGAACTAAACCACGTTACATGGGGTGGGTAAGGGCATTATCACAGCAATATTCCTGTTTTTATTTCTTGATTCCGTGACATATGTGGCAATTAATCGATGTATTCCAAGGCTTTTAGCGTAGACCACGATAATCTTGCTTAACTGTTGATGGCTTAAGTTTAGCAGTATAATTTCACTCCTGCGGCCATATTTAATGGGCTAGAATTGGTTGCTAGCACTGATAATAATCTTTTGGACGAAAAATACGAAAGGTGAATGAGCGCGTGGATGGGAACGTACCCATTAAAACTAAGACCTGAGGGAGGACGTGAAATTGGCTCACGGCTATGCCAAATGCATTGCCTAATTGAAAGTGAAACTATGGAAATGAAACCTTAAATTTCTTCAGAGTTTGTCTTGCCTTCGTAACTATTGTTTGATGAAGCAGATATTTCCGTGTCTGAATTAGTTCATTAAATTGTTTGAATGTATAATTTTGGATTGCACAATTCTTCGAGGAAATGTTCCACCAAAATAAACTTAACACGAATTGTTGACCTAAATATGGAATCAAAAATTATTATGAAGTACATATTAACAAGTACCTGACACTTATAACTTCAACATACTAGTAATACCTCATGTCGGAATGAACCGCATTAGGTGCGCCATAATATTTTGGGAAAAGTGAGGCGCAACTAAATGCAACTGATGTGGTTACTGCAGTAGGCATTTAGAGGAAAAAATGGGAAAATATATTCTTCGTGGTACTTCTGGGTTATACTAGGATAAAAGTTACGATCCTAAAATCTTACTATATTATTGTAACAGCCGCTCTACTTTCAATGATTAGCCGTTTTAACTTTTTTTAAAGACAATTGTCAGATTCCCTCTGCTTCTGTTTTATTCTCCAGCAACGGATGGGGCCCAATATTAATGTTCAAATCCTACAATAAAGATATTGGCAAATTGATTCCAGAAATAAGGAAAGTTGGATTGATTCATAGGACCAGGAGATATTTGTTAAGAGACGGAACGAGTGAAGTGGATAAATCAACTGGCCAATCCATCCGTGTTTCATGGGGTGCTTAGCAAAGCCATAATGTGTACCGTTGGGGACAGGTGGGCAATTTTTGTCGCAGGGGGCTAAGGGAATATGGGAGGAAAGGAGACATAATGACCTTCGCGGAGCGCTGCCATTTACAGATGTAATTGACGAATCTAAGTTTAACGTCCCTTGCCATGAAAGCTGCACATGTGGCGTCCTTAAAAAAAAACAGGTGGACATGATAATTGCCTCAATAATAGACCATATATCTGCCATTAATCTACTTCCACAATCTACTACTACCACACCTACAAAATACCCTACAAGCTGCCGCAAGGGCGTATGTCGGGGGGTGATCAGGGGGGACCAGCCATACAAGTAGAAATGATAGTTCATATATGCATTTGAATGTGTCTGTAGTTTGTAATGTAAAAAAACACATGCGTATATGCAGCATGATATAATGTTTGTCTTTATATTCACCATTAAATTTTGTTTTTAAGCATACATGTGAATGTATGTTCTTCTGATTGAAAACAATGGAAAACACATCCTTATTTACTACTCTACAAACCCTTGCATTACAATTCTTGCTCGGATCGAATAGATAGTGATATGAAGAGGTATATCCTAAGGAACATGTGGCCTTCTGATTTCCTTAATACCGCGGTTGAGGGCAAAAAAAAACTAAAAGCCGCTCGTGAATGATAAATGAATAAGTTTTTCATTACTACTCCTATTTTATTGCATTATAAGGTTCTTTTATGAACCCGAAAGTCGTTTCCTTTTAAAACTCATTACGGAGATCGCGAAAAATGAGATTTACGACAGTATTATTCGCGCTATTAATTAGCGTAGTTTGTCACAGATTTCTGAATGTACAAGGCATTCAATTAATGTGAGTCGGGCGGAAAACGCGGCGGTAATTGTTTTCGTGTCATACGCCCTCGAGGCTTGATGGATGGCTCGCTCCTGGCTTACACTCGAGGGCGAAAAAAAAGATAGAAAGCGACTTTTGAAAACGTCGCACGACTCTTCCGCCCGATTTCATTGTCAGAGATTAATTTCGAGGGTGTGCTCGAGGCTCTTGCCATTCCTCCCGCGAACATTTCCGGTAGTTATTCCGTCCGGTGATTCGGAATTTTTGACCTGCCGAAACTATTTGGCGTTTCCGATAGTTTTTATTTCTTTCAGGGAGCCGATTCGATTACGCATGTTAACAATTCGTGTAAGTAGAGTAACCCATTCTTCGCGAGTGAAGACTTTTCTCATCGGGTTTGGAATTAGGGTGCGGTGGAGCGTCGGACTACCGATCGGAGGGCCTGGGTTCGATTACGGGTGGCACCAGAGCTTTATTCAAACTGTGTGCATTTTTCAGTGGCCAGATCTTCCTAAGAAACCACACGCGGACAAGGGAAAGTAACTGCCACCCTCCTGCTTTGATGCGTTAATTTCACACGTCATACATGGCTTAGGATGAGGTGAGCTCTACTTTCACCTAGCCAAACCAACCTTAGGGTTGATTAATGTGTTTTTTCTGGAATGTTTTGGTTGAAAATTACTTAGAGTTTACTTGGTTTATTGAAAAGGACGGAAAGCCAATATTGTGCTAGAAATTTCTTAATGATGATGCACCAAGTGCAATTGTTTTCAAAAGTAGCTCTCGTTTGCTTAAGAATAATTTCTTGGTGATATCAAGGCAACTTACTTGACTGAAATATAATGCTCCCCCCAAAAAGTTTTAATTACTAATGTTGAAGATTTGAACATAAATATTTTCAGGTGAAATTATAGCCCTTAACTGTATGGCCCTAATGGGTTTTACCGTTATGCTCCGTGAATTCTTGGAGCTGGCAATGCCTTAAGAAAAAAATGGTCCTTTTCAGTAATTATAGTAATTAATATTTTTACAAGGTTTCCCATGATCATTTACTGTTTACGCATATTTGTTTTGCATTAACTTGAAGGGGCGTGGTAGTACAGGCAATTTACCGGAAGACCGGGATTTGATTCCGAATATCACCTTAGGGCACCCTAAGCTTTAACCAAACTATGTGCTTTTTCGGACACTAAATATTCCTGAAAAAACCACAGGTAACCCATGGAATAAACTTCCATTCAGGTAAAGTATTGGAAATAAGGCAACTCTGGTAATTCTATGCGGCACAAGAGGGACTGCATTATCTACCTTTATAAATGTCTCATTTATTTGCACAACATTGGATCGATACTACATCAGAAATTGACAATATGAAGTTAAAGCACTGACACAAAATGATTCCACAATCAAAATTACCCACATGGGCGCTGCTTGCTCACAGCATTCGATTACTCATGAATTCCTCAATCATAAATAGAACCCGTTCCAAATTGGAGCACATGATTGTGCATGTGACTTTGAACTTATGAAAGCTTACGCATTTTCGGAAAATATTTATTGATATACATGATCATTCAAATGATAATGAGAAAGGGAATACATACTGTTAAAACGGCCCTAAATGGAATGAAACAACCTGGAACCAGTCGGTATTTATGAATTTGAAATTATTTCTTTACCATTCGAATTAGTCATTCAAATTCCATTCCGCTAGCGCTGCAATATTGTGACCTGATGCTATTGCACCGCAATACAACTCGGATTGTGCAAAATTAAAAAAAAATCATCCTATAAAATCATGTAAACATTTTAACGGAGCAATTCCGCCGAGTGGGGCCCGATATCATGAGGCATGTTTTTAACGTGTAAGTTAATACCTCGGACACTCCATGTTTTTTGATTGAGTTCTTTCATTCCGCGATGACACGGAAAAGGCATTACCATTTCCTCAAACCTTCAAAAGCGTGTCTTTTCGGGAAATCTTAACGAAGATGACCTCACGAGAACTCCATGGGATCCCCCTTCTCATTTTCCCGTTCTTCCCTGCGCTGTGTACATTTTTCCAATTACCATTGAGGTCGGCGGCGGGGAGGAATCTTTTTTCCTCTCTCAGAGCACTTTTCTGATGGCACAGTGCCTTATAGTGGCTTACAGAGAGTGAGCTCTTTCCCTGATTGAGTGCTTTCCGGCCAGGGACACGCACTGTGTTGCACACGAGTTCGGCGGCATAATGCACACGTCCACATTCATCCCTTAAGCGTGCTCAGCTATCCGGGGCGAGATGTTTCAGCAGGCCCGCACTAGTCCTCATGGGCAGAAAGTGGGAGGAGGTGATGTTTGCCCAACTGCGCGCCCTCCGGGCACAAAGGAACTCGACGCGGGGACAAAGAGAGCGGCTGAGGTAAAAATGTTCAGCTTTTTCCACTACCCGCCGTTTACTCTTCCCGCGTGCTTTTTTTCCCCTCTTGGGCGTTAAAAAGCTTTTTCGTCCAATTTAGCATGGGGGGGGGGACATGATAATAATAATGATAAAAAAACTCCTCCCGCGGCTGGTCGTCATGGAGACCCTCACCGAAGTGCCCCATTCTCTTGGAGCGGAAAAGGCGAGCGGCGTTTTTCTGTTGGAGTGAGCGAACCTTCCTTCCACGTCGGAATTGTATGCATGCGTTGGTATCATAAACGCTTCTGGGACGGACTGCTTTTTTTCTCTTTTTTATTTTGGTAGGTGGGATCGATTGAAAAGAAGAAGGCCGTTATTGCGCAAGACAACTTAACAAATAATCCATTATCTTTTTCTATCATTCCCCACCTCACCACCCCCCTCTTCCCTAATCCTGCTCTACCTCCTAGGGAGCTTCAGTTCACCCTCTTTCCCTTCTTCCTCCGATACACCCTCTCAAAATAAATGAAAAAATGCAGGAAAAAGCTCTCTTCCCCCTGCCTCCCCTCTCTTCATTCTTCCTCCCGTCTCCGTTCAAAACCCCAATCCGTTTCCCCCGCCCTGCACACGCACAGCGCTCTCTTTCATTTCCAAATTTCCACGTTCGTGCACGGTTCCCTCCAATATTGAATACCCACCGGCTTCCTTTCATCATGCTCCTCATGAATGATGACAACGGTCAGATGCGTAGCTAGCTGACGGGGTCGATGCACGACTGAGCCTTGCAGAATCTATTTTCTGGACGGTTAAAAGACTTGGACGAGTTATTGTTAGTTCTCAAGGCGGCTACCGGCAAATTGCATTTCTTGATTCTTTACTTTTACTTATATTTCCAAAATACATACTTCCTCTTTCATCATGTTTCATGTCATACCAACATTTTTTTTGTTGTTTGGTGTTATTTTTTAATTTATTTTATGTAATATTTATATTTCATTGATAGTCGTATTTTAGGTCTATTTTATTATCTTAATTGCCCTTCAGGGATATAATTTGAGCGCTTTTAAGTTGGCCCTTCTACTAATTATTGACACTTCCTGGAAGTTTGTTTTGTCAGAGGATACAAATCCGCAGCAGCCTTTTAACATGACTAAATTTTTATAATTGGATATATTTTGTAGTTGTATCTATTGATATTTGCACAATGTTTTCTAGGCAATTTTTTAATATGGGAATGGAGTCAGGAAATACTAGTATCTTTATATATTTTGGATATTAATTATGTAAACTTTTTAAATCTGTGTTTCGGGAGAAGCATATTATTTTAGATTTTACAGACTTAATGCTTTATTGACAGCTTTAGTTTACCGTGTAGTTCTTGTGTAAAAATTGTAATAGTTTACTAAATTAAATCCGAAATTTAGACTAATACGGATACCTCGTGAGCGAGGGAATTCCGTTCTTGCACTATTCTTGTTTAGCTAGATTTCGATTAAGCAGATACCATATTATCCGAAAGGAAAGTAAAGAAAGCGAATTGATACAATATTGATCGGTGCAAAATGGAATTTTCCCTGAAATCTCCCTTTTGAGGTTTACGTAGCCTTAGGTCCTCCGAAAATCTCGGTGTTTTCTTTTTCGGGAGTCAGGCAGCTCCATCTCTTTTCCCCTCCTTCTGCAACTTCTCACCCACCCACCTACTCACTTCCTCCTTCCCTCCGATTCCCCCTAAACATCCCCTTTCCCTCCCCCGGCTGCAGCGGAAGGGGCGGCGGCTCCCCGTTAGTGCAACTTTGTTACGTCCGCGTTCCCCTTTGTGTTTGCGTGCACGCATTCATTGTTTTGCACTTGATGAGTGAGTCACGGAAGGGGGACGTGGGAAGGCTGTGGAAGAAGCCGGTGGGGCGGAGGATGTTTGCAGGGAGCAGGCAAGTGGGAGGGAGGGTGAGGATGTGTATCGGTTCGGCAAGTTGCGAAAGGAATTTCTAATCATCGTCATGGCCATGATCGATCCCGGACCCATCTACGCTGAAAGACCGACCCCTCCCTTTCGCCCTCTCGGCCGAAATGGCTTAAGGTCTTCTCCCTCCCTTCCTCTAATTTCCCTCCCTCCCGCACCCACCCTCTCCTTCTCTCCCCGAAGGAGGAGGGAGGATGACGTTCATTTCTGTAATGGCTTAAGCGGAGAAGGGTGCCGACGAAGGAGTGACGTAAATGAGGGCTGGGTTTTGGGGAGGTTCCACTCGTACAGGAGGGTTCGCTTCGGCGGGCTGCCTTCCGCCAGCATTCGTCCGTTGAGCGGAAGGGAGAAGCGAGTGAAATGAAAACAAACAAAAGAGCGTGCATTTCGCGCTAGAGCGTGGGGCATTGTCGTAAACCGCGGATGAGCTTTTTGTTCTCTTGTTCCCTTACCGAGCGCTGTCGTCCGGAAATGGGGATCGGATTGAACGACGGAGAGTTCGACATTTCGTGGAACAAATCTCGCCTTCAATTAAAAATCATTGACTGGTTCGAAGAGGCTGAAATTATTTTTCATTATTCTGGAGCGATTCAGGAAAGAGTACACCAATTTTTTTATATTTTTTCCTAAAGTTTTAATCAAAATATGAATTGACATTGTTACTAGGTGGTAAAATTGATTTCACGAAAAGAAAAATTATTCTCAAACAGTATATATTCATCTTTATTTTATGGTATTTGTCACTCGCATAAAAATTTGTGACCATGAACCAATAATTTCTTGAATAATTTCTCCCGAGAATCGATTTTAAACCTTTCACGGTTAACTAAAGTAACCATTATCTGTATTTATATTGATAAATTCTAGCTGTAAATTAAATTAATGGATTTAATTCTGTCGTGTCGACCATAGAACCGTCAGTGGTAGTATACCTCTATTGTATCGCATGCATTAACTAAGTTTATTAGCCATAACCGATTTTGTTACATTTCAATAAGGCTATGATTATTTTGCATAAATTTTCTACATGCTGTCAATAGACATTCGTGCACTTATTTACCAAAGGTTCAAAGTAATCACTTTCTTTCTCATAATTAATCTTTTTCTAAATATTTATTACTACAGTTTCCTTCTAGGCTATCGCAATATTTTTTAAAGCTACCCGCGTGTTAGGGAATTCAGCACTTTGTACACTCATTCCATTCATTCACGAGCGATATTCTTTCTCGTCGCTGGGACGGTGACAGTGAATGAACATGTAAGGATCGTTGGTTCTCTCTCTCTTGCATCTGACGTGATGATTTGAGTGCGCATACATAGTTTAAATTCTACCTGAGAGGCATTAAAAGATGGATCTAATTACGTCGCGCCGCTTTTGATTTCATTTGAACATCAAATTAAGGATCCAGAGAACACGCCACTGTGGTAAATGAGTAATCCCACTGTGTGGGATAAGAGGTTTTGATTATTTCCGTCACAGATTTTATGGTAGGAATATATAAATATTCACCAAATATATCTACCGAAAAGACCCTAAGGATTCTAAACAGATGTTAGGCATAGTTTGAATGGTAGGAAGAACCGTAATAGTTGCCAAGTAGCCAGCAGAAATTTCGGGATATCTTTAAAATAAATAGGCGCCCAATGATCGTGTGATTCTCCTATCGGGGAAGGAGAGATCAGCACGGAGTCGTCGCCAAAATGTCTGTTGGAGGTATGTGGGAAGGAGAAGGCATCACATGCTCCTATGTATCTAGGGCGCATATTGCACGATAGTTTTCATCCGCTTAAGGCTTTAAAAAAACAACGGTGAACATAAAATCATGCCATATCCTGCGGGAGGGAGATGTGGTTACTTTGACGATATTGAGCAACGATCGTTCGGGAATAGTGCTCCTTTCTGCGATAACTTTTACATCATTCACTCAACAATTATATTAATTGAAAACACTCACATTGCCAACCAGATTATCCCTTATTTGGTTAGATAACTAACTATTCTATAGAAATAAAATTTGAAGTCTCGCAACATTTTTCAAATTTGTATGAGACAATTTATGTTTTAATGCGTAACTTATTTACTAAATTTAGCTACGACCTGCAGGGTTCTAATGCGAATAGTTGCAATGGGAATGGTGCATAAAATATTAGCAAAAAATTCTAATGGGATTATTAATTATTATGCGGGATAAGTATATAAATTTTATCGCTTATCCTACCTCAAGAAAAGAATGAGAACGTTTACATTATTTAATATTTTTTAACAAAATTTGATGAAACCAAGCTGTCAGCAGATACGATTTGCTTTTGCATCAACTGCAATAATCTGTAGATGTTTTAAACAAATAAAAATTATGCGATTCTTATACATTATGGCTCAAGGAATTAACTTTGTATTTCCACATATTTTATGTGGAAATACAAAGTTTATTATGCATGCAATTCTTCAAATTTTGCAATGAAATTGACCATAAACATTTTGACTATCAAAGAAAATATCACATTTTATCACAAAAACATTGTCACCTTAGGAAACATTCAACGACAAGACGTTAGGATGATAATTGTACTTTATGGATGCCATAAACAATTAGAATATTTTCATCGTGAACAAAATCCATGAATATATCAGCAACAGCTCTAATAACTTCCAAGTAGAAACTTGAATTCATAGAATAGACACTGACGCTATAGCGACAGGGCTTCAAATATCCTTAAAAAAAGGTCACAAGCAGATCATGACTTGGACATCCTTTGGTCATTGAAGTTATCAAAAAATGCGTAACTATTAATCAGAACTTGGATATACCTTCTATTATTGTCTTTGAAAAGAGTAGACACGATCGCTCACAGGCAAAACAATCGAGATTATTTAATCTTTGAATTGAAAAACTAAATGGATATTTATTCGTCTCTTGACATTAATAGACTATTTAGTAATTTTGCTGTTTTAAGAACTTTTGGTTTGTGATGAGAAAATATATTATTAATTGGGTAAATTATATTGACGAATTATGAATATATGTATATGTATACAATTTTCACTTACCAATCTAAAAACAGTAATCGAATGAAATTTTGATTTGACCTACATTTTAAGCATTGATGAGCGGACGCCATTGGTGAGGAACCACGAAATAATATGCTATGAAATTTAACGTAATAACGGATGGAATAAAAAATAATAGTTTAGAAAAATTAAACGCCTTTCACGCATGGTAAATCATAAAAATATTCTTTTAAAGTTGTTATTTGAGATTTCGACCAAATTTTGCAAAATGTGAAAATTGTAGATTCAAAATAACAGGGCTGTGTGAGGATGGACTTCAGCATAACGCCTTTAATGGAATCGTGAAAAATTTTGAAACTTTTGCGTATAAGGAAAATACCCTCCAGAAAAATTGAGAATTTTTATATACTCTAATGCGCGTTCCTTCTGATTGCAGTTTCCTGAAAAACGTTTAGCTCCATTTTCGCGTCGTGCAATATGAGAGTATTCGCAGTAATATGTTAAGCTGGAAAATCCGAGGGACCCATGCGCAGTGCCTTTTGGGGGCAGTTAACGAAAAAAATGGGAAGTGGTAAAAAGTCTGTCAAATGATGCACTAGGTTGAGAAAACGTCTCGGAGCTTCACACCGGTGAGAGAGGGGAGTGAAAACATTTTCCTTAAAAGCATCTCGAGATTAATGGATGGTCTATTAATTCCTTACTCAGTTAAGTTGATTCAATTCATGTGAGCCATATTTGCTCGTTATAAATGTTTTATGATGCAATTCTAAAACATAAAAGGAGGAAAAAATCAAAGATACATACGAGAAAATGAGTTCTCTTGAGTTTTGCCTCGTTTTTTATTATTGCTTAAAACTCTCACCAAAGTGATTTTACTTTTACATGCTTTCTGTGCATATATTTCTGTTGCTATTCCATCCGCATGTTATATATATATAACATGCGGATATTTATATATATATATATATATTTATATATATAATAATGTATAACAAAACAAATATTCGAAATTTTAGGAAAATTTCCTCTTCAAGACCAGTAGGAAAACAGTTTCTACAAATTCCAAAGAAACTATGGGAGATGCCGCAGCAGTACCTTTAAACGGAGTCATCCGCTAATAATGCATCGCTCTGATTGGTCGGCTTCGGAAACTTCTATTCTACGGGTTATGAAGTTGGTAACCGTTATCACTGTTAAGGACGCTTTGCAATTTCGTTGGACTCACGAATAATCCTGGGGTAGTGACGCCACAACTTAAGAGATCGTCTTAGCTTGCTCAAAGTTTTCTTGTGCCCAGCATGTTCCACAACTGGTTTGGGTTTGTTGTTTACACTTTGGTGTACCTAGAGGCGGCGGTAATAATTTGTCATTCCTACTTGTCCTGTGTAGGATTACTCACAGCTGCACTTTATTTACTCTATAACGCCGCGGAAGCCTTTCGCAAAAAGAGTTATAGGAGCTGAAACAATGCAGTAAAAGGTGTTAGCCTCGACGTATTCATGAATAACATCAGACGAACTTCTAAAGGATATTGTCCTGTAATGATATTTATATTATATTTTCGTCATTTAGCTGGCAGCCATTAAAAAATCTCTTTGTATATGACAGAAAGAGCACCTCAAATTGCGCGATTTTAAGTCTGTAAATCCTAACATCAATTGTTGAATAATCTTTTGCTCTGAATCTAAAATCCTGACCTAGATTCCAACTACCTATAACAAAGAAGTTTCAGCATCGGTGATTCAAAGCCTCCCACCATACTAAGCGTATAAAACAAAATGTTAAGTGTGGCAGGAATGCTAAAACCCTACGCCAAATTTTTCCTCCGAGAAGAAGTCCTCATTTCATACTCGCCCAAGATTTCCAATCCAGTTAAATTAATTGCATGAAATCCTAGATTGGTATTCATTATTACGAGAGTCATTTAAAGAAATTCGACGTTTTATTTACGTATCCATTTTTCATATTCGCTGAAAACTTGCGTTCAATTACTGTATACGTAACTTTTTCCTTATTGCCATTGTCAGTCTTATAATGTACTCTGAGATAGCAAGAGAAGGGAGGGAAGGCTTAAAAATCTTATTTAAATTGTTTTTAAACGGCAAGAAATGAAATATAAATAAAATTAAAATTTAAAAATTTATCGAGTTTTTTTCACCATTTTAGGGCTCAATTTTGACTGCATGAAACAGAAACAAAGATAATGATTTATTCCTCTGCTAACCGGTAAATACACTGTATAACAAAGTTGAACCTTTTCTAACCCCCTAAATAATATAATGAAAATGATCTGGTGACATTAAAAAGGTTTATCTTAATCTGCATGCAAAACAAATGGCCGTTCATAAGAAAGATTGGTAGGCCAGCAAGCGATATCATTTAATGGAAAACACGAGTCAAAATATTTCAGCATGATATCGCACATTGATTGGACCATTTTTTCATTTAAGTTATGCGATAGAGGTAAATATTTTCCTACGAAAATGATTTTATTCTGCACAAACCGTTTTAGGGGCTCGAAACGAGACAGGGGGTCATCTAGCGACATATCTGGCGACACATCTGGTGACTAAAATGAGAGGTGTTGTTTGTTTACGTCGAGTCGTTACGCAGCAGCAGCGGTACGTGTCTTAACCTGTTCGTCGCCGCGTGTAACGGCAACAATGAAGGAGCTAGAGAAACAGCGTGTGTTCGTGAAATTTTGTTTCAACCGTGGCAAAAGTGCTACGGAGACATTAGGAATGATTAAACAAGCCTTTGTTAATGAAGCCATGAATTGAATCCAGTGTTTTCAGTGGTACAGTCGTTTTAAATCGGGCAGAACTTCGACAGATGAAGATTCGCGAACGGGGCGAACTTCCACTTCGACAGACCCAAACCATGTCAAATTGGTGAACGATTTGGTGCAAGCAAATAACCGTTTAACTGTTAGGAAGATAGCCGAGGAAGTGAACATTAATTTTGGGTCCTCTCAGACAATTTTGACTGACATTTTGGGCATGACGTGCGTCGCATGAAATTTCCTCCCGCGGGTGCTGACTGATGAACAGAGACAAAAACGTGTGGACATTTGTCAGCAACTCCTGGATCGAGCCAATACCGACCCAGAGTTTCTTAAAACCATAGTATCCGATGATGAAACCTGGGTTCACGTTTATGATGCTGTTCCAGTCTTCTCAGTGGAAAGGTCCTCATTCTCCGCGACCAAAGAAAGCTCGCATGTCCTGGTCCAATGTGAAGGTCATGCTGGTGTGTTTCTTCGATTGGTAAGGGCTGATTAATTACGAATACGTCCCTCAAGGTCAAACCGACAACTTCAAGATTTCTACTTAAAGGTTATGAAGAGACTGACGGTCGCCGAAAGAGGCCGGACATGTGGAGAAACAATGCATGGCGTTTCCACCGCGCCGGCTCACACGGCGCTGATCGTGACAGAGTTTTTCGCCAGAACCGGAACTTCCGTGATTCCCCTCCCTTACCAAGCAGGGTTCGAGAGCTGGAAGAAACATTGGCAAAGGTGTGTCGTCAGACAAGGCATGTACTTTTAGGGCGAAAAGTTCGATTAAGCTGTATCCGTCGAAATAAAAAAGTTATGAAATCAGTCTTGTCTTTTTTTGATCACACCTTGTATTTTTGAATTTATTGATAGTTTACTTTTATTTTCTTCTTCATAATGTAATTTTTATGATAAAACAAATCCCATTGCAGTTAGTAACATTACTTTACTATGAAACCTTTGCATATAGTAGTTAATGCGCCAAAACATTTTTGCGACCAATGTTTTTCACTTCGTATGTAGAGCCTATAGCATTTCATTATTTCCTGCAAAAGAAGGAAAGGCTATGGTTCTCTATTTATGTAACAAAAAAAACATTGAAAAGATAGAATTGGTGCTAATCGTCTGCGGAATTCGTCTCATTATCACTATGTTGTTCAGAGAGTTTTGAAGAAGTAGAAAACCCTTTCTCTAAAGGTGCATCTGGAAAATAAAGCTGAATCTACAAACTTACATTTACTTTAGCTATGAATAAGGATGTCGGACTGTGTGGTCTTGATTTCGCGAAACCGCTCTTACGAGTATACTGCGAGTCTGCTCTGACTGAAGATATTGATTTTTACCCAGAAATAGATCTTGGCTCATCTAATCAATGCTCAATTTAACGACCTGCCGTCTTGTCTGGTTCTTTGAGAGAAAGTAGAATTTCTATCTCCCGCCGAGAATCATTAGCCTCCTTTTCATAGGTCAAGGCTTGAAACCTTGCAGTGGAATTAAGTGTACGAACAGGGTCATCGTAAACGAAAGGGGCGAAGAAATTCACTAGGGGGAAAAAATAGGTTATTCGGAGGATATTTGCCTGAGAGAGGGTTTCGTTTCCGATACTCGCCAAGGGTTCTCAGAGTTCCAGATTTGGGTCCAAATATGTAGAGAATGCGTTATGTTTCACCTTTCCTTTAAACTCAGATAGTGAAGTGCGCAATTGCAAAAAAATATTTATCTAGTTAGTCCGACTATATATTATACAATTACTGATATTGTCTGTATGGTGTTTACTAAAATCGTATGATAAATATTAAGATCACAGTTTTCAAATTTACCTCAAAGTATGCACGTTGGGTAATGTAAATTAGCTGTTTCATAATGTACATTTTAATTAAATATAAATTGCTTATGAAGCCTTTGCCCATATTTCGGAAATTTTCCCAGATGCGCCAATCACACATAGTCTTAATAGAGGGTAAAAATGATTAAAAAGTCATCGTCTATCCGCAGGATTTCAGAAAAGCTCTAGATTAAATCATTGAACTGTGGCTTCTTTTTCGAATTATATTTACCTGCAGATTTCTACTTTTAAAGTCCACCAGATTGGACACACGAGAGCAAGGAATTTGTTTCGACTCTCCTCGACAGAATAAATAATCTTTTAAGCGTGATATGATCCATGTCGACATTCTCATGGCGTTTACCGCACGGCTAACATAGTGTGTGCGCTATTTGAGGGTTTCATTGATAAACAAATTGATGGGAAAGCATTTGGGAAGGAGTAGCTGAATCACCTTCGCATCAATCTTCACTGTATTTCATTATCATCTAATGCATGACTCATTCCGATCTTGTCATGTGAGGCGAAAAGAAGAGAGCACGCTCAATCTCAATAATAATCCCATTTTTCATATGCATGCATTCCCCGGAGACCCCAAACTACCGTTTCCTTCCGAAACCTTGGCTCTCCGGGCTGCCTCCCAAGAATCATCCTCCACCCTCCTTCTTCTCCTCTCTCCCTTTCTCGTCTCAACAAGGCTCGTCATATCCTAAACCCACCTTTGAAACTCGCTAAAGGAATACATTTTTACATCCAGCATGAACGTACCTAGACGTAAAACATGCTTACGTGTTTCGTATTAACATATATGCTAATGCATATATACGCTTCGGCAATGCACTCAAGTGCATTGCTACATAAATATATATATATATATATATATATATATATATATATATATATATATATATATATATATATATATATATAGGAGAAGGGCGTAGATCCAACCCTCCCCACACCCCAACCAATTTCCTTCTCCAGCTCACCTTTTCCCTCCCGCCTCTGAAAGTGGCCATTATTCTCCCGCTCTTTCATCCACCTTTCGTTTTTATTGCCGCCCCTTCTCCTCTGTCCCTTGCGTTAACCCCTCGATCGTCTCCCTCCCTTTTTACACCCCCGACAGGCAGACCCTCCCTCCTTAAACCACCCCCCCCGCCTTACTATCCTCCCCCGATACCCTTATTTCTCGGACTAGACCCTAAAAGGCACCAATCTACTAAATGGAGGAGAAGCGCTAAATCCCTTCGCCTAGTTAGTTCACGAGCGGAAAACTTTATTTACTCTGCTGGGAAATTTGTGACTTCCCTGCTCTAAAATTTTATGGCCCTTGCTTTGATTTAACTCGGAAAACAGTGTGAATAGAAAAGCCTTTCTTGAGTTTAAATATAGGTACGTGTATGAAAATTGATGAAGTTAAACATTGAACGCGTTTATATCAAATAGCTATGAGAAGTTTTCGAGTAGAACGGCTGTTCGTTGATTGCTTTTCACCTGGAAGTTGCTCTAAGAACTTTTCCTAAAGACTAAAGCTCTCTGTGATATGTTTAATCTATTTTTAGTGATTTTTTGAAATAGCGTGAAATTGTTCTTAAAATGAATATAAACTTTGAAATTCTCATTTTCCGTTTTTGTACTGACAAACTATGTATTATTTGTGGTCGACATAGGAGAAGGCCGAAAACTAAGATGATTTTCACCATTGGGGGTAGAGGGTAATTTGGTAGGAGTTCAAGGAATGGAGGAAGAATGGAGAGAAACCCAGGAGTCGGCATCTGTCAATTTTTGTTGACTAGCGGCGGTAATAAGGGATGGCAATTTAAGGTCACATCCAACGGACAGCGTATGAACCTAGAAGTGATGTCCACATAGCACCCAATTTAGTAGTCGGGGTACTCCTAAACAATCCTCCTACCTCTGAGATTCTAATCTGGAGCCCCGGGGGTGGAGGCCAATGCATTAGCCACCGCACCGTTCCGATCACCACTCATGAACTATTCTCTTGAAAAAACATTTGAGAATCCGGTATTGGATTGCAGGCCTCAATTGCGGGAATTCTTGAGTTTTTAATCCATTATTTGTGGGAATTCAAAAAACCATTATTTCTCACAAGGATGCATTTTTGTTTTCAACCTTTAATTCTACAATCGAAACTGAAAAATGACTTGGTAAAATCATCTGCTCATAGTCGTGCAATTCAGAGTGCTGTTTCTCTCTACTTTCCTCTCAACGACCTTTGAAACGGAGCTCTCCTGCGCACATTTGTAGAAAAGGGCACTAGAAGGCATAATTTGGGATTTTATAGCAGGGGAAAATTTTGAGTGGAATGCGGGAATTGCGGGTGGGTGTTGGTTTCAAAAGGGAGGGTGGATGAATGCTTCGGAATGAGGCGTGGGGGGAAGTTAGCCTGTGGCGTTAGGTATATAGGTGGATTTGGTTAAGTATATAGTTATGTGCACACTTGCACAAACCTAATGGTTCCCAGGAGCCGAATGAGCGCGCAAGTGTTGTGGGGGGACGTGGGTAGCTTAGAATTCGGTGGACTCCGCTGATAAAAAGCGTGAGAAATGCGGAGCAGCGGCAGATGGAAGAAGATGATAAGAAACCAGAATGCCATTCGGTGGGATTAACGTGAGAATAACTCCACATTTACGTATTTTATCATTCACGGAGCACGTTAACAAATGATTTACAGCAGTCTAAAGGTGTCCGCAGAATAGGATAGGAGATTACAAGAATGGGATATTGGAGGAACGAGAGAGAAAGAGAGAACTAGCACCTTCCTGGGACTTTGTTTGAGTCCCCACGAATTGAGTAATCTACTGAATGGTTATTTCAAGTCGTAGCGATTTACAGTAGGTTTCTTGTTTTCATTATTATTACGTTGGCTTAGTGGAAAAGGAGCACAGGCGTGTAGTTGTAATTTCAATGGATAATTCTAGGAGTAGTTAAATAATTAATGATACTTCTATGCATTGGAAAGTTTTTCTAAGTTTTCTCCGTTCAAAAGGAAGAAAAATTGATTGAGATGATTGAGCCGCAGTGCCTAACCCCCCTCCTTAAAGGTATTCGGCTTGCAAGAGAGGAATAACTTTCTTTCCAATTTTTAATCATCGTTGAAACCGAGATTGTTATCCATTGAAGATAATTTTAATTATGAATACTGGATATCCATTTTTACGATATTTATAGGTCGTATCATGCGCATTCCCTTAAATGAAATAGAGTTTCTCATTCTCTTGATATACTAAATACCATTGGTGCATTTTTATTGTTCATATACCGTGATCTCGTGATACCGTGAACTCTTCGCCCTTTTTCCACTATTTGTATGGCTTCGTGATGCATGTGTGAGATTTTGAAAAGAATATCGCCTGATTACAAGTAGTCTTCGCTGAGAGTGTAATTGACTTAAGGAGGGGGGGGGGGGAGAGGTTAACTAACTTAGGACTTGAACTTATCTTATTTGAATTTTGGGAAAAATCGAAAGACCTTCATTGATGTGAAATTAATTAGGCTAGTTATAAAGATCTGGCGTTGAATGCTTGAAGGAGATATAATTAGTCTCTTGTGTGGGGAAACTCTTACGCCTTACTCCTACCGTAGCGCAACGTAGCACTCCTCTGTTTGCGCAAACTTTTCAAAGCTGCTATTATCATAGCTTAGATGGGCCATTGGCATAACCCTTTTGCATTACGGAAAGTTTCTGGCAAAATTTATAAAATTTTGTGGAATTCCTCATGCCGCAGGAATTATTTTGAACTCACTACCGCGTAGCATTATCCATAGAATTTCAAAACAGTATTTAAGCCGTTAGTCGATGTGTCCGCTTCGCGGTATCACGGGGAGCGTTAATTCCAGTGAAATGCGAGATCCTCAAAACTTTACTGGGAGAAAAGTTTCCCCCCCCCCTGTGTACCTTCCATTATTTTAATCTTCTTGGTACATGCACGCCCGCGCAGAGAAAGAAAACTTTAATATGCTCCGAAACAAGTCGTGAAAAACATAACGCCCGCGAATAAACCAGGTAATTAATTTGTACGGAACTGGGAATACATATATAACGGATTCCTATGCAAATCCCTGACCGTTTTAAGATAAGGAGTGGAGGTTTTAAAGCGCTGCTGAGGAATCGGCGTTAGAAAGCGGGGAGGGAGAAGAGTGAGCAGGGCAGGGGCATGGGGGGTCGAGTTGGAACGGAGGGAGGGGCGCGAGGGAGGCCTGCGACGGAGTTTGAGGTCTGGGGAAGCGCGTGCAAGGGGAGAGACGAAGGGATTGTGGGGCAGGGAGGCGAGGGAATCGAGAGGGTGGGGAGGGGACGTCGGTCTCCTAAATGGACTCGTGCTAGACACGCACGCCTTGAGGGACCTCGGCACGCACTCCCCATCAGGTAGGAAATGTATATAGCTATACACACACAGACACACCCACACAACTTCCAGCACACTCGACTAATTCTAGGGCCTTTTATGATAATTCACGTGAGTGGAATGGAGAGGAAGGTGGATGGAAGCGAAGGTCACTGATTTCACCGATTATCAATCTTTTATTAAGTCAAGGAGAAAAATGACTGCTCCTTTGGAGCATACTGGTGTTTGATTGCCATCGTTTTTGCTGTCGTAATGCCCAAAATTCTGGAGGAGACGTATTCTTTCTCCTCTTCCCACTCCCAGACAGGAGGGGAAAATCGCGCGGGAGGACTCTGGGTATGGGAGTCGAAGAAATTGGAGAGGGGGGAGCGGCGATATGGAAGTGTTTTCATGGATTTGAATTTTAGTTATCTGCGGCCGTAATCGCCCCTGAAGACTGAAATTAACAAGGGGGCGAAGGACAGTTTTGAAGTAAGAAATTTCACGAGCAAGTTATTCTCGTAGTATGGGCATTTGGTGTAGATAAAAACTTTTTACGACAGGGTTTAAAGACATTAAGGTAGATGGTTTCATGCTTCCTGGGAGAGTGAAAAATGTTTGCAGCAGATTTTGATTTTTAAAAATCGATTTTTTTGCAGGACCACCGTCAATCTAAAGAAAATTTACCCGATTTCCTTAATTTAGACGAGATATATTGAGATAATATTTTGGTTGGATGACAATAGTAGGATTTTAAAATCGGTATTTAAACATTATTTTACGTTAAAAATGATCTGAAAAAGGCTACGCTTAAAGGAAAGCTATTAATAGGTTAAATAAGACCCAAATGTTAATAGTTATCTTGCCGTCACTGTTTAAGGTGACGCAAACATCAACCGTTGAAAAAATGTTTTATTAAAATGTCTGGTGTGTATTGTTTAACCTTATCGATCGCACATTTAAACATGTTTTTTCATCAAATTAATCTTTTTCTAAACACATCTTATTCTGCAGCTTTAAGTACTGCCGCCAATCATGTACATAAAATATAACTCTTGAATACGTTAACATAAGATTCATTGTTAGAGTACAGAATAAGTGAGTTCTTAAAGAGTATTTATAAATATATGTATTTAAAACACATTATTGATGTTATAATGTTGAAATATATTTTGTTGGAGCTGCTACTTGAATGCTTGACATATTTTTATAACTGTGAGATCAAATTTGAAATTTCCAACTTACTTTAATTATTACATCTTAATGCATTTATATGCTCTTTGGTAGGTTTAAATTTTGCCAAAAAAAATCTTAAAATTATTTATATTGTAATAATTCATTTTATAACATTATTTTAATTTGAATTTACAGACATACACAAGACATGTAAAGAACCAAAATCGAATTGCTTGTATCTCGTGCTGACGATACAAAAATAACTCCTATGAAGCGTGCTTTGATTGAAACTTTGGATGAACGGAGCTATGTTATTGACACCTTAATCTAGTGAAGATATAATTTTATTGTGTTCATTCGTATTTTGGACATAATATTTTGGAGATTCGATAAAGGATATAAAAAGTAAATTATTTTATCATGGCACAATTAAAGCGGGAAAATAAAAATATTTGATAATTTTTCCCGTGGATGTTTTTTTCATTTGGCTTAGATATCATGACGTACGGCTACATATATTTTTTGTACGTGCGTTTGCATGCGCAGATAATATTACACAGGTCATCTCGATATCAATTTCTTGGAATAACGACATGACGTGCTTGATGAATAAAAACTATTGAGCATGCGGCTTCCATGGAGCGGAGAATGCGTTCCCGACAGCTATTTTTATCCGCCTCTCCCGATGGGAGACGTATGTGCGGACGCCATTCACTCATCAAACGACTGATTTATTCGATACCATCTGTGGTCGTAACATTTTGTGGATTCATGAAATTCATTGCTTATAGCGAGAAACAAAGCCATAGATTGTGGCTCACCAAATAGACGAGATTAGGCTGTCAATCAAGGGGACGTGGATTTTACTCGTGGGGCTTTTATGAGTTTTCGATTCATCTTTGTTCTTTTCCAAGATCTGACACGTTTTCGTGCTCAAGACATGGGGGAATAAGAAGAGAAACTTTTAGAAAAACAATGAATTTTATGGTGTGACCTTTCATTATTTTGGGGATTAAAAATGAAATTAATAATTGGGAAAGTAATCGAAATCTTCCATTAAGTCAATAATCCGCAATAAGAAAAAATGAAAATAAAGAAGAATAATGTTTTAATAGCTCTCTTAAGCCATGGCCGTGTACATTTAAGATCACTGCTCCTGAATCAATTGTGTTTAGAAAATGCACACGTATACCTAATAATAATTACAAAAGTTTACTCAATCGTGCTTAACTTGATCATGTGGACAGTTTCACTCTCATTGTTTACTTCACATGATTTTGGGTTTCCAGGGATGACCGAGCAATCTAAAGAAGCATTACTTATGCGAATTACTTTTATTACAAAGTTGTTGGCGCATATACCGTTTGAAAACTCATATCATACGGTGTTTTTACGTCAAATTATTAATATGATAGAGCGTATGAAAGCATTGAAAAATAATTAATTTTGAGCAAAATAAAAAATACTAGCTATGGGTAATTTTCTATGGGGAACCGAGAGTCCAAAAAATAAACGTGGAAGATTCAAAAGTACATGAAAATATTTTGTAATAGCAGCCTGTTTTCCAAATAATATTGATATAGCTATGATACGGTTATAAATATGGACTGGTTGTTATATAGTTATGAGTTCGATTCCAAAATGATAAACTCAAAATGTTCACAGTTCTCCGCATAAAATGTATTCAAGAATTTTTTTGTACTATTCACTGATCGATATACGTACCTCCGTTATTTTTTCCTTTCGCAAATTTTATTATTTTGATTTCTGTGCATTTATATTAATATAATTTCTTCTTGACAAATGCTTTTAATATAGCATTAAATTTTTACAGAGCAGTGATATCTTCAAAGGTAGAATATCTCAACAAATGGTGATTTTTAGTTTAGAAATAATTTCAATAATTGGACTAATTAACTCCAAGTAAAGAATCGAAGCAGAAATGGGTTAAATGAGGAATCCTTTTGAGCTTGAAATCGTCAGAGTGATCTTAGAAGGGGATCTATATGTATTATTTCATAATTCTTACTGTGTATTAAACTGAATGGCTGATGGTGGGAGCGAAGGTTGAAACGAATAAAATGACGACGGAATATAACTATTTTTTAAAATTATAGATACTACTTTTTTTAATGGTCCTGTCCCACTTTTCAATAAAGTTCACAGTTCAATAAAGCAATTGCGTCCCTATTTCATTTTTGTTGGGTGGGTCGAAGTTTGTTAAGAAAATTGACTTTTACTTTCTTGATTCTCGCATGAAACCTCTTTTGCTCAACAACGAAATGATAGATGCGACGTATTTCTAAGAAAGCATCCCTCTCCGAAGACCAATACTGTTATTACAGCGACTGACCATTTTAACATGCTCCAGAAGGCTACAAGTTATATGCTAGAATTTTGGCGTAATTTAACATACGTGTATGTAAATTCCGGCTGCTGTCCTCTAATTTGAGGCTAGAATAGTCAAATTCGTAAATTTTAGTATCCTGAAAATACCTTCTTGTATTATTAATTTTTTGATGCGTCTGAAATAATTATTCTTTTTTTTAAATATTTTCATCCTCTGCTGATTTCAGAGAAACGCACACGTAGGTGCGTTTATAAGTACGTTTCTTCAACATTTCGAAGGTACATACGTCCTGCGAGTATTCCTCAAAGATAGCTGTGCACAGTGAAGACCTATCACAACTTAAGCTTGTGCCCAAATGGTTATTGATTGGAGTATTAGCACCTATTACCATTTCCACTACCAAAGTAATATGCATAAAACATTTTCGTTATAATTTTACATTACCCTCGGAGGAGCTGGTATTTCTTCATATCTTATTCATTTCATGAAAATATGAACTATTCTCCTTCCCATTAGTTGGCTGTGACATAGATTTATCAGAAATAATTTCAACCCGCAAACGCACTGACACTATATAATTTGGATTTTTTCAATTAGAGGCGAAATGCCAATAATATCTGCAAGGAGGATTAACTCCTGGTACTTGCAAATTTGTATTAACGTTTGCTACTACAAGTAGGTAACCTCGATGGCGATATAAGTTTTAGTATTTATTTTATCGCTTTTATAATATATTTATTTTTAAATTTATATTAAAATCAGTGTGGTAAATTTGAATTGAATTAATACTTATTTTGAAAAATATGATTACGATGCTCGTTTTTGATGTAGCCTAATAACACGCTTTTATTGACTGTAAAGTCTGAATGGGGTCCAAAGAGAATCAGCAGATGATTTCTTTGTAGGTAAGACAAATGAAAATTAAATCAAATTACTGGTGACATAACATCGGCATTGAAGCGGGAAGGAATAATTTGATAAGACCCTAATCTAAGAAACTGACTTTAATGGCGATTTAATTGAGTGAGAAGCATGAATTAATTTAAAAATTGTATATTTTTTAGATCTAAAAAAACTACTTTTACTTGATAAAGTTCCTGTTTCAATGTAAAAAAACTCGTTATTCGTTATAATGATAATTTAGCAAAGAAATATTTTATCCCTCGACTTAAATCATGCATCTAATCAGGAAATTCTTAATTGCTATTTTCCAAGGAGCATTTTCCAAGAGGGCGAGGAGCAGACCGCTCTAATATTAACGGGAGAAACCATTTGATGCTGCCAGCAATTAAACCTTCTGGCCATTAAAAAGGATCCCTTTAGTGGCGGCAATAAGACGGTCGAGGGACGACGGTAGAAAAAATCGGGCTCGAATCTGACGGCTACAATTTGCTGAAGGAGAGTGATTCCACGGTAAGTGCTGGAACACCAAGCTGTTGCTCTTTTTTGCTTGTTCCCTTAACTTTCTACTGTTTTAATTATTTTTATTTCACCCCCGAGATTTGTTTATTTTGTAGGGAATCACTTACCGAAATTAAAATCAATCGAAATGCTTTCCCCTTTGCATGAAGATTTTGAAACGAAAGGTTTACTATTGTACTTTTATAATATTGCCGTTGGCAGATAAAGAGAACGCATCTGGAAAAAACATGGTGGAGTAATAATCAATCAATAGTTATATTGTTTTAAACGGATTTGAAATAGCTGAAGTATTTTCAAAGAATATTTTGTTAACATGTCTATTATTGTACTTAAATATCTGTGGAATAACATTTTTTAACAGCAGTGTTGGAGCTTCTTTCTTAAATTAAGTGACGTCCCATGTGCTAAAATATGGAGAAACTTCAGATTTCCCTTATGGTCACAAGTTTCAGACGGATTCAAAGCTTGATCATAAATGGGTCCCTAGTAAAATTGCAGAGGGTTCATGAAATGCACTTCGAATGCAGCAGGCCTTGTTTATAGACGGTCTTTCCAAAAAAATTATAATATACTGGTTTGAACGGTTAATATACTACGTCTCGGACTACTTTGATGTAGTTGCTATTGAACATTGCTAGAGTAGCTATCCATTTAGGTGCATACGAAGTGCTGGGGAGTCCTAAATCTCCTGCCAGACGGCCTCGAGTTTGCAATCAAAGCAATGAGTAGGGGACCTGGAGACCCTTTAGTTAGAGTTTAACCAATACTAACGCAATTATCCGATTGGATCCACCATTTTGATGGAAAACTGAAAGTTAGCCAACGAAATTGTTTTTAAAACTTGACAAGCTAACTTTGATGCACTCTATTAACTTTGATTACATAATTCATAGATTGCAAAATAATTGCACTGGTATGGATTATGATATGTGTATTGTAAAACAAGAATAAATCTACAAAGAATAGGTGAAACTACATCTAGTCTTTTCTTACCCTGGACACCTTGAAAGCAAACATCTGAATTTCCTCCTTTCCTGGATATGAAAGGTGGCATCCCTGTACCGAAATCTGGTTTAGCGTAAAAGTGACGGCTTTGGTCCAAAGTTTCCTCGAGGGTTTCTCTGTATGTTCTTAGTTGAATATAATACGCTCATCAACTGTTTGGGATTCCGCGCGAAACTTCTCGGCACATGTGAACGCGATATTTTTGCATTTTGTCCATTATAAAGGAATAATGGCAATATTTCATGAATTGTTCCTTGCGAGGAATAATTTTTTGAAATTTCACATTCACCCAGGTCGAACAGATTCTAAACAACTGAAGTGAACGCGTTCGAAGCGAAACATTAAACCAAGCATCATTTTGAAAAATTTCTTAAACGCACATTGAATCATTCCATCCGATATTTTCGAATGCGCCCATCTCCCGAAGCATCTAACCGTGATTAGAGGTTTTAGAGAGCGGGAAATGCTGTGACATATTTGCCATTTAGGATTGGTGAAAATCAGGTATAGAAACAAAATTTAGACAGTGATTAAAATAATGAATTTTAATCTGGCATCGATGCCAGACTACTCATTTTATTGTAAGACGCCAAAAATCTACGGTGATCGTTACTCTGGTACCTAGGGTGCTGATGCAGTTTCACGTCCCTTTCAGGGGACGGGGACACAGCAGCACTTGAAGTGTCTCCTCACGGGGTCCCCAGAGGGGAGTGGAATGCCCAACCGAAACTGAAAACACAATGAATACAGAAAAATCCCTCGAGATTTGGATCCTATGGAATGGGTAACCAGTGCTCTTATCATCATATTAAACCAACCTCCAAAGCACTCATCTCCAAAAAGTTATATGTTAAAAACCGTCGTATTCAACCAAAATTTTTAAGTTGATTGGACGGGGTGGAGTTCACCTTTTACTGAGGCCTAAGTTGTCACTCATTATCCCTTTCAAACTCCCACCTAGGTTTTATAAGGATTATTTGGCATTCAAAATAACGCACGAATTTAGTGAAGGCATAGCGATATAGCGCATACGAGTATGCTGATGGCATCGATCTCTCCTGACTGTAGTAAAGACAATGGATGTATGTGACTCAAAGGGCGGGAGCCTTTCTTTATACGATGAGGATATATAGACCTCGCAACATCAAAGGGAATGGATGATTTCTGCGCGTTGGTCGGCGACGGAGCGAGCGAAGGATGAACTTTCGCACATTCGGCCCCCGGAGACGAAAAAGAGATGCTTGGGGATGAGGATTTGTCGCTCCCCGATCGCCTCCCCAGTATATTGGGTCGAAATACATATTAAGGCGTAAATGGGGAGGCCTTCGAAACCCCAGAACCTCCCCCATCTCTCTCCTCCATCTCTCAGCCACCCGACCGCTCGCCCCTAGGGCTAGAGATGGGCGTCAAATATACGCATATCGAGAGGGGTGCATAAAGATTAAAAAGGGATTCGACCGAATGCACCCACTCTCTCTCTCTCTCTTTCTGACTTCGCTCCATATTTGGGGGGCGATCAATCTTGGGATTCATTCTTTTATGCTTTCCGGGGATTCTACATGGGAGACGCTTCGGGGTTCGGTTAGCGCTTTGTGTAATGTATTTCAAAGCAAATAGGCCTTTGACGATTCGCGCGGTGTGCTCACTTGGGAATGATCTTTGGGACGTCACGCTCTGGTGGATTATATCAAAAAGTGTGCGGTTTGGCGATAGTGGTAAATTATTGCTCGAAAAATTGCTTGCGTGAGGAAGAAATGTGTCAAAGCAGCGGCTCTGTTGAATGAATGCCTTAAATTTGACTCATGGATTGCATACTGTACAGTCTAAAAACGGATTGCTGTTGGGAATAGATTACTAAGATAATTATTGATACAATCCACAGTGTAGGGCGTTAGTTTAGTTAGTTAGTTAGGTTAAATAATCTCAGTGTCCGTCTCAATATAATATTTCCATGCTTAACAAACACTTGTCTGTATTTGTTTCGGTCGACAAAGCTTCACGTATTGAATTGGATCCAGATTTCATCACTTCCAGATATATTGTCAAGAAAGGATTATTGAACTAAAAATACTAAAATATTACTCCGAAGGGTGTTATGAGACACGTCAATGGTTATTTCTTCCTCATTTCTTATTTTTGCGAAGATATACCCGAATTTATCTTAAGTCGGTGACGTATTAAAGAGCTGAACTGTAGATTTGGATTTGAAAAATGCTGAAGGCACTAAAGGTTTTATTATATATATATATATATATATATATATATATATATATAGACAAGTTTAAAGGTCACAACTTCAAGTGAGAATTTGTTCAATTATCAATAAATGTCATTTTAGTGTACTGCTAATGTCGCCCAGCTATGAAACCCAGTTATGAAACCCAGCTCAGCCTGAACTGGCGTTAATTTTTAATCACGTCAAATTTAAATATTTTTACTCTCTAATGCATAAATTTTATTGCAGTCTAAATTTCGGATTAATTTGAAAACACAAATGGTGGTTATGGTTACACCATTTTGATGGTAAATATTGTTTTCAGGAACATTCTAATAAGCTTTCCGATCAGTGTGCTCTTACAGCATTCTCAAGGCAAGATCCGCGTTCCATTTCTTGACGTGGTATTACCATCACTAGTTTTATAAAGATGAAGTATGTGATCATGAAAACAGCACTAGTACAATTTTGCACTTAGTCGGCTCGTGTGGAATTTCGTAGGATAAAGGAGAACACCCGTGCAAGGTATCAAGAAAAACGATGCAAATGAAATTCATCATCACTTTTGTCTGCCAGTCTGCTCATTACGGAGTTAAATGGATTCAAATAACCGCAAGTATATCTTCGAAATATTTCTCTCTCAAAATATAAACACCACCCTATGCAAATCTCTTCCATGGAACAGTTTTTAAAATTAACATAAAAAACTTGCGAAAGGAACGAAAAAAATACATTTTTCTTGAAAATGTGAATATATACTTTGTAAACCAAACAGTCTGACCCGCAGCCCTGTGGGAGAATTTTTTAAATTCAGATGTAACTAGCTAGGCTATGGAAAGTGAAAGGAGTGAAAGTTTCTCAATAAAGTCAATGGGGTTTATCCGTCACGAAACAGGATCCTGGTCAAGGAAAAATACTTAAAGTAGAAATTATATTTCATTGGAACTTTGTGTAACCATAAAACTAAGTGATAAGATGCGATAATTTTTAAATGTAACCGTATATTCATCATCATCATCATAAGCAAGCTACTTCTTAATTAGGTTCAGCAAACATTCTTTCCACTTTCTTCTCCACTGTCGTCTCCTGCGAACATTACTTGCCCATTTCCCTTCTCTCATCCTTATTGAGCCTTAAAGAGTTGTCTTCTCCTTGATATTTTCCAAAACTTTCTCGATTCGGACCCCATCTTTCCAACTGATATTCAGCATCCATCTCCACAAGTGCATCTCAAAAGTTTTAATCCCCTTTCCCTCAGTTTTCCAAAATGTTTCCCAAATCTCTGCATCATACACGCCACAAAAATTTGCCAATTCTCTTCCTAAAATCCAAGCATAATTGTTTCATTTTCAAAAAGATCTATTCCACCTTCCCTTTCCTGATTGTACTTTTTTTCTCACTTTTCAAACCTGAAAAGTGAGAAGTTCTACCAAAGAACCAATATACTAAAACACTTTTACCTGCCCAACTTCTGTTTTTAATTTAATTTCTTTTTCGCTAAAAAATTGTATGCTATTAATAATTTATTAGACACACAAAATTATATTGTAAATTGATATCGTCATGATAGATATGCTTGAGTTAGACAATGATAAGAGCAGTGTCATATGATAAAGTATATATGAGACTTTAAGTCTATCTGAAGACATAGTAAGATATCCTGAAAATAATACGAATTTAATCGCAATACAAAAAGTAATAAGAACCAATTTTGGATATAATTTTATTTAGACGTCTTTGACAGGATATTTTCCTATTCATCCCTGTATATTTGTATCCTTGTGTGTATATACGTTATTTACTTAAATGTGTAACTACTGTCTCATCATTTCTGAACTTATTGATATATTTAAATGAAAATGATTCATTTTAAGAATCATAAGGTGATTGGATTGATTGATCCTTAAATAAGATTAATGGATGAGTAAACTAATCAATTTTAGATGTTCTGCATTATTTTCCCCATTATGCTTGGAAAGATGGAAGTAATACACAAATAGGATAGTATTTTTTGGTAGCACAGTAGAACCCCGGTTCAAAATGATGCCTTGAGACCCTTTTAAAACCTTTGCTGTGCGTTTATCTGGTAGATAGTCCTTTTATGTGACATCGGATAGGAGCTTGGTGTTAAAGACAAGCTCCTGATACCCTAAATATTTGAATTTCACCCTCCATAGTGAGATGTAGTAAATATTTTAGTAATTTTAATGAAAATATCTTTTAAACTTACTCACACAATAAGATACAAGGGCATTAGAAACTCCTGTCTGATACCGTCGAGAAATAAATGCCTCGGATTTGTCATCTGGCACTAAGAGCCGACCGAGCGAGTCTTTATTCTGAAATATGAGTCCTAATTCAGGTCCACAAATGTCCTCTCCATTCTCCTCATCACTTTTCATCGGCGCTTGTGAGCTATGAGGCGCACCATTGTGAGGACTGCTGGGTGAATGTGAAAATGTAAATCATTGCACTGCCTTCCTCGCAGTACGGAGAAGATCAATATTATAGAGCTTGAAGTAATAAAAGCTCTAGTAAAAGGAAGTACGGGCTCCTTGTTTTTCGCATTCATGAAGGAAACACCTTAATAGAGCTTAACCTTGCTAAATTAGTGAGGGAAACTGTTGACTCGCCGTGTTATCTATATGCGTTGAGTTTTTACTTGTTTTATGCAAGAAACCTTTTTTAGCAACATGATCAGCAAATTTCCCGTTTTTCGAGAGGAGTATGAGGTGATGAGCGAGAGTACGAGAGGAGGTGATGGCATGAAAATCCGAGGTCGAGGGCCAATTCAATTACGGTCACGAGGCTAGGAAAAGAGTACTAAACTCCACTGAAAAGAATGCGGGGATTGGAAAATTTCCTCCTCCGTTGAAAGAAGGGTCCGGAACCCTTTCCCGTGGCGATTTGATGGGTGGAATGGGAGGAGGGAGAGCTGGAATGCGAAGTGTGAGTGGAGGAGAGTGAATATAAAGGATTGAGGTAAGAAAATGAAAGGAAGCGAAAGAGAGAGAGAGAGCGAAAGAGAGAAAGAAAGATTATTTAAATCTCCCTTGAGGACATTGTGTGGGGTTTGTGTGTGTGTGTGTGCGTGAGTGAGAGAGTTTTGAATGCCGTGTTCAAGATCTTTCGTCTCGCCATTGGCACCAATGTGCACGGTCGTTCTTCACAAGAAAGGGAAAGCCAACTCCCTCCCTTCACGGATGCATTTTTTTCTTGCGAGGAGAGATTAAAAAAAAACTAAAAATAAATGCGTATACATACGTTCTTGATTCCGAGGAGAGGAGATGTAGTGGAGGGGGAGAGTAAAATTATAATCAAAAAGATTCATGAGTGGGTGGGAGAAGGGGGAGATGGAATATCCGAAGAGCTCTTGAAAGAGAGAGACCTCGTTCTATGCTTCACGGCTTTTTTTAATTTTTCCTGATTTTTTTCTCGAACGTCTTTCGCCTTCAACTGGACGCCAGAGGTGGTCGACCCGCAAAGAGAGCGGAGGGGGAAAGGGGGGAACGGGGTCCGATGAGGGGAGGGAGTGTGTCGGGTTGGGGACTGCCGTGTAGAAGGAATGGAAACCAGGAGAGAAGGGAAAGAGAGAGAGAGAGAGAGAGGAAGAGAGGGAAGAGGTAGGATTTAAAAAAATAAAAGGAATTAATCGATCCCTGTTGTTGCGAGGGGGCAGTTTCTAAGCATTCACGGCAGTGGGCGTTGCCGTCGTCGGGCGGCGAGACGATGGGCAACTGTTGGCGTGATGCAAGCGGCCACCGGTGTGCTGGGGGGGTGGTGTTGATGGAGGAAAGGGTGCCGGGGAGGGGGAAGCTGGAGGAGGGAAGGAATTGGGGGGAGGAGGACGGAGGAGGGCGGCAGTGGGAGGCGGGGGCGGACGGGCGAGGTGAATAAGTGATGAGGCCACCCCTGTTGTGAATAGTGGACCGAGTCCCCCCCTTTCTCGGGAAGTGTGAAGGGGATATGACGTGGGAGGTAAGGGAAATGGTGTGGGAAACAGGGCACCCTGTGGGGAAGGGAAGGAATAGGGATGAGCGTTATTCCCGGGTACACTACCGACCCCCAAAATAATAATATCGAGACGACGCGACACACATATTCATATATCGTTACGGCAATACTTATTGGGCATATCGGGCAAACCGACCATAATTACATATTGGGAATATCATGAATGCATAAACCATCGACCTCTCGTAAGAAACGCCCTTAAATTTCCATTTTAAGTTTGTAAATCGGAAGACTAATTAGGTTCACTTTCGTGGTTTACCAATTGGGGGGGAGGGTTAAAAAACCTTTATTCTATCGCTCACTGGATGGTAATCTCAAAACGAACCTCAGTCTTCATCCTCTCCAATAGCGGTTTCTTGAATCTGGATTCTGAAATCTTATTTAAATTTTCAAAATCGAACGCTTCGTTAGGAATTTCAAATCGGCATACCCACACATCGCACGGTCTGCCTTCGGTTGGGGCACAAGGGCGGTGAATGAAGACCCCTTTCCCCCCAACTACCACCATTTCAGGTGGAAGGAGTTTCGCCGTGGTGGTGGGGAGAATTTCGGTGGGCGCAGTGGGGGACGGGAGTATCTTTTGAGGGAGGGGTGCGGGGAAGGGCTCGCGGAGCTGCACGCAGAAGTGCACGGTGGGTGTACGGAAGAGGGTGAGAGAGCGGGAGGAGGAAGGGATCCCAAGAGAAGAGTTACGAGCGGGTTCGCCTCGGTACGGTCGTTGGGTGGGAGGGCGAGAAGAAGGCCCGGGGAGGGAATGCAAAATCCCTGAAAAGGCGGAAGAAGAGTTTTTGTTTCCCCCGAAGGAGAGTGAAGAAACGCTTCTTTTTCGGAGGGTTTTTATTGCCTGTCTGGAAAACTGGAGATAACGTTACACAGCAGACAAGGAGACGAGAGTTGGCGTGAGGGTTTTTTTTTCTCTCGACCACCCCCCCCAAACGCTATCCAGTTCTTATTTCCTGATCGAGTTATCTTTGATGCGACGAGATGGCGATGAAGGCATCGCGAGAGTTAAGTGGAGTGAATCTTAAAAATAACACTGGATTGGTGAGAAAAAGATATGAGACTCCCTCTTTTCTTAATGCAATGCAGGCACACGGCTGGGAGGAGGGAAGATAAAGAGAAGGGGTGTGGAAGGGAGGACTCAGGCTGAATAATTCAGGGAGGGGCGACATCATTCAGACCATTAGGTGGAAACTTGAGCGTGGTTAAAATTGATGAAGTAAAGATAGGGTGAATGTAAATTAATGCTATTTATATACACTTTTATGGTTTGGGGGAGGGGGGAGAACAATTGTGGAAGAGAGTATTAACATTAGCTTTCAACACCAAAGGTCACCGTGTGATCCCCGTAATTATGAATTTTCCAAGTTGTAATTATGTCTTAAGAAGGGCGCTTGAGGTGAAGTACAGCATCCGGTAACGCTAAGCGGGCTAACCACTCTGGAACTTCGTCAGAGCTGATCTAATGCGTGCTTACTTCAAAATATGTGTGTGTTTTTTCCTTAATTAATCGCCCATTATAATGTGAATGATGGAACTCCCCTCTTGCGCATGTCAGGTGTGAACATAGGCTAGCAGAAAAAGAAATGAGTGCATGCATTTAAAGATTCAGAAATCAGTATTTGGTGGAGAATTGAGGAAAAAGATTGAATATCGAAGAAAATAATTGAAGCCTAAATTTAAAAATGCTGCTCTTTAAAAACATAGATGTGGTTATACGAGGGCTGTCAAGAAAGTAACTTACGTTTCGGCCTAGCGTGGCGGTGGGTAGGGCTAGGCCACAATCTTGGTGTCTAAACGTCCCTTCAATTAGTCCACATCTTGCTGTGGTAGTGTGCTGGCTGAGAATTTCCTACTTTTTTCACTGTGAAGTGTTGAAATGTGCGCTTAAATAGAAAATACCGTGAGTTGTCAGCGAGTGCTGTCCAGAAAGTACCCCAGCTGTCCATAAAGCTGTCCAGAACGTTTTGAAATAAAAGATGAACCTAGTGACAAGGCAAAGTTTTATTTTATGCATTTAATAGGAACATTATTCAACTATTTTTCAACATAGTCGCCATTCAAATTGAGGAATTAATCATAAAAATACACAAGCTTTTCAATTCCGTATCTGAAGAAATCTTCCGTTTTACAAATTTAACCCATGTTTACACCAGCATGCAATTCTGCGTCATCATAAAAGGCTGTGTTGCAAGCACATCTAGCGATGGATACGTACTCGTAAATTGGCGATTTTCTCGAATTTTTAGTTGACTTTCACCGTCAGTTCATTTGTTGCAAGACTAAACCGAACGCTGCGATCCTCATCGTGAACATTGCTGCGGCCATTTTTTAACTGAATGCACCACTGCCTCACTCCGCCTCCTCGAATTTGATCGGATAGCATCGGTTTTTCACTGAAATCCAATTATTGAAGATAAATGTATAGGGGATCATTACTAACTCGGACGATACGTAATTAAACTATCAATGGGAAGAATAGATCAAACAGATAGAGGAGAGTAAAGAGAATTTCGTTGAAACTCATTACATATGGCAGAAAGAAATCTTAAATTGAAGACGAAGGTCCTTGATTCAAGACTGGAGCACGTCATAGTTATTATTTTTGCGTTATTTTTTGCGGTAAATGAAATTTATTTAAGGAACACTATTAAAAACTAATACCCGGGATTTTATTTTTTATCATTAGCTCAGAATAACATCTTTAACACCCATAATTAAGGGTTTACTATTCAGCGATTCCATACCTCCCACGGTCGATCAAAGGAGGGTTAAATGTATGAACTTCTATCCCATAATACACGTATCTTGTTAATTGCAGGTCATTTTTCATAAAATCTAGAATAGTTGATGCTAAGCACAGAATGTCTATCGCAGAGCGGAAGAAGGGCATTCGTGCAGAATACAAATTTCTTTTATATGGTATAATGTAAAAGAGGCCCCGTTTAATATATCTGAATGAAACAAAATATATATCCTTTCATTTTGCTCCCGTATTTATCAGGCCAAATAATGGTACTCCATGTAGCACAACTGCCTTTTATCATGATTCTCTGGATAATACAGGCAACTCCAGGAAAAGAAGCTTTAAAAGTCTCTCTTCATTCAAAAGCCAAAATACATGGTTATCGAGAAAAGAAAACCCGCCAAATATCAGTGCACAAAACTGTTAAATTATGATCTTTATTTGCTTTCTCTCTGCCTTATTTCAAAGCATATCACGCGCGTGCGCCTGTTTAAAGAGTGTTCTAATTTTATGTTCGACCCCTTACTTATTTCATGTTTTCTGAAATAGGGAATTGAAAATGAGGATTCACTATTTTGATTTGTATCTTGGTCGAGAAATGCAAACTTTGAATCAAACTCACTTGAAACATTTGTGTATCGAATGACGTCTCTTAACAGGGAATGAAAAATATTTTTATGGCAAAAGCTTGTGTGTGAATTTTCAGTACATATAAATTTAAGTGAAGACTATTAAAGTTGTTTTTGAAAAATTGTACTGGATTCCCTTTTTTTAGGGAAAATTGGGCATTCATTTCACAGTTCCATGCGTTTAAGGAGTGATGTTGCCCATTAAATGTCAAAGACAAATAAATAAGAATAAGTTGGACATGGAGAAATACAATCGTTGAAGTATGGAAAATGGTGAGTGAAGAGAAGAAGTTGCCTGGGAAAATCAAAAAGAGAGGTAGAAAGGAGAGCAGGGGAAATATTGAAAGGTAGTTGGATGTTGAAGGTCGTGACAAGATCTGTTAAGGATTGCTTTAGTCATTCATTTAAATATTAAAAATACAACATTTAGTACGTAAGGAAAAGTTAAATTCAATTCCATGTTATTGCCTGTGCCAGGGCATTATTTTTTTTGGATTACTGACAATCAATAACTATTCATTAAATCCCATCATCAAAACTGACTTCATTGAGTAAATAATTTACAACAATATGCCCCTCTGAATCACGCCCGTAGTTCTCCTCTTAGTTCTACTTTTCTACTGGGAAATTAAACCACTTCTGCAACGCCCTCCTTGTGTAGTTTTCAGCGGCGCTTGTGAACACAGAGCGCACAATATTAGAATTTTCTGTTTCGTGGCTTTCGACTAAAAGCAGCCCGGGGTTCGAATCTTTAGGGCGTGGTGCTCATTCGAGAGGGAGTTTCTCAGAAACCGCAGACTAAGCGAACTTTATGGGTGCCGCAGCAATCTTTGCCAGAGAGAGGAGTGGGCGGTGGGGACGAGCCGGGAAGGAAGGGGCTTCTTTTTTCTTTACGTGCCGAAGGTCTTGGCACTCCCGTGTGTGCTCTACCTTAATGGCTTCCGGCACTCTCCCAATAAATCAGGAGTTACTTTTAAATTTTTTTGCGGCTTGATGGACTCCACTTTGGTCCCTCAAGAGCCTGGAGACCACGATGCCTGATTACTTTTATAGAGCGTGCCGTGGGTAGGTTAAAGTTCCAAACTTTCATTACAGGAAACGTATATTTAATAAATGTATTACTTATAATGGCTGTGAACCGTGTGACTTTTCTCTAAACGTGTAATTCTTGAGGGTCGACAGCAGACATCGGAAAAAAACTATTTGACGTACCCAATGACTAAGATAGCTAAAAATGAGGTGATATTTTATGTATTATTAAATACCTTTAAAAGCGCTATTGTGTTCTTCAATGCAAGTAACACCTGTTCGTATTCCGTATTTTTTGTAGGGTAAAACTGATATTTAAATTATGCAGCATTAAAAAAATGTTCTTTTCAGTTGAAGTAATATTTCGTGTTTTAGACGATTGATCTCACATATTTATCTCAAATGCATACAGGTCTTAAGACTCTACATAAAGTAATAAATACTCAATGATAGCTGGAAAAATGATAGATTCTTTGTGGATATCCAAATATTTAGAGACGTTCTCCTGTATTTTGAATGAACGAGGTAGAACGTATTGTATTTTCACGAAATCTATCCTTTAAATTCAGAATCACTCATACGTACTGCTACTTGTGCTGGATCATTGCTTTTTATATTCCAAAATACACGTATTTTCGTAAAAACGTGGCTTGTATTTTTTTATTATTAAGGATTTTAATAGATTCAATCCTTTAAAAAATAAGTCAAAGTGTTTTTGAAACACAATTTGAGTAATCTTTCCACTTTTACTTTTAGATCCATTGATCTATTTCTTGCTGAAGTGGTTGGGTTATTTCGTCTCGAGGGGAATTTCCAATACGATTCGCTAAAATGTGATGGCACACCTAATAGCTTTAGTTCCTATTATTAATTCGTTGCAATTACAATTATTTGACGCACGGAATAGTATGATGGAGAATGACCAGCAAAATGAGGATAACGCTCGAAGGACTGTCATTTTTTACTATCCATTCGCGATACATCCGTCCGAATTTCCGCAAACCACAGCAGAAACCTCACCTTAGATTGGACCCCGTTTCAGCCATTTTGCATGAATGGAATTAATGATAACATTCCATTTTCAACAGATAATTAGAACTCGACTCTTGACTCTTGATTAATCAATTGCTAACATATTGACGTACTCGCATCACTTTGCTTTCATTCATGTTACCTGCCTCGAGCATCTGAATAATTTGCATACGGTCTACCTCTACGTATTCTCGTTCTCATTCGGTCGCCTAATATCTTCTCCATCTTGATTTGGAGCAGAGCTGTCCAAACGGAGTGTGTTTGCACCTGCACCGCCCTCGCAGTGCTCGCGGAGCAAGAAATGCAAGGGCGGCGGTGCATTGTGGACAGGTAGGGTGAGAGGAGAAGCTGGGGGTGCACGAGTCCGTCGGGATGTTTGAGGGCGGCATTCCAAATACCTCCTGTAACATATGGCCAGGTGCTCAAACTCCACGGAAGTGTGGATCATCATGTCGAAACTTAGCGCGAGTGCTCGCGAAAGGGCAGACGATCTGGGAGTCAGTAGACTCTCCCTTACGCCCCTTTCTGCCGCGGCGAAGGATAGGGGAGCGCCCGCCGAATATACCGCACTTCGTATTATCTTCATATTTGATGACAGCGCTGCGATTTCAGAGCTTAATTATTTCCTCTGCTATCGCTATAGTCCATTCAATATCATTTAAAAAATAAATTTGAATCTTTATTGATTTTTAATGATCGCCCAACTATGTAATACCAGGGAAAACCGTGCTCGATAAAAATTAATTACGTTGATAATAAATAGTCACGGCTATGTACTACCAAAATTAGAGTCATATTGAATTATAAAACGTTTTTGAGCATTTAAAAACAATTAAAAAAGAAATTGTAAGTGTTACAAATCCTGTTGAGCGTTGAGTTTTAGGCATACTCGCTCTGAACCCGATTTTAATAGAAAAATAATATTGTCCTTAAACCAACATTTGAGGTCACATGGAAGTTAATATTTCACAATCTCAATTAGTATTTTTTTATGAATGCTCTGGCAGTGTACTTCTAGAGACATGACAATTTCGGCATTTATCTATCTGATATGGAATAATGAGGACTTTTGCAGAAATTTATTCTTATACATGCCACCGAGAGCGATATCAGATGGAGGTCTTTCACTCGCTGCTCGCAGAATGCATGGATGTATTTTGTTGCCTCAGTTACCTGCCTTCTTCCCTGTACTTTCCTCACGGGAAAAATGAGGAAAAAACGCACAATTTGAACCCCTGAGCATGAAGTCTGTAAAAACGGTGCGTGCGTTTTGAAGAAAAAGGAAAGGGAGGAGGTGGAGGGGAAGAGGGGAGGGAAAGAAGGGAAAAGGAAGGGTGCGTTTTTGCCCTTTCCAGGGAAAGAGAGCGAGAGAATATTGGGGCGGGGTGGGGGGAAGAGCTCGGGAAGGGTAAGGGAAGGAGACAATTGCAATGCGTATGGGGCGAGGAGGACGAGGAGGGGAAGGGAGGGCGAGGGCAAATGGCGGCAAACGGAGGGGATGAGCTGAATCGAGTAGCTTAGAGCGACTCCACTCGTCGTAGCATTCGAGTCGACAAAGATATGCGCGTCGCATGAATTTGTCCGTTCTTGTTAATTTAATTTTAGATTCCTGTTTTAATTCTGTAACATGTTGAAAATAATATTAAGTTTACATTGATATCGTGCTAAGAACTTAACAAAAAATTACAATAATCAATTCTAAGGCTGGTTTTTGAGTAGAGGCTGAAGTCCACCAACTGCCCCAGCGGTGTGTGAAATTCGCACATCAGGGTAGGGGGTAATCCATTCTTTCCCTATACCCCCTGTGATTTCACAGGAAATGGTGTGTTCGAATTCCTAACAGCTTGGTTGATTACGAGAGTACCCTCAGGCGTTACTCGGAATCGAACCGGTACCTTTCTGTCAGCAGGACAGCGCTCTGCTTACTTACCTACCGCAAACTCCCCAAATAAGCATGTAATTAATTTGATATGCTTTCAGAAATAAAATCTGTAATCTCTAATCTCTATGGGCATGGAGTTGTATCAGTTAATTTAATTCATATTGTGGATTAAAATAAGAGACGATATTATGATGCATTACCAGATCCAGGTTTTAGCAGTGCCATTGCTTTTATGTAGCTAATGGAAAAATAAATAACGTTGTACAAATAAATAATTGATTTAAGATGGAAGGAGGCGTTAGACCACTGATCGGAGTGCTCGGGTTCGATTCCTGAGATCCCTCAGCTCCACTCAAGCTGGGAAACCATAGGCGGCACAGGGGAAGGAACTCACAACCCTCATCGTATCACACTCCGTCGGGCTTAGTATTGGGTGAACTCTGCCATCACCTATCAAACCGTACTTCAGGTTGACTACTATGTTTATGCATTCTTTTATTCGTGCATAGGGTTTGTATCACCATCAATTATTCAAGCCGAAGATTGGCATTCACAGGGTATGCATAGTTACCCTCAAACTGAGCCAACCGACTTGCACCATATGGAAAATGCAACGCGCTCTCCCATGAATATGTGGCACCAAGAAAACTACTCCGTTTGGGTTTTAAATGGGGTCATCGCAAGGCAGCTCCTGGTTATGGAAGTACGGATATTTAATTAATTAAACCAAAAATCCTCCAGCATAATAATGCAAAATCGAATAGGTGGTGGAAACATATTTCAAAAAGCGTGGGATTGACTTTAGCATTAGTAGATAGAATATAATTTACCACCTATGGTTATTGAGATAATAATTATTTATTGATTTCGCGTGTTGCAGTATCACCCATTGATTGTTTAAAGTATTACGATAATAAGGTATGAAGAAAATTTTGTTGGAAAAGTTTAGTTTTGTTATATGGATGTATCATATAAATTTAAAAAATACCATTTAACCTGTTAGTTGCGATATAGCAGATCATAGTTTTCTCAGATATCATTATCAAATTTCAGCGACAATTTATTGCGGGTGCAGATTAAAATGGTGTTCTATCCGGGTGAGTTCTCTTTTTCTGTCATTCCATGCTGCTATCACGATTGTGCCGACGAATAAATGCTACATTTTAGGACTAATGTCAGGAAGAATCAGATTGCAGTATATACGAGTTGTTTGCAGGAAATATGCTGGAATAACAGCGTTCCCATTGTGGTCAAATCTCTGATAAAGCCCAGCCAGTGTAATAATCAAACTCTCTAGGCACAGCGAATTTCGGGTGGGAGGAAAAAGAGGAAGAGAGAGAGAAAGAGATATGAGAGCGGCGGAGAGCGATGGATACGTAGTATAGTGAAAATGATAGCGATAGATATGGATTGAAAGCGAGACGAATGAAGTGGTTACCACGTCTTGGCGGCAGCGAGGGAGCGTACATGGTAATGATAAGAGATAAAGGAAGCTCTGAGCGGCAGATTAAGTGAGCGACTCTAGGTCGGACCATGTCGAATGGCTCGCAAGTGGGACGACTTGAGTAGCAGTGGTGGCTTGGAGATGCTTGCTGTGTGAGTACGAGGTGGTTTGAGGAGAAATGGCTAAAGGGGGGCGGCGTCTAAGGGGCGAGTGTGTGGGGAGGCTCCTGCGGAGGGAGAGCGAATCGGTGAGATGAGGGACGGGGGATGATTGCTTGACTGAGGGGAGATTCTTGGAGTGACACTAAGGAACGGGAGGGGAAAAGAGGCTAGTAGCAGATGGGAGTTCCAGGAGGTAGGGGTTGTTAGGAGTTTTTAACAACTCTGGCGTAGGCTTGAGACTGGAAAACATTATCCATTGCAAGGACAAATTTAACCGGCGAGAAAAATACTATGAACCCTTCCCCTTCACGTTTCACGTTACATGCGAGTATGTCGATATTTTCCGAGTGACAATTTTAAGATAGCAGAAATGACAAACCCTTCAGTGGACCTGAGGAAGCCAACTGGAACGTTGGCGAAATATTGTCCGGAAAATGGATAAACGCGGAAGAAAACCCGAAAGAACCACTTCCTACAAAACCTTCTGTTTGATAGCATTGGATATATTCTTTTATATTTAATGTATTTTTTTTAATGTCATAAACTTATGAAATGTAATTTTAGTGTTATGAAAAAAGGTGTAAATATACAAGGTTGCGCAATCTACACCACATAATTCTTGATTTAGTTTTTGTGTCGCAGGTTTTTTATACTGTCTATATTTTGGATTTTTTTGAGATTTTGGATTTTTTAATGAAGTCATCAAATAATTACTCTTTTCTATAAAGTGCTGTTTACAAGAGTAATGAAAATTTTTCTCTGAACGTTTTTTTGACCAAACTTGGGTTCTAATGGGAAATTTTCAGAACAAATATAACATTTTCCCCGAAATTACCACTTGCCCTATGTTGAAGATAATATTATATGTACATAACCAATGTTTTGTACTCACATACCTTGCTTCATTTTTAATTCCATGTAGAAACCTCTTGTTCATGATGTAAAATTTCAATGGGCGTAGTGTTTATCCAAAAAATTAGAAATTACTATATCCTATATCCCACAGGGTAAAAACGCCCGAAGTCATTCGCATCAGGAGCGCAAGGTAATCACCAATGGAAGGAAGGGGAGGAACGAGGACGTTAATTTGATATGTATTTGCAGGGAGGATAATGGAGAAGGCATTCACGAAAGAGGAGAGACGGAAGGCGGAGAGTAGAGTCGGAAACGAAAGATGGCTTTATTCGAAATATTAGAAGAATGGCGATGTTGATGTTTACCGTAGAGGGCTTGTATAGTGAATTAGGTATACAAAAATATCCCTAATTTTACAAAACGACACTTTATCACGAAAATAAGGTTTCAGGTTAATGCTGAAAGTTTGTTTGCGATGTTGCATTATTTAATAGGGATGTTGGAGAAACAAATAAGCAAAATTAAAACATTCCCTGTTTATTTTATTGAAATATTCGTCACTTTAAATGCATTTGAACTAAAATTTAACATAGAAAGAGGAATGAGGAAAATTATCTTACAAGTGCCTTGGAGGTTGAGCGGTGTTCTAAAAACGGATCTTACAACGGCGGCTTATAATGTGTGCCACAGTGCAAAAATAAAGATTTACAAGCATCAATGTTAAATGTCTTGATATTTATTATTCATGATCAGTGATTCGTTTTTGAGAGAGATAAAAAAATCTTCAAATTTTCATGCGGTTATTACTTCATGAACGAAGTTATACCACATCTTCATTTGTTCAAACCACATCAGTTCAAGTGCATTCTGTTCAAGGGCATTCAGAGATTAGCTTAAATGGAAGAAGGTACGTCTACATCTACATAATACCCCGCAAGGGCGTGTTGTTGGGGGTGTTAGGTCACCACCCGTAAAAGCACACCGCATTCAAAACCAACACATACATGCAAACCCATACCCACAGTGGTGCATACATTCATTCAAAAATCATTTCATTTTACAAGCATACAAATGCAAGGAAATTGTCGACGGTCAAACAGACAATTCAGCCAATTTTGAGATGTGGTTTTGAATTGACGAATTATGGACAATGATGCACTAAGTGTATTTTCCAATTCATTGAATGAAGAACACAGTGTATATTTCCTCTGTTCTTTATATGCGTAAATACAGAACAGTGAAAATATACATTGTGTTCTTCATTTAATGAACATAAACTTCCCCAAAGTTGAGCCAGGAACAATTGAATACGTATTTTCCAATGTTCCCTTTGGTCAAGAGTAAAAAAGTTAAAATTATTTATTCTTTATTTTTAATTACGTTATCTCGAAGGAAAAGAAAGGAAGAAGTGCTAAATATGGTTAAAGAGGATTGGAGGGAGTTGTTGGGAGAAATACGGAGGCCGGAAAGTAGGATACAGAGAATTTTGATTGGTAGCGTGATGATTAAGACCGTGATAGAGGGGAGAACGTAGGGTAGGCGATGTAGGGGTAGGAATAGAAAATAGGTATGTTGGACGGAATGAAGGGAAAACGGATGTATTCGGAATTGAAGATTTGTAGTTTTGGATGTTGTTTTTTTTATGGTGAGGCAAAGAAATTTATCGTTGATCATATTATATCCAATTAAAATCTACCTTAAACGGTAAAATACGAATGGTTTTTATTATCATCTCGAAAGTCAGGCATCCAAGGCATATATATATATATATATATATATATATATATATATATATATATATATATATACACACACACGCCCATTTGATAAATCATTCCTATAAAGATAAATGCTAGTTTCCGGAATTATTTCCGGTCACTGCTTATTTTTTTTCATTGTATTCTGGTTGTTTTTGTGGAGAACACATATGATCAAAGTGTATTGACCCAAAACGACGAATTTAGAAGATGGAACCATAAGGTTTAAACTAATGTTGTAATCACCTATTTTACTTGATGCTTCATTAATAATCATTAGATTGGACATTGTTGTTAAATGCATATATTCCTATACGCATGGACTCTATTTCTTCATAATTATATTTTTTTTACGCTATTGCAACTCCTGGTTCACTTTTACATAGCGTGATGATATTTTTCCTATGTAATGCCTCGGGTTTGATAGTAAAATTCAATATCCCGATTTTCTGGAGGGTTATTATTTAATTATCTACTTTCTCTTCTCTTCCATTTTCTCTAAACGTTCTTTCTTCCGTGTTGTTCTAAATAATTCCTCTTCCTCTGAATATCTCCAAAATTTTCATTCCTGTCCTACAATTTTAGCATTCCCCATAACTACTTCCAAGCACTATGAGGAACATCTTCGCTTGTCTTCCTCACTATCCAACTTATGCAGTTGTAATTATCATGTCGCTCTTTGGGCGGCATGCGATTTGTTGTGTAGATATAGACACAGAACTCTTCCGTGAAACTTATTGTGTGCAAAGCCTAAATGACTTGGTAGAAGTGAAACCTTGGCTTAACTTTACTGGGAAACCTTTCCAGGCGTTCCATGGAAACAGGATGTAGTTTGTGAGCAACTCCATGGATTTTTTTTGTTAAACATTTGACAGCCTTCTATGGCTCGCGGCGGAAACTTGGGTAAGTTTTCCCCTAGGGAGCTCATATGTGTCTAATTTTTTCACTAGGCATCAATTAGTGGTTTCAGGAGCCTCTTCCACTTCACTTGATCTGTTTCTCCTGAGGCATGCATTATTCAACTCAAGGTGATTCATCATGCTATGGAGGAAAATGCGAAGGTTGGAAACAGCGTGAAATGAAGAACGTTGCTTGGATATAAGGAAGAGCTCTTAGGGAGGATGGCGGAGAAACGGCCACCAAATATCCTGGGGGATGATGGAACAGACGGTTTCTGTAGGCTCCTTGCTCGTGGGTTCCAAGGGAGAAAGGGGGATGGAGCGGCAGGTGTCCAGGTGGTGGTAATGAGGGAATCAGAGGGGGATGGGGAAGTGTTCTTAGAGAGCAGGGAAGGAGGCGAAATTAGGCCGGAAAATTGAGTGACTTGTGGTGCAGGGGATGATGGAATGGAGGTAGAACGGGTCTTAGATGTTGGATGGGGAGTTGTTACGTTAACCCGCGTGGCACCATTTACAGCGGGGGATTGTATAAAATGTAACTAAGTTTTTGATATGCGTGCACCATGGTTTCCGTTTTTTTCTTAATTTTTTTATACATTTAAAAAACACAATGAAGCGGTATTCAATAAAACACAGTTTTCATGCATGACTAGCTCATAGATGCACTAAAATATAATTGAAAAACATTAATGCATATAAAAGGTATGAAGGAAATACTATTTACATCGGAAATATCATTCAACATTGTCTACGCCGTCAATAAATTTCATTCATGATCACGTTATGAAAAGTGAACTTGGATGGTGAATATGGGTGAAGAGATTTATTTTGTCCTATTAAGGTTGACGGATTAATAAACGTCAAAACAATTCTGTTTTGATATAACGACCACACCGTTGTTACAGTTACATACGTGTTGCCATTATAAATAGGCGGAAAGAAATTTCTGTGTAAATAAAAATTTTAAGAAATAAATGTCAAAAGACGTAAAATGAAGATTTGGATGGGTGATTGAAGAAAGATGGAGGGAATAGCTATAGAATCAGTTCTCTCAATGTATGACTTTTTAATTCACTGTCAACACAGATATTTGTTTTGTTCTTATTAAAAATATATCGGTTACCAATGGAGGTAAATGCGGATTTATCTATAGTAAATTCAATAGTTTCAGACTCAAATGTGTGGAAGTTGTTCGAAGGAGGAGTACATGTAAGTGACATTAGAACGACTATGCATTCTCCCAGCAAAATTTTCTTAGGTGTATTTCTTAGATACCTGAGGATGACACCTACGCGTTGAACTAGTTTTTGATGAAGTTAATAAATTTTTACTATTAAAATTCAATGAAAGGGTGCACGATGTCCCAAATTTGACCAGCTATCTACCAACTATTTTGGCACCTTTTTCTACTTCAATTTTATTTCTCGCAGAAATTTTTAGGATCTCTTTACCGCCAACTGAGCTTTAGGAGTTAAAAGCACTGGTGATGGGAATTCGTGGGAGCGGGTTAGCAGCGTGGGGAGGGTAAGGGGTTAGAGGGAGGGAGGAAAGACGCCGAGCAATGAACTGTAGGAGTAAAGGGGGGGACTGGAAGGCGGGAATGGGAGGGGATAGGAGGGGTAGAGGGTCGGGAAAATGGGCTGTGAGGGGAGGAGCGGTAATGAGCAGACCCTAATGGAAGGAGTTTACTCAGAAAAAGAGTATATTCTAGCACCACTCGCGGAGCACCTAAATACTCATCCGGACAGTGCTTCCCACAAATGCTTTCTTTCCTTACTCACCACGCCTGGTGGATGCAGCCACAGTTGGAGGTTTTTGAAATTTTCGGGCGAGAAACGAGTTTATTTCGCAAGGCGTTGGGGTCGTCTGATGGATGAAATATGCCCTCTTTTGACTATTGAAGAAAAAATGTGACAGAAAAAAAGCCGGTTAAGTTGAACTAGGAATAGTTACCTTCAACAAAGTAGACGTTGGTCACGTTGCTGTTGAATGTTAGGACAATTATCTTGCTCTCTCTTTTGGTGATAGATGAGAAATTTATAAACATGAGACGCTCTTTATTAATCAATACATGGTGATTGTTTCTAAATTTATAGTTTTGAATGCAAAGTAACCCTTAAAATGTGAAATAAATATGTTATCCCCATTTTCGTATGGAGTTGGGGAAAAAGTAGCTGAAGAGGCGATAAAGTTTCTTTGTGATTACTCTTTTTTGATCAATGCCATGAATAATGGCGGTGTCATATTGTGAGACGTACCTTTATATACTGCGAATATGCATCTTGTGAAATAATTTAATTCCAATAAAGGGAATGGCAATTGAAGCGACAGCGAAGTCGGAGAATTCGCTTCACAAAAATAATCAAAGAAACTGTCAGATTTTAAGGTATTTTACGAAAAATAGTATGTAACGGATAAAAATGGAGAAAGATTACTCGTGCAATTTGACCCCAATTTATCCGTTAATTTGAATTATTCCATGTCAGAGGAGCTCGATATTTTTTTATTATTTGATTCATTCTTTTTCCGAAATACTCATTAAGTTTGCACAGAATGATTCACAAAGAGTTTTTATTTGCTCGGTGTGAGGTTATCGTAATCGCGTCGAAGCCCTGGGGCAGCAGGCACTCAATCGAGAAACGTACTCGACCGGATAATACGAATTTAATTAAATTGATCAAGGTTTGATCCTAAATCCCTAATAAAGTAAAAATCAGCGACAAGAATGGTAAAGTATTGATTAGCAATTACTTTTTTCAAGAAAATATCTGTATCATACACATTTAATGATGTTTCCTCACGAACCTGAGGGATCGCTTTAGTGGCAGCCGTGAGATCCATGCAGTTCGTATGGAAGTGACAAATAAGGTCATTCTGGAAACGGAGGAAGAGGAAATTATCGCGTCAGAAAAGGTTCCCGCTGAGTTGTGATAATGAGGGAGGGACTGTGTTACCAGACTGAGCTCATAAAGGTTGGATGGAGGGAGTGATAGGGATGATTAAGCGGTAGAGAATAGAGAAGAGGATGGGGGGTGGGAAAGGGGTGCGTTTGGGGAGAGGGGAGGAAGCAGGGGGAGCTAATTATCCCGAGACCGTCATTTGGCCACCATCGGGTTCCAAAATGGCTCCCACTTAGAGATTCCAGGGAGACGTCTCCCGGAAATTGAAATGAAATGAAAGTCTAGTTCTCACTGAACTGATCGCAATGGTGTTGGTAAAGCACTTAAGGTGAATCGCTGAGCATATTTCGTTTCTAAAACATTCCAATTTCAAACTTATTTTTCATTCATAAAATCCCATCTGGATTATATTCCCCCAACTATTGGAATGATAGACTCCTTCTAAGAATTTTGTGGTCAACAGTCAAAAGGTCTTTTTTTGCATTAATCTTTTTTTAATGCAACAATTTCAGAGCGTAAAAATCATTCGCCTTGACTGGGACTCGAACCCAGATCCCTCAATATCCGGTCGAGTGCTTTAGCCACTTAAGCTACCGAGGCGTCCTCTTAAACTCTGAAATTTTGGGGCTCTTATTTTTAACGTTTTCTTATGCTCATCCACGAATAAATTGAAAAGAATTCTTTCTTTGAAAATATTTAATATCAATTTGATTGTTTTAGTATGGAGGATGATGCCGGCCACTCTCCACAAATGACATTTTATCACACTGAAGTCAAAATGTACATTTCGATTAAATTTTCTGCTTTGATTTAAGCGTTAGCTCACTATTAATTATCAAGTTGCTTTAATAGCAACATATTCACTAATTAATGCTACCAGACGCACATTAGAACTTATTGAAGCAAATATAAATCCGTTTAATGCTACTTTAATTTTAGTTCTATCTTCATAACCCGTTGGTCTTTTCAGATCACTGATCTGAATTGCTTCCTGTGGAGGATCTATTTGAGTTTGCCGCATAAAGTGTAGGAACAGAAAAAGATGTACTTCTCCGTTACTCACTGTGCCTGTATATAATCAGATACTCTAAATGCCAATGAACATTTCCTGTGCTTACCGTAAGTAGAAGACGAAGTTTTCAGCAATGGCTCTTGCTTTGGTTGTACATAATTACCCCAAACATTGTAATCAGCCCGAATTTAAGTGTAATAACTCGCCTAATACTCAGTCCACCGCGCATAAAATGCTCACATTAGGGTGGGAGGGGGACTATTTTCTTTCCCTATGCCACCTGCGATTTCCCAGTAAGACCTGAAAGATAAAATTTCACAGCTCGCGTGAAGCTGAGGGTGCCCAGCGTCATACGGAAATGAACCGGGCCAATGGGAAATTGTCCTTTTGGACAAGAGATTTCGCTATGGTCTCAGAAAAAGCATCACGTAGGGATAGGCTTGGCCTACATCGCCCCTCCTTTATTTGGCATTCTACGGAGCGATAACGTTATTACGCCTGTCTGTTTGCGTAGGATAGTGACGGTAATTTGTATTAACACTCCTCTCCCGGCAGCAAAACAGTCGGTATGGCCTGAAATCGGATGCGTGGTGGAGTGCAGCAAACAAAGACTCTGAAAGACGGGCGGGGGATGAGGTCGGGAGTTGGGGGGAAGCGTTGGGGTCGAGAACGAGGGAAACCTTGTACGTTTAGTGGAGGGCCGGAGCGAGAGGGGTAGAGGGGAGGGGTAAAAAGCAGGGGGAAGGGTTGGCGGACGGATGAGGTTGTTAATCTTGAGAGACTTTGAGGGATCGGCGACTGCTCCCGGTATTGGATGGCAAACAAATGCAGCGTCATGCTTTATTGCCACGTCGCAGACGAGCCAGCCGCGACATGACCCGAGAAAAATGTCTCTCCCTTGCGCCCGCCCCTTGTCCCTCCCTCGAAATGGCGCAAGGCGTTTGTCCCATTTCCCCGTCATGATTTTTCGCAAATGATGATGGGTAAATGCTCTGGGACGGGTGAATTATTCCGTCGGCATACACTCAATTTTTCTTCGCGCTTTGAAATTTTCCCAGCCTGGTAAATAATTCATAGGGCTTCATTCAGCGGTACTTTCAATTGCTAAACTGGGTGAAGGTACACGCAATGGTGTTATTGTGGCGGGTTGGCTGGGAAAATTATTCTCTTCTTCCGTACAATGTCTCATTAAAGAGATCGTCGTTATTTCGTGGAAGTTGGTCTGAAAGGTGAATAATATTCCGTTGCCTGGCTGAATGCTTGATGGTTTCCAAAAGGTTCCTGAAACTGCTCGTAAAGTTTAGTTGCATTTATATAAGGATGGGTATAGTAATTAATACTGCTTATTATATGAAATTTTAGGACAGAATATTCTCTTAGGACAATATTTAGTGCAGATGCTCTATTCTCGTGAAAAAACTCCTATGAACATTCTTTTCTTATTGGTAGCCGTGAAGTATTTCATATGCATACGAATGTAGAATTCGTCAGTGTTCCCCATAGTTCCCTGCCATATATATTTGCACATTCGAAGGAGTGTTTTGTCAGTGTCATAAATGTAGTTCGAGGCTGTGACGAGAGGGAGTTTTTGGGAAAATCACGCGTAATCATGAAAGAGGCCCAGTGAAGAATGGAATCCTTTGAAACCTGGTGCTGTTGGAGAATTCTAAAGATTGAATGGGGAGGCAAAGTGAGGAACGAAGATGTATTTGGAAGCGGTAAGGACCCTATGGAGAATTTTACAGTAAATAAGAACTAGGCTGATCGTACACAATTTTAAGCAAAATTGACTAGTTAGAAATATGAGAAAAGGGAAAATTCCAGAGAAGATGCCGCGTGGACGATCAAGAGAGAAATACATAGAGATATAAAAAAACTATATTGGAGAAATAACGAAAAACGTACCACAGAGAGGCTATCAGGGGGTGAGGGAATCAACACTTAATAGAGGAGAATGGAGGTTTGCAGTAAAACAATATTCGGGTTTAAATGCTGATAATGATGACGGGAGATAATTTCAAAGGATATTTTACCTTCTATTTCTTGAAAGAATATATCTTTATTCTGGGTTAGGAGCAACAACGAAAAATGATTTTGAATTATGATCGAGATAGAGATCGATTTTATCTCTCGTGGTAGGGTGGGGAAAAAATGGAAGTTAACATGTTTTGCACTCCAATGTACATGGGTGGTCTGAAAAGTTTCCGACCTAACAAAGATTCCAGACATTTTTTCTGAGACTGGACCTTTGCTATGACCATTAGTATCTCAGAAAATCTAATTGTCAATGACTGACTTTTTGAGTTTCCTTTAGGAATATTTCTCGGGGATGCTCTTTCTGTCTGTTTTTTGTCCTTATATGTGTATGAAATTGTCTGCGTCATCTAAAGTAGCTTAGTTAGGGGTGAGATGCATGAAATAACCTCGTTGAACGCAGCTAAAATACTCTCATAATTAAAATGAAATAGTATAATTCCACTTTTAGAGCTATTTATGGAAGATTCATCATTTCTATAATGATAGTAGTAGAGATTTTGTTCCATAAAGCTGTTCTATTAAAGTGTACATAAATTAGGCGCTTACCCAAACTACTCTTACGGGAGGCCAATTTTAATAACTTATTGCATTATCACTTTGTTCGATTCACTCAGACATAAAGATTTGAGTCATTGACATCAATCAGATCCACTCCTCCACCATTTTCCCTGAAAGGAATGGCTTTTCGAAAGAGAAAGATGAGAAAGACTTGAAGAGTAGGTGGTAGTGGGGTGTTCATACATTCAGGGAGATTTGACTACATTTCAATTTCAAAATCGCTTAGGGCTCGGCTGACGGAAGACTTCCCTCTCTCGTGCCTTCCATTGTGAGGTCTCCCACCTCCAAACCTCTCCTCTTCCTCACCCTTTGCGGTCTGTAAACTCCCCATTCACGACTTCGCCTCGTCCCGCTGATAAAACACACCACCTTCCCGTCAATGCCACATTACCCTCCCCCCCATTCTCCTTTAGTCCTCCGGGCGCGAAAAACACAAAGGCACCCCCGTCTCACTGTCACCCTCGATGTAAATGCAATGCATGCGCCCCGAAGGATACATACATGAACTCTGTATCCTTTTTTAATGCGAACCGGAAATAGATGTTTTTCTGGGTACGCCAATCATTCTTCTCTTTTTAAGTCAATGACTCGGAGAGAAGTGTGTCGGTTGAGGGTGAACGCGAAAATCAGTCTCGGAACGTAGTCTAGAACATTTTTAAATTGAAACAAAAAGTAAATCTTTTGTGCTGCTGGTGGCCCACGTGTGACCGATGAAATCGTTATGAGACTCCCCACATCATTCCAATTATTCGGGTCCCGTAATGACTGGCAAAAATTTACTTTATCCTAGATACGGGTTTAAAACCAGCGTAAAGGAATGGCAGTCACCAATAAAAATAAATTTGGTGTCATGTAATATTAATCACAATAAATGTTTTTGCGACAATGATCGATATATATTTTTGAATTGGATGAATTCGAAATGAAAAATATTTCCGGTGAACTTTTGTGAAATGAATACTACCTTTGATTTTCAGTATCTAAACATTGATAGTTAGTCGAAGTATACTGTGCTTCATGAAAAAGTTCAACTGTTAGCAAAAAATATGTTAAGGGTAATTTGGGGAAAGACGTTTCTATTGACTGGCGAAAATTGAAGCATAGACAGAATTTAAGTAATTCTTTGAGAGAATTTGAGTAATGACTTTCATTGTGCGAATTTAGTTCATACGTTTGTATATAACAGTATGTTTGAAGGATATCACGTAATAAAATGGAAAAAATTATTAAAATTGAAGCGTTTGAAAACATAACACTATTGAGCATAAATTTAAAATTTGAAAAAAATCTTTAAATGAGATTTTTATAATGTACTTTACAAAATTCTACAATCTGTAATTACGGAAAATCACCGAAGAAATATAGTACACATCACCAGGCATGGGCAGCCTCTAATAGTTTTATAAGGATAACGTATAATAAGCTATGCATGCACTCTGTATTTTGATATGGAAGAAGAATCGTATTTCAAATGATTATTAGTTTTTTAGATTAGATCCTGATTCCCACCGAATTCATTTGAACTATTATAATTTTGCACGTTAACTTCAGTATTGTTTTACTGACATGTGCATATAGTCGAAACAAATTCTATTTTGCTTTTCCATTTCTTTTCATATTCCTATCCGGTAACCATTTCATTCCAGCACATGTTAAATTTAAGGTATTTAACACAGGTGTCATTAATATTTCGAACATTTTTCCCGATTGAAATAATGTGATAATGATCAATTTTATAACTGATCTCATCGGTGATACTTCGGTCTTTCAATGTGTTTCCTTGTCATTCATTTATTTCATATACGTATTCCTTCTCCTGGTCTGCCTCACGGTGTCGCAAATACTCGGGACTCAGAAATCCAGGTGTGGGGGGACCGAAATAGATTCATTGAGGATCTCCTGACCGCGTATTGATATGCAAAGAACACCTGGATTCGGCGGAAATGAATTCCTCCTTTATTTTGTCACTCACCTGCACTCGGCCGCTCACTCTTCCCCCTTCCCTGGTGAACGTCCACTTCCTCCTCCGGGAAGCTGTTTTCCATCTCGAGGCGACTCGCTCAAACAAAAATAACGGCGATTCCCATTGTGTTACGGCGAACCGCATCGGGCATCTGGGAAGGGAAATCGCCCGAGCGTCTTTAAGGAGTCAAAGGGAGGTGGACCCGAGTGGGGAGGGTACGGGTTGGGCAAGGGTGAAGGAGGACCTGGGGTAGAGGCGTCTTTCACCATCCATCCCTCTCTCCTTAATGGCTTTCGGAGGGAGTGTGAGAGGGTTTTGTGGGGCGGAGGAAAAGCGGGCGAAGATATGGGCTGCGGTGATGTGGCGCTGGGGATGAATTGGCGTGGAGTCGCTGGGGAGGGAAACGACTCGCATGTATGATTCACGCCGGCCGAGGTGGCGCAGGGGGGAGAGAGGGGGCGATTATATCTGAGGAAGGGGAGCGAGCGGAGGAGACACTGGATGGAGATGGATTCTCTCTGGAAGCGGGGCGTCGCGGCGCTGTCGTTGGTTTTCCTCCGTCGCTTGGATTCAAGAGAGAGAGAGCGAGTGAAGCCGTTGGTTTCTTCTAGTCCCTGGGTTCTCCTCCACCCTTGCTCCCTCCCCCTGCTCCTTCGGGCCGCCTCGGCCGGCCGAGCTACCCTCTCTCCTTTCCAGTCGAGCGACCGCCGTCATTTGTCACAATCTCCTAATCCCGGAGTCGTATTGTCGTCCCTGGACACCGAATATTCATCCCATCATTCTTTCCTCCAAGACGTACGCCCATGCATATTTTTTAGTCGCCTTCCCTTGGGAATGTTCCCGAATCGAATTTGATATCGTGCTTTATTTAAAAGAAACCGCCTGTTACCCTCGCCTGACAAAGAATGTCGGGACTCAAGTGCGGCAAGGAAACATCTCCCCTAATGAGGTTTGGTTTTCTTAAATCATGTCTCTGAAAAAAATACATTACCACGTGGCAGCACCATAAAAAACGATTCATGAATGCTACGCGGTCGTATTGAACTCAAAAACATGTCAACCTTTATTCCCACGATCCGTAATGCTCGAGGAGAAATATTATATGGCTATTTTTTATATTTATGGTGAACCGCTTAATGCGATTAAATTTCAATTGCTAAACGCTATGCAATACTATGTGAATTGAGGTATTTAGATTCACTGCGTAAGCCTGGCGTAGATCATTGCGTTACAATATTCGTTTTAAACACTTTCAAAATTCATACTGTATAAATATTGATTACGGTTTGTCGGTGTGCGTGTCTGTTTGAGAATATCGACATTTCTCGGCTTACAAAGAGCAACTGACATCGTTAAACTTTGCCTCTGTTCAAACTAGCAAACAACATTGGACAAACATTTTTTTACGAAGTTGGTTCACAAATGTGTTTGCGTGTTTTTCAAGAGCTGGCATTCCGTGGGCAAACAGTTGCAGAGTTGGGTAACGACGTCTTTTGTCCCCATCCACATGCCGATTCAGTTAACAACACATGTTGATTGAAGTCGTGGTAGAAGTTCATGTGCCAGATATTTGTTTTTTCGTGTAAACAGTGCAGAGAGAGGTAAGCAGAGATGACGCTGGACGTGGCAGTCGTGAAAAAAAGGAATACGATTCGGTCAAAATATTTAAAGACTCGGATAATTTGGAAAAGAAGTTGGATTTAGCTATATTTTGAGTGACAACAAGTTAGTTTCAAAGTTTAAGCAAAGAGAATAGTTCGATGTTATCACGAGAAGTATAAAGCAGTGTTTTATGAAATAATGCTACTTTTTGATGTAACCAAAAATAAAATTCCCGTTAAAGCCTGTATAAAATAATCAGAATATTAGTTATTTCTAAATTTTCCTGTTTTTTTTAAATTTCTGGTTGTTACAAAAAACTAATTTCCAACTAATTGACCTGCTCTGAGACGTTTAATTCGGTCTCATCTATTTTATAATTCACGTCTTGTTTTTTTCTTTTTCTATTCCAAAATTTTGCTGAAGTACATTTTATGATATTTAATTCTAACATTATTCCTTAGACCACTCCGATATCTGGTCTAAAAGTTAGAAGGTAGATATTCCGGGTTCCTTATTTCGGTGTATTTTACAGTGTCGTCTGATAATAATGTACTATTGCTGCTAACGAGGGAGCTTAGGTTTTTAATGTATAACAAGAAGAGTGGGAGCCTTAGAACAGTTGCCTGCGGCACTTCTGAGGTTACGTCTGCCTCTAATGAACACAACCCGTTGACGACTACTTTTTTCCATGGTTATAAAGAAATCTCTCATCCAGATAGTCCTCTTGTGATTATTATCGTCAAATCTTCATTTGTGAATTAATTTCTCGTGGAGACCTTGTCAAAAGCTTTCTTGAAATCTAAAAATTCAGAATCCATGTGGGCACTCCCTCCGATTTTACGATATTATCAATAAAGACAACCCAGTTTTGTTTCGTGTAATCTACTTTTCCGAAACCCCAGCCTGTTACGATAAAACATATTTCTATTGCTGAGGAAGGCCATTCATAATATTTTTAATAATGATTGATTGCTAATAATATTATTCTGAAATTTTGAGGATATTGATGCTTTAGAAATCGTTCTGTAATCACTGGGGTCTTTGCTATCACGGTCTTTGATGTCAGGGGGCTATGTGAGCCGCTTTCAATCGTGAGGTACTGAAATTTTTTCAATCTACCAGTGAAAAACCTTTTCTTAATGAGGTACGTGTCATTAGATATTTTCTTCTATATTCTAGCGAGAATTTTCAGGTAAAGGAACTTTGTTTGGTTTTATACTTCGGACCTCTTTTTATATTCCTTCCGGAGACAATAATATGACATCCATGACCTCTTTGTGTGTTTGGGAGACTTAACTTTCTACGCTAATAGACTGTACGGTTGGAAGCTTCCGTTGTATTTCCCTGTCGTATGACCAAAAGATTCTGGTTTTATTTATAAATATTTGTGTAGAATATTGCTTTCAAAAATATGTGAGGCTTTGCGCACTATACTTTCCGGTTTGACTCGACATTCTGCAAATTTCCCCTCTGAGGTCTTAACTAGATTTCGCCATTACTTTTCAAGCAATTTTTAAAGTTTGAGTTAGCATTTTTAAACTCTTTAGGGCTATTCTGACCTCTCTGTTGAACCATTTTGTTTCCTTCACCTCTTGCCTGCGTCTTTATGAAATAAACTTATCCATCCCGTCACGTATATTATTTAAAAATATTTTCCAAGTGTATTCTATGTCAACGCTATTAGTTTTTAACCTGAAAGGTTTTGTGGGAGTTGTTCACTTTGTCCTGGGGATAAACCAGCATCCTATGATTTGCTAGGCTAAGTTCATTTGAGATAAGCTACCACGGTGCGTATTATTTTTAATGGAACATTTTACTTTGAAAAAGAAAAGCAAATATGATATTTCTCGTGGCTGAATCTCACCCTGAACATCTGGGGGGGCATTTGAAACTCTTCCAAAAGAAGAATAAGTTGTGAAAATATTAAAAAAAGAAAACTGGAATTGTTATGAATGTACCATTAGCAGTGTTGCTATTGCTGATCATAAGATATTTATGAGTATAGGAAAATAGTGTTAACTGGCATTGTTGTGGCTGTAATTCGCTGTTAGCTGTAATTTCGATTTTACTGACTCATTTCCTTTGTGAAATATGTATTTTGAAAAAGAAAATATTCCTTATTTTGAAATGCAGTTGCTCGTGGTACATTTATGCTCGTTTGTGTGAATAAAGATCTTTTTGTTTCATTGGTGCGAAAAACCTTCGGCTCGAGATTGTCCACCTTTTTAGATCTTTTTCCCTCGAATTTAGCAAGTCGGTTGGATCCCGTACAAGCCAAATAAATTTGCAGTGTGTTAACCCATATTATTGTGGTTTGAATAGCCTCATCTCTGTTGCACTTGCACCACTGAAGTGTTGTATTATTTTATTTTAGGATATTGCATGTCAGCCTCCCCGTTCCGTATAAGCGAGCATAACCATTTACAACACTCTTTGAATAGTTTAAAATAGTAATTCATACCGAATAATCGGTATACTACTAGTATATCTAGAATCATAAATATCTTCGAGTATTAATATTTTAATGTTTCAAATCGTTACAAGGAATGCAGTCATAAAATCAAGCCTCTATAATATCACTCATTTTTAATATTGCACGAGCTGTGAGCAAGGATATTTTCATTGCAGTGTACTTCTATTAAATATTTCCTCTAAAAATGGTAAATATCACAAAAGAATTCAATGACACATTTTGGGGAAATTTTTCAAAAGGAAATGGATAATGAGTTGGACGGTATGGCGGCAGTTGAAATATGGATAATAAGTTGGAGGGTATGGTAGTATATTCGAAGACCTCATAATGCTCAAATTTTAGTTTTCTTGAGAAACGGTGAGCACTGACTTGCTACTTTCCTACCGCAAGCTGTCGCTTTGGACCATTAACGCTAGCGCAGTGAGAGAAGCAGGAAGAAGGTTATCGGAACGTTCGGGGTTTCATACATGTATATGCGAACATTCGACGCTCTTCCTCTCCGCGATAGACGCTCTCGATTAGCGGGCAAGCCTGGGGTAATCACTCTGCGGGAGGAGCCTCGGTTCCCTTCTCTTCCTTCCGAATGATATCAATTTTGAAGAATATCTACTCCATTCGTCGAATACCATGGCACACTCGGTACAGTAAAAAAAATGATTGAGAAATAGGAAAATTGGAATTATGGATGGATGTCGCATCATGTTCAAGTTCAAATGAAAGATTAGATAGCAATAGTCATTCATGCATACCCGAAAGTCGAGAGAAGTTCACTAGGAGTCAGAAAAGAGAATTTACCTCGCGTTCTCCTCCAAAAGTGTACTTTAGTAATCGATTTATTGCGAGTAAAGCACTTTTGATTAACGATATATCTTGGCAAAAATTTGAAGGAAATAAAAATGTATAAATTTTAAATTCTAGCTTTACTATTATGTTCAATATTAGCCATGGAATTTAAAGAGGTATAGGCGTATGATTTTGACACTTTTGAATTGGAAATTGGAATTGAACGGGAAATAAATGATGCATTCGTGTACGCATGATGTCACTGGAAAATTAGCACTCGTATTAGCGTAGGAATATGGTATTATCGAAACTTTACTGCTACTAATTTATCGGGAACAGACTAAATTGAATTTGGATAATTTATGTTTGAGGACACAATGACATTATTATAACTGTACATTGGGTGACGACAAAAAATTAAATTCTTGTTCCATGATTTATATGAATAATTTTTTCAAAGAATAATTAACTTAGTAGTTTTTTGTTAATGAGGCTGACTCATGCATACCTTTTTTATTCTGTATTTGGTGAATTTTCATTTTGGAAGATAAATAATTGACGGTGGGTGTTGAATAATTGATTTTCATGCAAGCGGAAACTTAGTGTTATGTGATGACAATAATGAAGAATTACTTCCGTTAATTTCTGTAGCTAACCTGAGAAATCCATCTGACACAAAAGTTACGGTAGTACCTTAAAATTCGAACTATGTTGCTAATTTTAACATAGCCTGAAGGGTTATGAGAAGAGGAAGAGGACTGAGAGCTATTGGAAACCATTATTTGGGGTAAACTTCAGAATTTTATAACTTAAAGGGTATTTTTTTCAGAGTTTAATGTTGTCAATTCTGATATCTTAAGAGTCTACGCCACTGCGTACTTTGAGTTCTAAATTTGAATTTCAAGTGCAAAATGACAAATAAATAATGGCGTAAATGTCTCGCACCCCTGGATTTGAGTCCGGGACCTTCATAAGTTAATAATGCGCTGCCCATGAAATTCACTTACTTGCGTCGAGGAAGGAATTATGGTGGTGGGTGGAGGTAGAGGGCGGGGCGGTTGATTTCGTTGGCGGAGGGTGCAACGCACGCCAAGGTATAAGGAGGGTCCGGGCGTCATGGGGTTAGGAATGTCCCACCGTGCGCGAGGATATGATGTATTTGCCATGCCGAGGGGGAAGGAGTGTGGGCGGGGTCGGTTGTGGGTAGGGAATGGTGGAGAGGGCACTCGGAACGAGGTGTCTTTGTTGGGGAGAATGCAGGAAAGAGGAAAGGGGAAAGTGTGTGAGAGAGGAGGAAAGAAGGGAGCTAGGGTTGGCGTATTGATGAGACATTTAATTAGGTGCGAGGCTGGTTCAAAACCGCATAAGTCTCGGTTGATGTTACCTCAGATAGAAGGGAGGGGAGCCTTTAGCGCCGACCGGTGTTACATTTCGTGATTATAACCTCTCCCGCGAGACACACACACTCTCGCAGTGTTGCATTTATTATGGGGGTTGTGGTACTCCTTCCTTTGTGACTCCCCAATATATTCCCCCTTGCTTACCAGGGGCGGAGAGGGTGGTCCTCCGAAAACCATGGGTTGGGAAGCAAAAACTGAACCTTCCGTGCAGGAATGGCTTCCTCTGCCCTCTCCTGCCCTCCTCCCAACAAGTAGATCTTTGACATTGCCTTGCTCCACGTAACCCCGATCTCAAAATGTGGACTGTGTTAGAAAAAATTGACGAATTGATTATTGATACTCTTGCTGAGGTTGGTAACGGATGGTCAAACTACTAAAGAGACAGTAGGCACTCATTCCGAGAAATTAAGTGCGTGTAGTTAGTGGCGCATTGTTGGAAATACGAGCCATTCTGGCTGAATCAGCTTCGACGGGTAATATAATTTCATTCCCGCTATTCAGAATTCGTATTTTCACCCTCTCGCCCGCTCTCTCTCTCAATGATTTGTGACCCTCCTGGAAGTGGCGCCTGGATGACTCAACGGTAGAAATTATTTATGAAGTATATGCAAACGAAGACTAAGGTCAAAGAGCACGCAAAGCATTCCAATTTCTATCCTGCTAAATTGTATTACATCAATTCGTAGCGTAAGGTTTGCTTTTTCCCTTCATGCAAAGTAAAATTAATTACAATCAAGTGATACTTCAAGGTCTTCTTAGAAGTTTGTACATAAGAAATATTGTCCCGATTATAGCAGTGTTCTCATTTTTCCTTAGCATCAGTCCTTGAGGACATTTTGGTCATAAATTATTTTTGCGAATAAAGTACGTATACGTACTAATGTCTAATCCTAATAAAATTCATATTTGTACAGTAATTTGATTGTTTATTTGGAGACACATTATGCGAAGACCGCACGGAGTATGGTCTTCTATTTGTTTGCATCAATGGGGTAAAAATTCACAATGTAGCATAGACTAGGTTTGATGTACTTTCTTGGACGATTTTTGGTCTAAAAAATTGATAAACCATTGTTTTCATACAGATGGCAGCACATGTTTCACTTAGAATAATAATTTGAATTAATTCACTTCACTGAGAAGTTGCAAACTGTCACATTCTGTCTGTAGCTTTGATATTTTACAAGCGTATAAAGTATTATATTTATGTCAACAGCTGAGCAGATGTCTTTCAGGTTGTGAACAGTCACTGCAAAATTCAATGGTATTTTATTATTTCTTTAAAAGTTAACTTTGAAAGTGCTTCAGTTCGTATTTTCGAATTCAATGTTCAATATGCCTGACAAAATCAAATCGCATTTTTCCAAAGCATCCGAAGAATCGCTTGGTCAGAGTAAAACACGTAATGAAAAAATTGCTGACGTACATAAAAAGGCCTATAATGAGAAATAATAAATCGAGTTGCATACTAGCATGAAATAAACTATTACTTTCCTTTTATATTTTGCTGTGTTTGCCAATATCTACAAAATATCTCTCTCTTCTATGATCTACTTTCGTTACCAAATTCAACATAACATTCCTGCCATAGAATAAATTGCAGATTGTCATCGGTGTTGGTAGTGCCACCATGTTTTAATCGCAATTAAAACTCATGATAATTTACAACTTTACGTAAATGAATGATAAGTAATTTTGAAACAAATTTCTGTATACTTAAAGACTTATCATTTACATTTGAATATTTAATCCTAACGTTCGGCATACTAGAGTTACATACAAGGTTAGGTTAAATAGTCACCTCCCCAAGACCCTTCTCAGCTATTGTAATAGCAAGGCTAGATATCTTATTGATTCAGCCGGTAGCTAAATTATTTTTGATTCCAAAGTAATTTTCCAGAATGTTTATTTCCTGGGTAAGTCAAATATGTTGAACTACCATTTTAATGCATAACATAGTAAGCGTATAATATACCTATCGAAGTTATATTGTTTGTCCTACAGTTTTTTTGTCTGCGGCGGGTTTTACTGACTGAAGAACGATGATATGAAATTTTTGAGTAAATACTCGTAAAAATATATCAAAAGCTGTGATTTTCAATTAAAATTAGAGTATTGCGTAGACGTTTTTGCTATGGGTTGGGATGATAACGTTAATCTTAGCCATTTTTATATAATTGGTTTAAAAAATAAAAGAATGCATGTTTAGTGCGTATTAACTTGGAGAGATTAACAAAATATATTAGTATAAAAATTAGGTTTCTGGTGAATGATTTTTAAATGCAAGGTTAAATAATTTCTCATTTTAACAGATAGCGCTGTAAAATCAAGATAGAGAGAATATATTTTAGGAATAAGACGACCTAAATATTAAGAGGTGCGTTTAAGTTGTGCATACTTAATAATATCTACGACCAACATTCCTTTTATTTCATAACCTGTTTAAAATTGAAAATCATGATTCTCTATTGTTTCTTAGAGACTATATGGATTCCAAAGCTTGGATTAATTGCCAAGAAAAGGAAAGAGCAAGGATATAACTCTTTTTCATCGTAAAACTACCTACTACTATAGTTGATAAAATATACTCTCCTACCCTTCACTCCGTACCCTTTTTCCCCTGACAAAGTCTGAACTTACTGCTATTTCGACTGTATGTGCCAAAGCCTACTTTGGTCATCAATAAAGGATTGATATGCGGAAGTAAGAAATTACCTATTTAAACAAAAAATCATTCCCTAAAAGGGACGCAGAAAAATATAATGCATTCGAAGTTAAAAAAAACCAGATTTTGCATTTCTGCGGGAAACTTGTTCCGTTTTAGTAATTTCTTCCGTAAACCCCTATTTTTACATGCATCTTACGCCAATACACAATACGATGTTGTTACACAATAAGATGTTGTTCCATACAGGCTCGTTTGTGTCTGAGACTTAGTATACGTCGTCTTGTGAGTCTTTTCAACAAATCTACCCATAATTTTCTCGGTATATCCCTTGCATGCAAACCATTTTAATCATGTATTTACTTGAAAAAAATAGATATTGGGCTAAAAAAACTACTTCAGTGTTTTGGTTGAAGTTTCAGTATATTGCTATGAAATATGGACTGCGTTAAAAGTAGACCGGGAAAGGTTGGTTTGAGATGTGCATGTGTAGAAGAATGATGAGCATAAAATGGATAAACAGGGTGAGGAAAGAAGGAGTGTTGAGGAGTGCGGGAGAAGAGAGACGATTTCTAAAAAACAAACAAAAAAAGGAAAAGAAATTGCATAGGGCACGTTCTAAGAAGGGAATTCTTCATCCTTGCCGTGTCTTCTAGTACCTCCTCGTAGAAGCGGGGCGACGTGGAAAAGGGTTATGGGTGTGAGGAAAGGAATCCATGGCAGAGAAGAATCCTCCATGGACCTTCCAGCCACGGCAGATGACCTATAATGATGATTTGCTGGATGATCGACTCTCATACATTTTATCAACATGTCTGAACAAGAGTAGCAAACCTTTTTTCGCATTTGCCTTTTATCGGTGCTTCAAACTCATAATTTCATTACCCCTATCTCTCACCTCATTTTTCCATTTTTGCCACAAACAAACAGAAACCAATAGCTACGCCAGCAGCATGTATTCCATACCTATAGCATGTAATAGAGAATAAATGATTATCCTTATCTAACAAAATTTAGCCTCTATGAAATTATGTTGGAGGACTACACTTTTATAGTCTGCAATTTAATTTTTCTTAGACAAACATGCACTCGTGACATACCTAAATCACGCACTACCAGCAAACATTCTGCCCGCAGTCGCAAGCTTTAAAGTGATGCGCACTACATCAGTGGTCCGAGCGGCGGTGCCCAGAATTCCAGATGCCATTCCTCTAACTCCGAAAACAAGGGGAGATATTTCATCTCTGATTAAGTTCGCTATCGTACGCGAACAAACCATGACGATGGGACGTATTCAAAAATTACATAAAAGTTGACAATGGCGTCATCCTAATGATCCCTGAGGTTCAATAAAACAAAAATAACAAATACTTACTTGAGAAAGAACTGAGAACAGCAATGTTTCTGTAGGTCATATCCCATCCTCGGTCTTATTCTGGAGTCATACGGGAAGCAGGACGGATAAAAATTAAGTGAACGTTATTTATCATAGCATTTTGCGTAGTTGTAAACGATTGTTTAAAATTCAAAATTTTAAATCCGCTCGCCTACCACACAAAATTAATAGGATAAAATAGCATGAAAATAAATTTTAGCTCAACTACCCCTATCAACAGCATGCATCTAGAGGAAAGAGATGTGTGTGACGCAATGAAAGTCGTGAAGGTTGATGAAGTAATCTTTCCTTACGATGTAATTGTCGGGGCATTGCCTCAACTATACGAAAAAAAAGTTCTCGTGAGGTAAATCTCCTACTTTAATTTTCCAGTGAGATGGTGAGGCTTAATCGAAGGCAGATTATAGTAATAAATGACACTGGAAGGGGCGGGAGCCAAGGGATAAAGGGAGACCTTCCTCTTCAAACGACAGTGCCGGGATGAGCTCTTCGCGTGGGGAGTGGGACGGAGCACGCTCGGACCAGGGGCGTGGCGTGCCAAACGCCCGTGAATCAAAGCAACCTTCTATCTCATTACCATATCGGTGACTGCATAGCGTCTCTCGCTCTTTGCTTCCCTCGGCCCACCGTTGCTAATGCACTGGAACGCGGGGAGTGCGGGTCATCTATCTTTAAAGGGTTTAATTGGAAGACGGGCCTCGGGCGGTGAGCGTCGCAAATCATACGCGTGCCTCTTGCACCTCGCTGGTCAAATACAAGTATATATCTCCCAAACAGTAAACATTATCATCCCGATTAGTTAACCCAACCCTATCTTATTTTCGGGAAATACAAGTCTATCTTACCTCAGATCTCTTAATGTTTTCACTTGGTTTAACTACTAGCACTATCCATGACAGATCAATTACGCAAAGGAAATGGTGCTATACTTTTGTTCACATTGCCTATTGATGTTGGCTCATTTTTTGCGAGAGCACATCTGATTATTGCTGATGGAAGTGACTCCTTCTAATCAGGACGTCAAGGAAGTGAGCCTGGCACTTAATGAGTATTTAAGTTGGTCCGTTGACTATATTAGTGGTTGAAGGCTCTATTTTTATCCAAAAGCACTGTTGCCGCCAGAATATGCAGTTGTCCAATAGGTGCCGCCTCCGTCTTGTAGCAGCTTAAATTTACATTTGAAAGATGTGCAAACTTTAGGATGCAATTATAAGGATGTCAATTCCTACATTTTGCGGGGGATAGCGGCTTGGACATCGTCCACTATCATGACAATGTCGTTTGAGAAAGGCTGAGCAAGAAGGTATTTTTTTATCAAAGAATGCATGGTAGGCCTATTATTTTACGGTCCTTTCCATTAGGACTATTGAACCAGCAATGTGTTTGGTCAGTATGAATGAAGCTATGATACACTACCTAACAGTGTTTTTGTACATGCTTGCCCATTTTTATTCCCCATACCTAATAGACAAGTCCTTCTGACTGCTGTTGGATATGAAGCAGTTGACCCAATAAAAATGCATAATTTAACTGTTACTATAATGTATAAAGAGTGTCAAGCGTGGAATATTGTGAAGTATCAACGATGTTTCAAGGTTTCTCAGCAAACACCGAATAGAATGCCTGCATTTCATTCCTTCTAATGACTAGTAATTTGGAACTAGAAAATCCACTCCGAATGGAGTCTCCCATTGAGATGTTTACAAATAAGCACAATGAGACCGTTTACAAACTCAACTAAATGAGGTATTTCCGAAACCACTTTCCTGGCGAAATGGAAAGCGTTGACCGAAGCGCACTGTTGCGTCACGAGGGCGCAGTCGTCGCAAACCTGGTTAGGCGACCCGCCCGTCGTGGCACACCACGCGTCACATCCGAAAGCCATGCCTAAATTTGCCTTCCAACACTTGTGGTGGATAGAGTGGTCTTCATTGTCCATATTTGTCCATGATACACTAGTTTTAGGCGATATGAAGCCATTTACTGGGAAAATATTCATTTAAGACATGGCACTGATAGGAATCTGTCGGCCAGATTCTATTGAAAACGATATTTTTCCATAAGTCATAAAAACTCTTTTAAAAGATCCTATACGTACGATATACTACTGCCACTTATTCTGTTCAATTGTTGGCATATTTGTCAAAGAATAATATAATTTAAAACTTTTTATCAACTTATCCGACCAATATTTCAAAAATGTTGTTTACGGATACCATTTCGCATATTACTTTCCAAGTTAAAATATAATTTGTGGTCTGCTAGTTTACATTTGCTTTTCGGCTGACTTTAGTTTGAAATGAGAATCCCAAAACATAGTTTATATTTATGCATATATTGATAGTGGAAACAGTATTCTCGGCTACTGTTAAGAGAGAAAATGCGGCCACTATAACGCCGAGCAGTTTTGCGTGGTATTGCACTGGATTTTGGAATAATAGCAGAAAGAAATTTTTAGTTATAAAAATTAAAAACCATAAAAAAGTATAAATTTCATATCGTGTGGTATTGAACTAGTTCAATCAAACAAACTCTAAAGACACGCAGAAAAACTGATCATAGTATCCAGAATATTTCGGAAAGCAAAAAGTGCGTAGATTATTATAGCGTAAACAGTATTGTCATATGAATAAATTGATGCCATACAGCCGTAATGCGACTCCATTTCAAATATGTTGTCAAGAGTTACTTTATAAGAATGCCATCGATTTTCGCTATGTGTAGGCAACTATTTATATTAACAAGGTATATTTATGTCTGTTAGCCATTCGCCGATTATTTTGTAGCCATGCTGTCGTTGGCTAATCTTTAAGGTGGATAGCATTTTTTCCAATTGTTCCGGAGTAAATTCGAAGACTATCAGCAGCATTCTTACCTGTATGAGTACAATATTGAAGTCCATTTCTTCCAGAGTAACTAGAAATATAATAAATTATTCAGATAATCTTTTAATTATACAAGTATATATCGTTTTTTTGCCCAAATGAATTTACAAAGTAAAATATTATCTCAATGTTGATTTCATGAAAATAATTTTGTAATAAATATGGATAAACTTATACATTTACATAATCTAAAAGGGTAACTAAAAATGTGCAGGGACTTTTGTCAGGCCAAATCGCCACGAGCTGACAAGATGTGCGCTTGTATAAGATCTGCCTGTATGCCTCTATTTTATCAGTGGCAGTTCCTTGTAAAAAAATGATGGAAGTTAGCCAGTAATTAGAACAAAGAAATCGAAGCTAGAAGGGTTAAATTTGAGGTGAAACAAATTTTCAACGAGTTCACTTCATTACACTCCATAATTGGAGCCAATAATTTTCCTCGGCAAAAGAATATTCTTAGAACTTACTTTTTAGAAATTATATGAAATCTTCCTAAAATGTTCAAGGTTCCTTCCGATTTTTCAATGGCTTTTATTTGAATTATTCCCTTCAAGCTATCACTAATAATATTGTTAGTGAGTGATTCTTAATATATAATGAAATTGCAAACCTTATGGAAAATTGCTTCTCGAGGAATTTATCTTGTAAACGTAACATTACATAATAGGACTATCTGGATTAACAGATTCGATAGACTAGGATTTATTTGGTGACGGAATACTTGTTATCTTGGCTTTTTTGCCTACATAAAAATTTTGAACGCATTGAAGTCACAAAATATTGGGATCTTTCTACGGTATTTGTTATTTGGTTGTTTATTTCAAATTAGATGTTGAATTACATAATCAGACATACCTATTTAATAGCAAACTAAGTGCATTTAAAAATAATAGCAAGGTAAATTCAAATACAATATACTTAATGATTAGCAATGCCTTGACTCACGAACTAAATACGTACGCGAATAATTAGAAAATTGAAAGTTGCTTCAAGTTTACAAAGAGATCTCCTCAAGTTGAAACTCGATTCTGAGGAGTAAGGCAAATTCAGGCAAATACGGATGTAAGAGTTGGCCTCCTAGGAAGGGGATCCTCCACAGCAGAACCTTGAAAATAAAAAGAAGTGGAAGACGGATGCTTTGGCGTTAGACGGAGTGGCGTCTGTGCCGGGAAGGGGCGAGCAGGAGGCTGGGAGGAGGAGACGGCGGCGGGGAGATGGATGTGGATTTGGGTTTCCCCCAACGCCACCCCGGCCGCCTCCTTCTCCCGTGGGGACGGGCGAGCGGGGGAGACGCTGGGGAACGGGGGCGGTTGAATTAAAGATTGATGTGTGCGGGAGGAAAGGAGTGGGAGAGGTGGAAGGGTGGGGGGAATGAAAGAGGAGGGGTAGGGGGTGGAGGAAAGGGTTTGTGGACGGATTGGCGAGAGGGTGGAGCGAACGAGACTAGGTTGACTCAGGAGAACTGTTAATCGGAGGAGATGCGATGTCTCTGGAGGGCCGAGGAGAGGTAACCAGAAGAATTAGGGGAGGGCGATTTTGGCAAGACGGATCTGGAGGTACTACCTTACCATCTCTTGCATTCATTTTCATTAACATATTCACTCCTTCGCACGGACGCCAGTTATCTGGCTTTGATGGGTGTATTATAGTTATATATACACACACACATATACGTACACACGCACACATACATATGTACACACACATATACTGTATATACACACACATTACCTTCTTCAAGTAAGACTGGGCCTCGGAGAAGGCCGAAGGCTCAAACAATCTACAATGTGAGTGTCCTTTTGAGTGTTATCTATTTTATTTGTGCTCTATTGTGCCGTCCAAATATTATACTGCTCGTGTTTCTATATCATCGATGTATGTAAAAATAAATAAATATAAATATACATAACTCAGATAGCAACAAACAATATAGGTGCATATAAAAGAACACTCAAACGTTATTTCTTAATGATTTCGACGGAAGTTAGCTCCGTCTTCCTCGGAAGAAATGATAGTACTGCCTGCTGGCCTCACCTCCCCTTTACCATTCCTCCAAATTCCGTCGAAATTTTCAAGAAATAACGTGTGAGTGTTCTATGTGTACCTATATTGTTTATTGTTATCCAAGTTTTTTATTCAACACTGCCGTGTTAGTTCGACGAGATCGTAATTATACGTGTGTGTGTGTGTGTGTATATATATATATATATATATATATATATATATATATATATATATATATATATAGATATATTATATATATATAACTATATATAGATATATTATATATATATATTATGACTCTATATATATATATATATATATATATATATATATATATAATTGGCTGACACAACATAACACAAATAGAAAAGAATAGACACATATAAAAGAACACTTACACGGTAAATTGTTCGAGCTTTCGGCCCTCTCAGGGGCCTTCTTCAAGAGAGACGTCTCGAGACGTTCTTCACGAGAGTCTCTCTTGAAGAAGGCCCCTGAGAGGGCCGAAAGCTCGAACAATTTACCGTGTAAGTGTTCTTTTATATGTGTCTATTCTTTTCTATTTGTGTTATGTTGTGTCAGCCAATTATTGTGCCGCTCGTATGAGTTTTTCCGTACAATCGTGATATTAAGCTACCTAGCTACTGTTCCTGTCTCTTCTGTGTTCGTCGTGGGATCCAGCACCAGGTTTTGCGCCGCGGATTCTGCTCTATTTTGAATGTGCTATCCTTTCCCTCACCACTGTCTTCCTTCGTTTCCTATTTATTTTCCACAACCTTCTCAATCGCCTAAACATGGACCACCCTCATCCCATTCCGTCTTGGATCCGAAATTTTCGCTGTCACGCCTATAAGCTCGCCAAATACACAAGCCACACCGAGTTTCTCACCTCCTGCCTGTCCTTAGGAATCGTTCCCAACGGTCTAGTCATTTCCCTACCACTATCTGCTACTCTTCCCGATATCCACCCCATACTTAATGCATTCTCTTACCAAAAATCTTTAGAATACACCCACCTTATCCTTATGCAATACCAATGCATTCGTGAACAACACAAATCAAACCTTTTATCCCTCTTTAAAATAATCTCTTTGGCTTCTGCTCACCTAATTCCACAACTCAACGCCATAATTTCGTCTGCCCTACGTTCCCTCCAACAAAAACGTCAAACTCTCCTTAAAAAGCTGTCCAACTTGTATATTTCCTACTTCCGAGTTGGTCTCAAAATTCCACACTCTCACCCTTTCCCGCCACCTCCTCCTCAACCACCCCCACTCTTTCAATATAAGCCTGACCTCCGCAGCATTTACAACCTTCCCCCTCCTCCCAAAGGCCCTCCGGTTTTTCCAAAACGCCAGCCACCACCGAACAATCCCAACACCCCCCCTCCCCCCGACAATGCCCATGACAAAAAAAAAAAAGTCTCTCTTGAAGAAGGCCCCTGAGAGGGCCGAAAGCTCGAACAATTTACCGTGTAAGTGTTCTTTTATATGTGTCTATTCTTTTCTATTTGTGTTATGTTGTGTCAGCCAATTATTGTGCCGCTCGTATGAGTTTTTCCGTACAATCGTTATATATATATATATATATATATATATATATATATATATATATATATATATATATATATAGAGTCAGGCCTGGAGAAGGCCGAAGGCCGAAAGTTCCAACTTTCCTAAACGTGAAATGATGAAGAATACAATTTTGTTAATTTTTTATTTTATTCGTGCATATGGAGACGACGCTATTTTTAATGAAATCCAATTTTTTATTGATCGGGAGATTTTGAATTTTTCTATTAATTCTTCAACCAAGATTTAAATTTTCATTTTCCACTTACTAAAATTGGCGCTACACGTGATCTAAATGACTTTGCAAAATGCTATTGCCTTTCCCTTACTTATGATGCTATAGAAAATAATCACCACGATCATATCGATAGGTTTCAGTGGAACCAATGTATCTAGAAGCTCTAGAAACTGAAATTACTGGATATATTATTATGGAAAAACATTGAATATGATTTTCCGCAGTTAGATATCTCTAATAGTGTTGGGCATGGTGATTGATATATTTTCTAGTTTAATATATTGAATAAATTTTACCCGCGGGGGGCCTCGTAATGATTTTTCCGTATTTTCGGCTGTGTTGTGTGGTTTTTCAAATCTTGTGATCCCTAGCCTCTGCAAGAATTGATTTTATAAGAATGCCATCGTAAAATACGTGTTATATAGAAGTATTCGTAGAAAATGCCTTCATTGAAGGAAATGTGTCATATCAATATATATCAACCTATAAGGGAGAGAAATGGAAATATGAATCAACCTATCAATATATATCAACCTATAAGGGAGAGAAATGGAAATATGAATGGAAGGGTTCTAGAGGAGAAGATAAAGGTTCGCTTTTGATGTTAAGAATATTAAAAGCCGCGTGAGTTATTAAAATTGAAATACCAAATTTATGACAATAGCCAGACCCCCATCGGCCATTTTGATCGGCTTTCGACTGCAGACGTTAGGTGCAGTACCATTGAAAAGGTCTGGTATCCCGTAGTAATGTGTATAATAATATCGCAAAATTATTTAGCGCTGATAAAATTATCAAGTCAACAGATTTAAATGAAAAACTCAAATACGAATTTCATTGTTGGAACAAAAAATAAAAAACTGTTTGAGGAAGAAACAGTGTAATTTATATTGTTAATGTTGTCAGAATATTCATCTCCGTATTAAATGCTTTTCTTTGTGCGCCACCATTTTGACCATGTTGAGTGGAAGCTCAATTTTACTTAGGTTATGCAATAAAAATACTATGACTGCGAAGAAATTAAGTTGTTTTGCTAATTATCCAAATTAGGGACAATGTACTGCGTCTAATGGCATGCATTTACAGCAAATTCACCTTATTTCTATTGAAAATGAATAATTCTGCTACACAAGTCACAGCCAAATCAATATAATTCTTATTTCAATGGAACATTTTTGCTTGAATTTCTCGGAAAGGTCTAAGCAAACGATGGTAAATGGGTGCGTTGAAGTCGACTTGACTGTATGAATAGCACATAAACTGGCTGCGGGAAACTTATGGACAAAGGAGGAACCGAGGTAGAAATAATATTAGAAAAAAGGCTGGGTAAATAAAGAAGGCGGAAAATAAATTTAAATTTATTTCCTACCTTCGTAAATTTGTATTTATCGGCGAACGGCTATGGCGTGATACATAACCCTGTGTTATTAAATCACCTAGGTCACATTAAACGTAAGAAATTCTCCCAAAACCTTTTCAAAGCCTCGCGAAGCTCCATGGACTCAGTCATAGACGGAGGGCCACGATCTTTCCATTACCGAGATAAATCGTTGCCCTCTTCCTTTCGCCGGAAAACATCCCGTCATAAATCTCGGACCCGAGCGTCGAATTTTCTTATCGATCCATCGGGCACCGCGTAACCTATTGTATTGAAAATTTTCACGCACGGGCGAACCCCAGAAGACTCGCCTCTCTCTCTCCGCTCACCGAAAAAAATGTTATATAACTCTGACGAAATTGAATCCCGCGCATTTTCTTCCACCCCGTCTCATCCGCTCCTGATGCTGCATTATCAATGATCGCGGCGGTAAACGAAAAACATTGTTTTTTTCGGGCTTTCGCATAGGAGGGGGAGGAGGGAGGAGAGGAAAGGAGAGGCGCAACCATTCCACGCGCCTGAACCCTCTGGAATCGGAACAGAAAGGGGGCTTCACACGAAGGGGTGAAAAGAGACGTCCTCTCAGAAAGAGAACGGGCTTGCATTTACCAGAGATAGGAAGAGAACTTTTTTCCTCTTTGATGGACTCAGTGGAGGGAGAAGAAGGGGGGGGGGATGCGGTGTTTGAGATATTATGTTTAAGCGTGGGGAAATGGAGGGTGAGATAGATGTGAGAGAGAAGAGGGGGGAAGTGAAGGGTGAGGGGTAGTGAAGGTATGCGAAGGGATGCAGTCGAGGAAATTCTTCGAAGTGGGCGGAAGAGGACGGAAGGCGAAGTGGGAACTTGAAGTGGGCGGCTCAGGGAGGGGACCAGGGATGTGGTGGCTGTGGGACGGGGAGGGAAGGGATAGAGGGCCAGGGAGAGGCGTAGAACAGGTCACGGACCAGGAGAGAACGAAAATGAATATCCCGCTCATCTTCGCAAAAGAGCGTCTTCGCCGCATTGTGTGTACCAGACTTGGACCGGCCATTGAATAGGCAGGCTGCCCATTTCATATCGGAAATCGACTTTTTCAAATATTTATGAGGCATAATTCATTTCTATGTCTGACTTAACGCTCCCAAGCTTGAAATGCCACCTCTTGGCATTAATGTCGACATTTTTTCCTCGAGCCAAAATATAAGTTCACATACCCTAAGTCGAATATTCCTGCTTTCTATAACTTTGAGAACATACATATACGAGGGTCATCCGGAAAGTAGTACCCGTTCGTGAAATAAAGACACAAAAGTAAATATTAACAAACATAAAAAATTTTATTTGAAAGAGGATACTTTAAACTACTTCTCAACATAATCTCCAAGCAAATTAAGGCATTTGTCATAACGTGTGACAAGTTTCTGTATTCCTGCTGCATAGTCCTTCGCCGCCAGCTCATTGAGATACGCGAGGGACCCATCTTGCACAAATTTTTGCATAATGCAGATGGTGTTTAACAATTTCATGAACAATTGTTCGAGAAACATTGGGAAAATGCTCACAGATGTCATCAATTGTGACGCGCCGATCGTTCCTCACGAATTCGTCAACTGAGCTCACCAGTTGGTCTGTAATGACAGACGGTCTCTCCGAACGCTCATCGTCGTGTGTGTTCCCCCTCCCCATGTTGAAGTTGCGACACCACCGCCGAACAGACGACTCGTCCATTACATTGTCTCCATACACCTCCTTTAATTGGCGATGAATATCACATGGGCGAACGTTTCTTGCATTGAGGAATTTAATCACTGCCCTCACTTCACAACTGGCGGCGTTCTCAATTTTTTTAAACATTGTAAACAATGACAGAAACAACACAGGCAATGCTAGCGTCACGCAACTTGGCTCAGAGAAGGCAGACAAGCCACTGAAGCTATCTGACCTCGTCCAGCGGCTACTCGCGTCGTCAGCACTTCATGCGGCACGAACGGGTACTACTTTCCGGATGACCCTCGTATATGAAATTTAGGTATTAGATTTTTACTGCATCAGGTAACATAGTTGACCATTACCTAGATTCAGCAAACACATATTCAAAATAATTCATCTGCCTAATTTTATAACGCTTTCCTTTTTGCACTTGGTGACTATCCCGACAAAGAATGTTTTTCGATGTTTATTTTGTATTTGCAAGTCCCACTTAAAATCTGTTGCGATGGTAATAATGATTTTATAGCGGTTAAAAAAATATTTTCTTACTTTTACTGGTTTTCCTCATAAATTTTTCAGTCATCCTTGCCAGGATGCCATGAAAATCTTTAGACAGAAAATGAAGAAACCAAATTTCATGGTCTTTTGTGTCGTCATCATCTTGGTGGTGACAGTCAATGGATGAAACAGTTGTATCGTAAAAAAATAATGTGAAAAATTATCACTAAGTGTTTGTTTCTATAACATGGAAAGACTCCAAAAAATTGAATTAAACCTGTTTCCATTGAGCTACGTAACAAAGTTTGAATTTAGGTACAAAATTGGTAACTATAAGTACAATAATTGCATACAAATTAGCTCACTGAGCAACCGTAGTTACTGTAAGAATTCACTGCTCAGAAAGTTGAAATATAAGCGTTAATAAACACGGAAATAAGTCCAGTCTTTTAATTAAATTCAATTATTTAGACGATTGCGCGAGTGAACTCCAGTTCTTGAATTTAAGAAATATATCTCTCCATAAAGTTACTCTAAGGTATTTAGGTATGTACTACTTTGGAAAAGGAGAGGAGCGTAGAGACGTTTCCTAGGGGAATGGGGTTTAAACACTGGGACGATTGGTTGTTTGAGGGCGATAGGGGATGAAATAAATGAAGGCGTTGTGTGTGTATGTGCGGGGATGGGGGTTAGAAGAGGGAGCCAGAAGTGTGGTGAACAGCGGAATGGGCGGGAGGGGGGGGGAGAGGGAGTTTCTTTTTCCTAAGCATTTATTTGGATGCGGTTTGAAGCCCGACGAGTGGAATATAAATAAGCAGCGTTTTGGGGATGCGATCGGAGGGAAGATAAGGAGATGAGAGGGCGCGAGGGAGGTAGAGGGGCGAGCGGTGCAAACGCCATCACAGGGTCTCAAAGTAGCGCCGAGGGAGGAGAGTGGGAGAGGGAAACGCAGATAGAAGGGTACAAAGTGAATGAATGGGAGGGTTCTAAGGGGGTGTGTGCTCTCGTGTGTGGAAATTTCAAGGCGGCGAGAGGAGGGCGGTGAGGGTGGGATATCGCCCTCCAATGGGGAGGCTTTCGTTTATCTGTCCGGGGTAGTAGCGGTTCCCGCCACCCCACCGTTGCATGGAAACTGTAGAAACTTCATTCTAAACAACCTGATGAAGATTAGCGAAGTTTGGAGAGGACTGTACCCCGAATGAAGTAGGGCGCATCGTTAGACGATGGGGTAGGCGTGACCGCGTTCATGAAAAAGGGGCAGAAACAGCTGATGTCCGAGAAAGGAAACCGCCTCGATTTAATGGGTCTTGAATTATGTAAGAAAGAGGTCCATTCAACCGTATTGGGGTTCTTTTGCCTTAGGGAGATGGATTTAATCTCGCAGCGCATGCCCATTCGGGTACATGCTGATACATTTTTTCAAGTTCCGCATAGCGAGACGAGCTATCGGCAGATATGATTCGATGAATCATTTTCACGAATGCCTATGAATTTCGTTTATATATGTATGTGTAATGTCATAATACCAGTGTTAATTTAACTGTTTCATCAGAGTTTTCTATTGCATATCGTAGAACCAAAATATCAGGAATTATCCATGCGTCTAGTCCAAATTTCGTAAAAAAATCACCCTTCGGCATCAATGCTCATGATAATATCAGAAACCAGCTACTAAGGGGCTCCCACCACGACATCTAATTGAGTATCTTATTTGGATGGCGAGGCTGTTCCTCATTTGTCATGCCTAATCAACGGCCGCCGAAGAGTTTCAAAAGTTTCAGTGGTTATTTTCTGATGTCTTCTGCACTTCATGTTGGAATTTAATACTATTAATCGTTGGCCATCATTATGTATCCATACTGGAGTGAATACATACAATACCTACCTTATAAACTAAATTAATCTACACATAATGTAAACTACATAAACAAAACACTAATTGGGCAATACCTACATGAGGAACCGATTAGGAAAATATTGGAAAGATTTATTAACAAAAGATAAAGTAAGAACGGGGAGAGTAACGGAAAGGAATGGCATGTAACTCATATTTTGTATTTTGTAAAATTTACGAAATTGTATTGGGGGTTTAAACATAAGGCACCCCAAAAAACAAATTGTAATAATAAATTGCCCGATCCTGCTCGAACGGGCCCAATTATAATTATAATAATAATAATAATAATAATAATAATAATTATTATTATTATTATTATTATTATTATTATTATTATTATTATTATTATTATTATTATTATTATTATTAAACAAAACACTAAAAATCTACCCGAAGATTAATGATTGCCAGAGGGATAGGCCAAACACATATGTTTGCCTTGCGGCGAAAGGTGACGATAGTTGTAGTCATTAGCATAATGCCATTTAAGCGATATTATAATGCACGGCGTGTGGCTTCGGACCAATAACACACTTGATTTTGAGAATTTATGCTTAATCTTTTTCATGCACTTCGTCTCTTATTTCGGTAAAAATAATGAAACATCATCAAAAAATGTATTCCATAAAATGGTTTAATGTTTCTCGAGTTTTGTTCTCAGGTTTAAGGTTTCTTTCTTTTTTTTTACAGTTGAGCGAGGCTACAGATCATCATCCTTCCTTTAGATCCATGATGGGAAAATGTATGCTGAAAACAACTTAAATGTTCTCCTTTCCTGGTGTTAAGAGTGAGTAGATTTTTTTTCTGGTTTTCCATAGGTAACATCAGTAAACATTTAGCAGCCATTATATTTAGTCAAAGAAACAACAATGATTGAGGTCAGTCTGTGACCATTCAGACCAGGCGGTCTCACTTCGCGAGGAGCGGGGAAGGGGAATGTGAAACCCCTAAAACTTTCGTTGCGTTTTCGTAACGACCTGGAACATTGAGAAGACGACAAAATGCAAACAGGCACGAAGATCATTTTACGATTTTTTACGACGGCGCCCAGATGGACGAGATCAAATAAAACTGCGGAGTTTATTCCGATGTGTAGACATTCAAGAAAATAACAGCGGTTTCCTTGAGTAACTTAAAGGGAAGTTCAAACATTTCTATGGCAGGGGTCGTGGGGTGAAGGATGTCAAGGGAGGAATAATGGAATAAGAGAGAGAGTTAGAGGAGAAAGACTTGGAGTGTTGGAATGATGGTAGACGAAAAAAGGGACGGTGAGGAAGGAGCGAAGGCTGGAAAAGAATGCAAGGGGGAGAGGAGTGAGTGGAAATGTGGTCGAAATGCGTTGGGAAGTGATGGGTCTATAAAATGGAACGTTAGAGCGAAGTGTGCTCTTGACTGCAGGGATAGGGCGGTAGGGTTCAGGGGGTATTAGTTCGAATTGGTGCCTCAAGCTCAGACATTGTTTTCGTTTCGAAATGCGCCCTGCTCATTTTTACTTATCGAATCGTTTGTGATTCACTACCTGCTAATTCAACAGAAAATAGTGTTGGAAGAAATGATGAAAATTTGCATAGAATAAAATTATCTCCCGTTACGGTCTTAGTGAATTGGATGGGGATGTTCTGAATGAATCTGAAACTGAAAAAACAACAAAACCGTTGCAATGAAACAGCTCAGCAACAGCCATCAGATTGCTATTCTTTTGCAATGGTTTCATTTCCAGAAAACATTTCAAAAACGACTATATTTCGTGTTTACCTTCATTCGTTATATGCTCTCGAAACAATGTTCGTAGGCACTCATTTGAATCGAATCGGAGGAAAAATTGTACTAAATTCATTTTAATGCAAATACATAAATATTTCTCGATTTATCCTGGCGAAATTCATTTGCAGACCTTATCTTTTTGAAAATTTGCATGTAACATTGGACGCAGCCCAATGAATCTGCTCTAGCTTTTATGATACCAAAAATATATTTTGCAGAATTCATAAGGTGAGTGTACTTAAAGAGCATGTGGCAAAAACGAAATGGAAGAGAAAAACATTTCATGAATTTTATTTTATCGTCAAACACGATCACTATTTTATACCTGTGGAGTGAGTGTTATTTCTTAGCTTCATATTAATGAACAAATGATGACACATGTTCACTATGTATTGATTTATTACACGGCTTGTTTCTACAGAGTCCGTACAAAAGGTATCGGGACTGATTCCAAAAATCAAAATTTAATGCATTTATCGTTATAATCACTTAATAATCTTCAAAATACATTCCTCCTGCATCGATACACTTAGTTCGGCGCGTCTGCCGCTCGTCAAAAGCCCGCTGGAAGTCGATTTCCGGAATATTGTTGAGAGCCTATATCGTCGCCGCTTGAACCGCCTCGATGGAGTCGAACCAATATCCTTTGAGTTCCTTTTGAGCTATCCTTTGAGGTAATAACGTTGTCGAGAAAATCTTCATCTTCCTGGACGCAGTCCAAAATTTCTTGCGCAATTTCCACCCGCGACAGTTTTTGTTCCTCGCTCAAGACTTTCGGCACCAGCTTCGCGCACACTTTCCTCATCGCAAGATCCTATGTTACAATGGTGTGGACGGTTCCCACTGAAAGGCCGGTCTCCTCACTGAAACTGGATGGTTAAACGCCTGTCAGAGTCCAAAACGTTTTTCACTTTGGCCACCTGAGCATCGGTTCGAGCGGTCGTCGGGCGTCCGACGCGGTGCTTGTCTTCGACGAGCTCCCGGACTTCCTTAAACATTTTGTGCCACTCAAAAACTCTTGTGCGGCTTATGGCATCATCCCCATGAGCCTGTTTAATGAGTTTAAGGGTCTCCGACACGGATTTTTCCGAGTTTAACGCAAAACTTCACAGCTTAGTGTTGCTCGACGGTGCGCTCCATGCTGGCGTGACGACACCACAAGCAATGATACGTCACAAAAATCCACCTCCTGTCTCAACGCATGCCCGGAGGTGACAACTAAAGTGCGCCTGAGTGGTGGGGGACCCCTCTACTGAGCGACCGGTGGGACCCCCCATCCACCGCTCCGTTGAGGCTAAAGCGAACCAGTCATGATACCTTTAGTACGGACCCTGTATGTACTACATCATCTTCATTTTCAAACTGCTGTCAAGTGCCGCCCTATATACATTTTTAAATTTATATAAGATGACACTTGATTGCAATTTGTGCCTGAAGATTATGTACTCTGTGCATCGGAACCGGTCTTGCAATAAATCAATATTTTATGGAAAATTCTTATCATTTTGTCATTATTATGTTCGACCTCCACCATATCACGCATAAAAATAAGCTATTTGTTCCATATCGTTGTTTATCATGTTTAAATACCTTCTTTTTGATTGACTCAAAGAATATCCTTTGCATTTCCACATAAAATATTCATTTAGACAAACTAGATTTCAACTTGCAGCGTCATCATCAGGAAAATATTTTGTGACATAAATAAAATATAAATAAATAAAATCATATGACATTAATAAGTATTTTATGTGAAACTAGAGAGCGTACTCTTTGAGTCATGGATCACTTCCACAAAGTAAAGCAGGAAACTACATCGTATATTCTTTTTGATTGATTTGTAAGTAGTGCCAAGGATTGGCTTACGTATCTGGAATTTGAAACGTCGTGTATCACGGATATTAATTACATACTGTATCCTTTCGAAAGGGGAAGACATCCTAGGTGGAGGAATTCGAAAAAGCCCTTCCCCGATATCCGGAAGATGAAAGTATGTAAGTGGAGGGATGGGATCTGGGGGCAGAGGTTCAATGGGCGGAAACAGATGAACGCAGCCACCGCTCACTCGACTCCTCCCCCCTCCCCTCGAGGGAGAGGCCCTCCCTGGAATCCGGAAATCCTCTGAAATAGGTGCCCCGCTGAGGGAGAGATTAAGGCACGGGGAGTATCGGATTTTAATGGCACGGGGAGAGAGTGGGTTGAACGGTGGATTAAGGGGGCCTAGGAGAGAGGGGAGGGTGGTGGGAGGATCGCGAGACTTGGAGAGGAAAGAATGGAACGAGTAAAGGAGGATTCGGAGACGGATTTGGGGTGGGGGGTAGAAGAAGTAGTGCGGGCACGAAAAGTTGTTCCGAATGGGGGGAAGGAGGGATCTGAGGGGGTGGGAAATAGATAAAGACGAAGGTGGTGGTGGGGGAAGGGAGAGGGCGGCGTTTTGAAAAAATGAGGAAGTTCATCCCGAAACGCTCTTCTTTCCGTTTCTCGCGCGTGGAAAAGAAGGGAAGCCATGAAAATTGAGAGATTAAGGCAAGAACACGACGGCTTTACGAACACCCATCCTGGTACTCCATCTCCCTTCCATTTTTTTTAAATTTCTTATCCACTTCGCAGTAAGGGAAACAAAGAGCTAGTTCCTCAGCTCGAATTGAATTCGTACACCAGGGTGTTAGTGTAGGGAATTGTGGGCCAGGCCAGCGAAGTTTACCCATATTGAAGAAGAAGAGGGATGGGCGTGAGAGGTCCAATGAATGAACTTAGGACAGTGACTTTGGCGGAATGAATTAGTGGAAAATATATGTAAAGTTATGGTTCCTCGAGACTATTATGTATTCCTTATTATGTATACATCACCTGCCTTTTTTAACCTACACTAAGGGATTGATTTCCTTTTTGTTGTTCATCTGGGAGCCTAAACTTCAGAACCTTCACGAGGGTAAAAAACGTCATCTTACTTACGATGTTATCACTATTCGCTTTTTTCTCTACGGCAGACTGTACGAAAAACTGCAGCAATCACATTTAAAGGCGGCGCATTGGAAAATGCTTGATAGTCGAAGCCTGCCATAAATTTGAAGAAATACTGATTCAACCTATTTGCTTTGTTTTCATGTTTTATGCTAATTTAATAACATCATCTCTTCTAGATGGAATGGAAAGCCGTTTAAGTGTGCCATTAAACTTTGTATGTAAAGGTATCGCCTCATGTACTTGGGTTCCAGCCAAACGAAAACCGATGTACCAGTCTGGTTCAGTCAGCAATTAACATTGATGGTAAAATAAAACAGGAAACTGAATGGATTTGGCTACATTTTCGTTTCTATTTGTAAGATAAATCGGCCTTATCCTTCGTCATTCTCGAAAATACATGACTAATTTCCATAAAACCGGCCTGAATCTCACTGGTTGAATGGCTATGGAAAGTATCTATAGTTGGCACTTGAAGGTATTTACGATCCGGCCGATGGGCACAAGAATCGATTAGTAGTATGAAAAAGGGAACTTAAATGTAGAAAATTTGAAGATTCTCGTCATCCTTACTGTAAATGTAATTAAATTGAATCAACTGAGTATCCAATGTTATCTCCTTCTTTGCTTGGCTTGCCGATGGTAGCCATAAACTTAGTACCCATATTCAATGAGACGTTTAAACTCCTTTTGTCTGAGCTCTTCTTTGCTTAATTATCTCTCTCCCCTAGATGGCAGTTTCGCTACTATCCTCAAATTCTGCAATTCACTTGTTGGTTTATTTTCTTCGATGCCTTCCAGTTCTTTTTAGGTATAACATTAAAGAAAGGAGAACTAATTAAAAAATTATTAACTTTTTGAAAAAATATGGTTTCATATGCGTTCGCAGCGTTTGAAGACCGTTTCCTTTTGATAAACCTCATTTCTACTAAATAAAGAGATTTAAATTTTTACGGTTGAAATTAATAATTCATTTCAGAGGAGAACTTTCAGGTAAAAAGGATTAGAATGCTAGAGGGTAAGACGGTCTCTTTCGAGGAAAAAAATATCACTTCCTGTTATTGCAACTCCGAAATTATTCTGCTAAAGCTTGAACCGTTTCTCCCCCCCCCCCTAAAAGAAATGGAGTCCTCTCTCAATTGAAGATATTTCCAGAGTTTGCGGCCAAAGCTTAATAAAATAAAAGTATTTTAAAGTAAATTATTGCGGCAAAAAGTAACGATATCGTTCATATTGCTACGGAGGAAAATTCCATAAATGCATCTAATTACTTCGCTCTCGCATGAAAAATGCACCATACCTAAATATCCCCACTTATTTTCTTGGAAAACCTTTGTGCTAAAAAATATGGACGCAAAATGAGTCTGTATGTCATAATGCGGTTAGCATTTGCGTAATTGCTATTTTTCATCATTTCAGTTTGTCATATTTTACAAGATTTTCAGTTACGAATAAGACCAATTAGGGGGATTTTCCCTCATGATGGCCTAAACTCTTTTATAAATTAAAATGTGTTTTGATAGTGAATAAATTTATAGAATAAGAAAAATAAAAAATAAAAGAACATCTCCCATCAAATAATTCCTTTCTGTAAAAAGCAAGACCAGGATTTTGACTTCATCTCTGGAGACGAAGAGAATGATTTACTTCCTGAAACAGTTATTTATTCGTCTACTGAAAAGCATTGGAGTCCAAAGTAAAGTTTTTTATTTATTTTTTCCGTATCCTTTGAAATTTTCTCACGCCTACGCTTTCCCATGCTCAGGTCCTCGACCTCGCCAAGGACTCCTTGCTAGGCACTCGCGGTATTAGCAGCTAGGACGACCCGTTCCACATGCACCTTCCTGTGCCAATCCTCCCTCCTCGTCTTAACGGTCGGGCGAGGACCGCAGCAGTGAATCAAACTCATTCTGTCGTCCCGTTCAGCCTCACCCTCCCATTTCTCTTCCCTCTCCCCCTCTCTCTCTCTCTTCCCGTCCCAATCCTATCCTCCCCCTACTCTCTCCTCCAAACACCCGCCCAAGCAATCTCGATTTTGGTTCCCATCCCATTCTTTTGTCCACACTGCACGCGCAAACGCACACGCCGATCTATGGTCGATTTAAGCGGTGCCCCTCGATGCAATCGATAAATCGAAAAAGAATAGGAAGCATCGAGGCGGAAGCGAATTGAAAAATTTGTCCCCATAAAAATGTGGCATAGTTGAGGTGTCCTTCTTTCCGGAATGTGTCCGGTGTTAAGCGGAGCCGGAGAACTTATATGGGGGAACTGAGTCCCTTGGGAGAATCGGATCCCAACTGTGTGACGAAAAATCCTGCGCGCGTACGCCGAGGGCAGCTTTCCCTTTAGTGCGTGCGGAGAGATGAAGTTGGTTGGCGCGTGCGGGACCGGGGGGTTTGGAGGGGGCGGGGGCAGGAAGGGTGCGCGCATTCCGTCATGTCCGCCCGTGTGACGCTCTCGGTTTGCGGGCGGGGGGGAAGGGAACGACACGTTGCCAGGGTGACGGAGGGTAAATAAAATATCAGGGCAGGGATGATGTGAGGACAGGTCGTTCCCTAGCTGATCGGTTTTAGAGTGACGGGAATGAAAAAAGGAATTATGCAAGGATAGACAGTTTGCGCATTGTTTAGAAGAACCTTGTTTGCTCTCCTGATGGCTTCCGTGCTTATACGTGATGGTTTCCCAAGGCATAACCCCGAAGGGGATGCTATCTATGGAGCGAAGCAGTTCGTATAGCCTTTCGCAAACCTGGATCCTAAGCCAAAATGCTAGCGGTAACCTCAATCTAACTTTTGTTTGTTTTTTTCCCGATCTATTTCCAACGACGCCTATTCGAGTGGAACAAAGGGATTTAAATCTTTATTGTATTTTATAATTTTTACATTCTTGAGGAAACATCTGTAATTAGATTTTTATGTACTTGTCGGGACATGAGAATAAACGATAAGAACTCGGTCTTCGTTGTTATAATCATGCATTAGTGCCATATTTAATGAACAAGAATACAATAACACTAATATAATACCGTACTGAAAATTTCATAGAAGTAAAACTCTTAAATATGTTCCAGTTTTGGTAATTTTAGGCAATATCAGAGACTGCTTACTCTATTAATCCCGTTTTTTAATATCTACGTAATAATAAAATCACTAAAAAACATGCATCAGGGTTACTTTAAGTAATTAATGACTACTCTTCCTGGAAATACACTTACGTTTAATTGAATCGACTTAATTGAAGTTGTTTGAATCTTTCAACAATCGCTGACGAATTACCGTATATATACATAATACATTAAGCTAACAATGTAGTATAAAATTAGATATTTGCCCAAAAATGTTTTATGGTTGTAAAAACCTCCAATCACTAATTGTTGAACAGTCCTCTATATAAGTGGAATACTTTAAGTTACCCTCTGTCCCATATCAAGAAAAAATTAGATGACTGAAAATAGTATACCCATTCCAAAAGTGATATCGTTGATGCTCGATGTCAGCTTTATCAATGTGTACGGGAATGGGGGTAATCATTTTGAAAGCAAAATTCTAGGGCCTTTGTCCTGGCGGCCGGCCTTAAAAAATCATTCCACTGAATCCACCCCTCAAATTAACCTTGGATTAATTCTTTGTCACTCTGGGCAAAGTGACATGATAAACGGCGTAAGTTCCCGACGGCTAGACGTGACAGATGTTCCGCAAACACCTGACACCCCTCGTTCTGTCATCTGTCATAAGAGGAGGCCGGCTGTGAAGCTCTGCACCCCTGCTAATTAAACCGCGAAGCCCTTAAGGAGGCTGGTCGCGGCAGGCGGTCACTCACTCACCCCCTCTGTTACAACACACACAAAAACCCGCCAGTAAAATGTCCGATGCCAGTTAATCCGTATTTATTATTCGGAAATGGGTTCCTGGATAGGAAAAAGTTTTCAGTTATTCAGGAAGAGAGAAAATTTAAGTCACAAAATTTTTCATTTCCCTGATTCGGTAACACGTTTCGAGACGAAATGTTAGCATCTATCAATATAAAAGTAATAACTCCTAAGTATATTATTTATTTTAGAATACCGCATATGTATGCATTTAAAATTAGTTCTATTAATAATCAAGATTTCTGCGCTCATTTTGATTAAATCCTAAAACTTCAAGAATTTCAATTATTATTATTTGGTATCCTACCGAAAGGGTAGAATCTAACTTTTAACGTAGATTTTGGATGAATATAGCGGTGCAATGATACATTTCTATACTTCCCCCAACAAAGCACAACCTTATATCCAAAACTATAATAGGAACCCTTTTGATTTCGCACACTTCCTCCCTTCATTCCATTAAACAAGTCTATCCTACGTGTATATCTATACCCCTTCCTCGGTTGCCTAAAATTTTCCCCTCTGTATCTTCACCTTTAAAATCCCATCACCAATCAAAACGCTTTGCATCCATATTCATATGGATTTCCCCCAACAATTACCTCTTCTCTCCCACCATTCCTAGCACTTCCTCGTTTGTTTTCCTTCCAGTCTACTTCACCTTTATGTATTCTTCTCCACGGCCACATTTCAAAATCAACCAATTTCTGCCTATCATCTTCCTTCAATGAAAATCTTTCCGTGACATCAAAAAACACGATCCATTTAAAAGTTTTGATGAGTGGTCGTAAAAATTTATGAATAAGGTACATTGTCCCACCTACATATATGCCAAATTTTGTCATAATGTATTTTGACACTTCGATCAAAATAAAATAATTAATGAAAGATTTACATTGCACACGATTTTAAAGACCTTCTGCCTATAATATTTGGCTAAGCTATTGGTATGTTTGATGTGATTAATTGAATAAAAATGTCACTCTTAAATTTCTGTGCACATTTCAAGGATTATAAATAGGTGTATAAGACATTTGGATAAAATAGAACAGGTGAACTGCTACTTCTGTTTTACATATCTTTTTTTGCTATTTGATGATTTGCAGACTAATATGTATCCTGCGTCAGTCTTCTCTGCCTTAACGGCATAGGTGTTCCACGTGAAATCATTCACCTAATTGATATCATAAAACTTGTTCACAAAACATAAACTGAAAACTCTCATATTTCTGACCAGTACCTGGTAAGATACTCGTATGACTAATAGTCCACCTGGAGTGTTCCATAATCTCACAGAAGACTTCAAAACTTCTGGTCTAAATCACGACAACTGCATCAACATGGAAAAATATCTAAAAAAAGTTTCCTGACGGAACACCGCAACGCACGCGTGAACTAAAAAACCCGTGCGACCGGAAATTCCGCGAGAAAATCGAATTAAAACTCCGATTACGCAGCCAACTCTCCCTACCCGGTCTCTGTAAAAGTGAAATGAAAAAAAAACAAAGAAAATAGGTAAGGGAAAGGGAAATAAAAATATTTGTTGAAAAAACGACACAAGAAAAGATTTTTTCCAACCCATTTCTTGTGCTTTTGTTTTAATGTCGGAAAAAAACAGCGCACATGGCGGCTCATCCACCCTCACACGACCTCCTTCTCCCCTTCCCCTAGTCAACGCACTGGCTCCATTATCCCACCCCCTCATTCCCACTAAAAAACTTTGTTATTTTTCCCCGCCTCCCCCTTTGCTGCTCGTCTCCCTCACCGGTGGGGGGACGACGAGGTGATATGGGGAGGAGGCGGGGCAGGTTGTTCGGCGGCGGGTAATGGCTTTTGGGACCAACCCCTACGGAGGAGGGACGGAGAAGGCGGCAGGGGATGGGATGGGGCGAGTGCGTTGTCGGGGGAGAGACGGGAATTATGGGCACGAAGGGCGTGCGGGGGAAGGGCGAGGAGAGGTGGACGTGGGGGAACGACGGAGAGAAATAATGCGGAGAGGGGAAAGGAGATGAAGGAGGAGAGGAAGGGCTAACAAAGAGCGTGGGGTGGAAGGGAACACGGGGTGTAAAACAAAGCGTAAAAAGGCGACCGTGTACGAACAAGCAAGAAGGCGAATCCAGTGCTCATTGCGGGACACAAAGATTATGCTTTTACTCTCGCAAAAGTGACCAGATTTTTGCTTTCATCTGCGTTGTTTAGTTATGAAATTATTCCGGTAATATGAAAGGGCTGAGGAAAATCTAAAAGCAATTTTCAGAAGAACAAATATCTTTAGGAGTCCCTCTGAATTAGGCTGAGCCACGAGCACGATGAGATGAGGAGCGCGCTTACCGTAATGTAGGAATAGGTAGAAGAGGAATGCATTTCTACCCATACCTGATATGGTCTCTCTAATGGCGTCTTCAGTTCTCCACTGAGTAAATAGAGATATATCCATGTAAAAAACGACAGTAAAACTTGTCGTTTTAACGGATTTTTGTTCTTTGAGGTCCTTCCATTGGTAAGTTTGTTGGATCACCTGGATAATACTTTATTTGCGATTTATAGAATCGTACTATGAGTGTTATCATTTAATCTCAACCGCCACCTAATGGTAGTTCATGGAACAATAATTAAAGCTGAGGCTGGTCGTCATTGGAATTTTCCCTCCACTAATCTTCCTTCAAGCGGTATGTAAGTGTGTTGGACGTGAAGAAATGAATTAAAACTTACTGCATCTTGAATCTTCAACTAACCTCTCAGCATGCAATTCCAGCCGCGTCGTTTAGGTGACTATGCGCACCGATATGATCTATTTCTAATGATTTGCCGCAGTACGAACTAATTCGGAAGGAATTATTAAATTGCTCACAGACTAGCTGTGTGGAAAATATAAACCTCCCTTATGGAGGGTCAGCTTATTATTTAATTTGAATTCCGAAAATTGTATTACATTTCACTTTTTCCATGTTCACGGAAAATCATGCTATTTTTTATCTTTAGCTAGCATTTACCGTTGGTAATTTTATCATAGCAATTATTTTATACATTGTATCAGTTTATTTCCTTCATTTCTACTTGATTGCTTAAGTATGCTCCATATGTGATCAATAAAAATGTTAGCATTTTACATTATACTTCCCTAATAAATGTACCTGTTCACCTGTATTTACATTGATTCTACGCTTTAAGAAGATGGTATGAAATGATTATACGAAAATTGAGAAGTCAAATAGGGAAAAAACCATTGCTAATCTTTGGCTGTGATTTTTGTTTTCAAATGTTGTTGTGATTGGCTTATTAAATATTCCAGAGATGTCTGACGTCATTGTACGCCTTTCGATATTCATTGAAAATATTTCAAGATAGTTGTGTGTGCTCCTGACGGAATCCTAGCTGGGCACTCTTTGGTTGAGTCAGCGATAGCTCACTCTCCAACCTGACTAATCCGAGCGACTTGTGCGTTCGGGTCAGGTTCCAAAATTGGTTGGGGTACGGAAGGTGTAATCGACTTAAGCACTCACGGCGTGTGCCGCCTGCAAATTCGTCATTTGGGACTTGATTAGCTGGATGAAACTGAGGATTTATTTTTTCGATTGCTCCCCCTTTTTTTAGACCAATCTCTCGAACATTTTATAGGTTAAGAGAGTTTCGATCGCCTCGAAAGAAGGGTAACGACATTGTCGACGCAACGATGGGCTGGATTCAATGGCGGGGGGAGGGGGAGGAGGGAAGGCAAGAGAGAAGGAGGAGGAAGGGCAGGAGAAAGGAGTTGGCGAAGGAGAAGCGCGTGGTCCACTCATGTGTGGTTGAGTCCCTCAGAATGGAGCGAGCGATCGTTCGGTCGGTCGCCTGGTGAGCAACGCGCGCGAAAATGGTCCACCTCCCACTCCTCCAAACCCAACCCCCTGCCCCCCAAAACAAACCACCCTCGTTCTCATCCCCCTTCCCAAGCTGCCGAACCCTCAAACCCTCCCACCTGTCCTATCCCCAGCCTGCCCTCTCCCCCCCCCCCACGCAACTCCCGTATCCATCGGACACGCCTCGACAGAGATACCTCGGGACGAGTTGGCAGCGAAGGGGGTTGGAAGTGTTGTGGAGACCGTAGGGTGGTGCGTAAAAGGGTGGAAGAGGATGAAAGGGGGCGAAGGTTTGGGGTTGGAGGGAGGAGTTCGGGAGAGTGGAGAAGATTGAACGGGCAGTGATGGTTCGAAGGAGCATTGGAGGAGGGAGTGGGGGAGCGTAAGGGTGCAGGAAGCGGATGGACCTATACTCCACGCATAACGCACTTCAAGTGTCTTTGAAACCTTAGCTGTTATATTTTGGGCCTCTCCATTCTAAAAACTTGAAATATTCAATTATTGAAATGCAGTCTCCGAATCTCCCCCGACCAACAGAAAATCAATTAGTATACGCATTCAATAAAAAATATCACCTTAAGTACTACAGCCAAGTTTGCCGATTTTGATTCCTCCGACCAACAGAAAATCAATTAGTATACGCATTCAATAAAAAATATCACCTAAAGTACTACAGCCAAGTTTGCCAATTTTGATTCTATTGAGAAACCGAATATTTTCATTGGCTATTTTACTCACAATAGCACGAAAGATGTGTATTTCCTTTTCACTCTAATCAGGTGTATTTGTTTTCGAGTATGTTAAAAATATTTTCAATCCTTTTAATTTATTTGTCGTCATAAGTATAATCAAAATATTTGACTATCCAGATAGTGTGCCGTCGGAGAAAAAGTCATTTAAAACTCGCTCTTTCGCATTCCATTTTACTCATCTCCCATAGCTGATCCGGAATGCCGTTGTATTTTGGAAACTTAGTTTTCCGTTCATAGCCCGAAGAATAAATTTATCTTTTATACTACAAAAATAAGTTAACTCTTGCATGTAACTATATTCACTTTAATCTACCTCACGTATCAAGATCGTAAATTAATGGAATATAGAGGAAAATGTGATGAATGTAAATATAGTATCACTTTGTCAGATTTTTACATCCCTTCGCGATTATGAATTATTATTAATTATTGTTTTCCCTTAAAATGACGTGAGCCAAAATTTTAATACAATGCTCCACATTGACATTTCATTCTGCCAAATTTGACTTTGAGGTTACAGCTATATTCTTATTTCATATTTGTGTATCGTATAAAATAGTAAATGAAAACGAATAGAGCCATAACTCTGAAATTTGAAAGGAATTGTTTCTCCGGCTTTTCGATGGAAATAAAGTTAAACCGTTTGATATGAAACATGTTTAATGTAACGAAAGAGTGAAAATATTTCCATGCTATGTACGCTTGGGGATACTATTCCGTTGGATTTTATTTCATTGGATTCCTTTGCTACTCTCATCGTGGTGCTTAAATATCAGGGCTATACGTATTTATGAGGGTATCTTACTTTAAAAATAAACCTCAATTGGTACGCATCACTAAAAAAATTATTCTTTGCTTAAAGAATCGTAAGTTTCATTTCCATAGGTTCCCCTTTTCATTTGTTCTCTCTTCAATTCCTCACAAACCAAAGGGGTGTAGAAACCCTCGAGTTATGCAAGCAGAACGAATGCATTCAGCGTACTTGTTATTCAATATACTGGTTTTTCGATGGTGTTTTTCTACACTGCATTTCACAAATCATTTTTGCATTCACGGGGAAAGTGTTAAAACGGCTATTTGCGTGATGTGGGAGAAGCTTCATGTCAAATTCCGAAAGGAACAAGATTTTTCCAATATCCCGTATGATTTTTGATGGACAGTTATTTTTAGAATGGAAAGTATGACTCATATACTCCATGCAAGGAAATAAGAGACCCGTAAGAGGAACTGATGGATGGAGAAAAGTATACTACGGCTCTGGACGCCAGAAAACCGAGAAAATTTGATTTTGGAGAAAATGGAATAAAAAAATTCACTTCTAAAATTTACAGTTGATTTCAAACAGAGTAACGAACAACGATGATAATATAGAAACTGATACATTCAGTAGCGCCCTCACTCATGAAATTATGGTTCATAATTATCTAAAATTTAGACTAAATGAAAAAAATTCTCTGAACTACAATAATAATGAGAATTGTTTTTATTTAGTCTAACCTTTGGATGCTTATGTATTATAATGTTACGTGTCAGGGTAGGGATACTCCATGAATATCGATATGTTGTTTGTGACTTTAAAGCCAGTTTCTTTCTGTTCTTTTTGTGGCTCTAAGTTCAATGACACAATGGCACATGATTAATGTCTTTTTTTGTATTACCATTTTTCAATAGCAACCAGTGACAAATTCACGATTGTGACGAAAAGATGTTCCTGTAAAATTGATGACAACCACTGTCTAATTGTATTGCATCTAATTTGTATTGCTATGTTACTAAATATGTATCTATTATTTCATGTCAAGGGAATTTAATTTGTTCCTCGGGCAGATCAATTGAAAGATATTGAAAACATGAGTGAAGAAGGGGCATGAGCAGTGCGAATGGGGTTGCTAGAGGAACGTTTTCTATTTCAAATGAAAGTGAGGTCTTTGTTTGGAAATGCACTCCCGGACGACGAGTGAATACGAGAGACTTTTTTGAAAAGTGAAAATGAATTTGATGTAATTCAAACATTATACATCATCACCATATTGTATGGATCGTAGGACTTATTTGAATAACTCCTCATTATATACTAAATGAGATTCTCAGATATCGGAATGTATAAAGTAATTGACTTCTTTCTCTATGAGCGTGTACTCCTTTTTTCGTGCGTTTTGCTTAAGATGTGAGATCTTAATCCGCACTCCGGGACCCAATAAACACTTTCTTTATTATTGAATACGTATATAAAAATGATTTTCATTGTTTCTTCTAATTATTCTTATTTCATTCTGTAGGAAGCATTCATACGTACGTCATGTCTTGCCAAACCAATAGCCTAATTTGGCATTGGTCAAAGCTTTATTACAATCACGTTTTGTGATATTATTAAATGACTCCTTTTGACCTTTTCCTTAATCAATAGCTACTCAATTTTCAGGATAATATATGCATTTTCCCTAAGGCCGTAATTGAATTACTTCTTCATGGGAAATATTTCGAACCATTTTTCATTAGTCACTAATGCATATTCCGGACCTCTCTCTTCACCTTTTCTCTTTGATTTTGTTCTTCGTTTCCTAGTCCATAGCTGCCCACAAAACCTCAACTGGGAGGAGGAGTCGATATACTTCGATCGTCGCTCGCCAAAGTTAACTACCGGTAGGGTGAAGGGGGAGGGAAATGCTCGCGAAATTGGATGAGGCGAAAAAAAGCGGTTCGAGGAAGGGCCGAGTGGTGGGCGAGGGGAGAGCTGAGTGAAGCGTAGCCACAGATGGAGTGAGAGGACGGAGGAGAAGAGGTTGAGAGTCACACGTCGACAGCGAATGGACTTGTTTCGCAAATTCGATTTCTGGCGCCGCAGACCTCAGCGCCTCCACCCCCCCCCCCCCGCACTACCCCGCGCGCGAACTCACTCTCGGCGAGCGGAAGGGAGTTCGTCACGGAAATGGGAGAGGAGGAAATGTGTGTCGAGTCGAAAGGATGTGGAGGAGGAGGAGGTGAAAAGCAGAGAGAAATGAGGTTATGGATGATGAGAGGACGAGACGCAAATCGGCGGTGGCTCACTTGGCGGCGTCAGAGGTGTCGGTGGAAGAAAACAAAATAACTGATGGAGAACTGCGAACAGAGAGAAAGATGAGCGATGCAGTGGGGCTGCAGTGGCCGGGGGGGAGGAGTGAGTGACGAATGTTTTCGCTTATCTGTTTGCGGTCTATGTGTGTGTGGTCCGCCGAATCGTTCCCAGGAGATATGGACTCCTCTTTTCGAAACGGGGTCAGGAGACATCGCGGAATTCATCTGCTAATACAGACATGCCCGTCGGACTAATAGAGGAATAAAGGGAAGAACATTTTTCACGAGGGGGAGAGAGAAAGAGAGAGAGAGAGAGAGAGACGAAGGCTATGTCACTGTACACGTTTGAACAGTTTGTTACGCTAAAAATATTTTTCCTGTGCATTTCCACTTTGTGAATCCGTAAAAGGAGTGACTGATCTTGTTATGATTTTAGGTCGCCGTATTTTTTCATATATATTGCTGCTAAGGCACTCTTGGTGTTGTGGATTTTAAGATTTTGACGTTGATGAGCCAGATGAGTGGGTACTAATCAAGAGGTTGGAGGAAGGCTTGATTTCTTTTAACACATACAACCGAGTAATTAATGACTTCATGTTGATCGATAGTCATATTTCCCGAGAAGTTTCGACCCTAGGTCTGCTTCTGAGCTCAAACACAATGGCTTTTAGGAAATTATTTCATTCAATGGCCAACTCAGAGAGACAGGAACTCATTTACCCTCCTGTTACGTACTTGTAATGGTTTTAATTTTTTTGAAATGTTTTCATTCTCTTCTCCCGGATGGCAACACTCTCATGTTATTCGCGGAGTCAGTTTTTCGTTTGGCCCAGACTATCCCCAATTTAACTCATTTATGAAACATATAACGACTCGTGATATCCTCGCACCACATGTGCCAATATTTGAATGATCTGTGGATTAAAAAATGTACACCTTCAGGATGGCATATGCATTTGAATGCCTTGGAGAATATAAGTAGGCCAGAAATGGTTGACGTTTTGACCAACTATTAATGAATAGCCAACATAATTATCGATCTAAAATATACCATCACCAAACATTAGAAACGATACATGATTTATTATTAGTCCAGAATTCTACGTAATTATAATATGCTTACTATTGAAAACACCCATGCGTGTCTCGGGATAGGAGGGAACACGCAGAAGTTCATTTTGGAATCCTGATAATGGCGCTACACAGCAGGCTATCAATCACAGGGTGGAGATATCGTCTCTCAGCGATATTATCACTAATAACCAATAAAATATTCTGTAAGATACTCTGATTGATGGCATGTCACATTTTCACTCCCTTCGAATCCCAACGCTCGCTGTGCTGTCGAAAAATAGACTATTTCGAAAATAAATATTTCACTTTTATTCAAATGATTTAGTATTTTGACAGAAGAAATATTATTGAGAAAAACTCTTTATTTCGATGTAAAATGGTATTTATGAACCACAGTTGTCTGGTTTAAAGCTTGAAACACCAAAAAATGTGGTAACATTTGGTGTATTTTTTCACCGCCTCTTCCACCAAGTAACGCCAGTAACCAAATCTCATAAATTACAGGCGATAAATTCAGGTGATTGCTGGGGACAAAAAAAGTATTTTGATTGTTTTGAAGGAAATTGGATCTGCGGCATAGAGTAGTAGCACAGCGAGGTACCAAAAATGGTATGCTTCTCGTCTGAGAAGCACGAAACAAGTCCTATTTCTAACGTTTTTCGCATCATACTTGAGAGAGCAGTCATGCTGTTTTGGAAAAGCAAATTACACACGCTTTAAGAAATCTAATTACTCGAGTCTTACCATTCCAGTAGCCCGGGAAACTTAGATTTGGTGAGAGACTGTCGATTAACCACCGTTTATATCAAGATAACGATTAAGTCGTTCAGCAGTTGGAACACTTCTACCTTAAAGTCCACTATGCCAATGAAAACTTATTTTAAAAGACCCTAAAAACTGCTGTATTGAGATTACTAAAAACTATTAAAAACTTTGCATAACTCTACTTAGAGGTAATTGTTTGGCATCGCTTGTTAAAAGACGAACATCAATCCAAATTCCTGGTGTTCCCCACGCTTTCCTCATGCCAAACGAGATAATTGCCCCTCTTCTGAGTTTGCCGTCGAGAAGAATAAAAATTACGTCTTTACAAAGTTAACAATTTAGTTTCCTCTTCAGATCGACATTTTATGCTAAATTATTATGGCTCACTGATAAAAAAATACCTACTCACTCGTATGTTAAACATCACACATTTATCACCTGTAGTTTAGAAACATTTTGATTGAAATATGAAAAATATATTATTTCATAATATTCGCTTCCTTCCGCTTTACTCGACTCTTGAATTTACCAAAAGACTTATGCCTCGGATTCCTTTAATGGATGTACTCCTTTAATTGGATATCTGCTAAAAGCATGCATTCGATTTTTATCCTTCATGCTCGGGAACGGATTTTGCTTTGCTGCGTCAGTGCTTTGGGCCTTGGTTCTATCCCTGAAGTGGCTTTATTATTTCGTTGTAATTTCTGGTTATCCCAAGAGTGTTAGCGGTTAAGGTATTAAAAGTAAGGAATATGGTTTTTTTGGGCCTCTTCTTCAACCTTCCACTTCAGATACGCAATTGCATTCCCTGGGGGACTGCGGAAAGATTGCTCGATACCCAATGCGCTTGGACGAAACCAATACGACGCAGGGCGTAATATATTAGGACACGGTTTTTCAGTAGAAAAATTATGCAATTATATATCCTTATATTACTTTAGATAATAACGCGGCCCTGTTTGTTGGGCTGGAAGGCTATTACTGAAAACCTAAAGTTAAATGCGATGGAGTGTAAGCACACGAAATGGTTTTCCTTCAACGTTTATGTCCATCATTCGCATTATATCTAACGATGCAATATATGTACACACACACACACACACACATACATATATATATATATATATATATATATATATATATATATATATATATATATATATATATATATGTGTGTGTGTGTGTGTGTTTGTTTCAAAAAGATTAGGCAGGGGCGGCGGGTTAGAAAATGGAATATAGACGCATTAAATGGTTTGAAAAGGAAGGAGTACAAACAGGCGGTAGAGAAAATCATGGAGGATGGCAAAGAGATAAGTACTATCGAAGAAAAATGGGAAAGTATCAAGAAAGGGTTGTCCAAAGCGGAAAAAGACACTATTGGAACTGTTAACGCTAAAACGACTAGGAAACAATGGATCACGGATGAGATGATTACAAAGATGGATGAGCGGAGAAAATGGAAGAATGTAAACACAGGGTTAGGCAAAACGAAGTGCAAATATTTAAACAATAAATTAAGGCGGGCAACAAATAAAGCAAAAGAAGCATGGTGGAAGACGCAGTGCGAGGATATGGAAAGTCTGCAGAGGAAGGGTGAAATTGGTGCGCTGTACAGCAAAGTTAAATCTTTATCGGGAAGTAAGAAAGGGAGATCAACGATTGCAGTTAGAGATAAGGCGGGTAAGGTTGACGCAGGAAAGATCCAAGAGAGATGGAAGGAATATATAGAAGAACTGTATAGTTAAGAGCTTAGACCAACAAAGTTAGACATTGAAAAGGAACATGACGTAGAGGAAGATAGCTTAGGTCCAGGCATACTAGACAATGAGATAGAAAGGGCATTAAGGGAGATGAAACTAAATAAGGCCGTGGGGTGGATAACATTCCCGTGGAACTTTTAAAATGCTTAGGAAAATGTGGGAGGAAGAGGCTATATGGGCTGATCCGTAGTATTTATGAGGAGGGAATCTGGCCGGAAGACTTTGTGAGATCAGTTTTAGTTCCTATTCCGAAAAAGGTAAAGGCCACGTCATGTGAGGACTACAGGACAGTTTGATATCCCACGCAGCTAAAGTTGTTCTCAGGATCATAAACAAAAGGATAGAGAGTAGGGCAAATGATTACTTAGGGAATGATCAGTTTGGGTTTAGGAAGGGGAGAGGTACGCGTGATGCCATTGCAGTAATGAGATTATTAATCGAGAGGAATATAGAACACAACCAGGAGGTATTTGCCTGTTTCCTAGATTTCGAAAAAGCGTTTGACAGAGTGAATTGGGAAAAACTAATGAGTATATTGCAGAAAATAGGAATAGATTGGAAGGAAAGGAGGCTAATCCGCAACCTGTACATGTCTCAGACTGCTCAGGTGCGGGTGGGGAACGGGGAGTCCGGATGGGTAGTGTTAGGAAGAGGTGTAAGGCAGGGTTGCCCATTATCACCGTTGCTGTTCGACCTGAATGTGGAGGAAATGATTAAAGAGGCACGTGAAGAACTGGAGGTAGGAATGAAAGTCGGAGGGGAATTCATAAAATCAGTTATGATTACTAATGACCAAACTTTGGTTTATCAGTCAGCCAAGGGATGGCAAGCAAGCATTCAGTGCGATAGATACGGGATGAGAATCAATATAAATAAAACAAGGGCTATGCGATTTCATAAGGAGGTGTGAGTTGATGACAAGGACTTGGAGTAAGAATGCTAAGAAAAGACTCGTCAAAAGTTCGATGTGGAGCGTATGGTTTGATACGGCGCGGGAACGTGGGCACGGAAGCAGGAGGATAAACTTAGATTGGAGGTTTTGAAGTATGGATGTGGAGAAGAATGGAGAAGGTGAAATGGACCGAAAGGAAGTCAATTGAGGGAGTACTACCTGTAGGTACGGTGGGCGAAAAGAGGGTGTTGTTGGGAGAAATTCTATGGAGGTAGGAAAAATGGATGAAGGTCGTATTGATTGGACGTGGTATATTGAAGACTGCAATAGAGGGGAGAATGTTAGTCAAACGAGGCTAGTGTAGGATTAAGTTAGGGATTTATAGTTTTATATAGACGTATACAGTTCTCGGAGATTGACAACAAGTCCAGGTTAGTACGCTTCACTTTAGGGTTAGGCTGCGAATATTGTTTTCATATTCATTTTGCTCAATTTTTCCCTCCATTCATTTACCAACAATTCATTTTAATCCAATTACCCGGTAGGACAGGTGGATACACAATTCCCCGATATTTCATTGATCATATCTGACAGATGGCTACTAATTACCCTAGAAAAGAAAGAGACGCACTAAACAATTCCTCGGGAATTGCTATTAATTTGTCACTGCTAGGAATGAAAATTTATAGTGACGACCTTACAAGAGCTAATTCCGTCAAAGAGCAGGACGTTCCAAGGCGTTTCGTGTCAAACAATCTGGTAATCGATTTGTGACTAGACTCTTGCCTACGAGCCATGTAGGTACAATTGACCAGGTGAAATCCCTGTTTCTTTTGCTTCATTAGATTATTCGATTATAATAATCCCCCCCATTTCCGATCCGTCCAGATTAATTGGCTCTTCAGTGAAGCGATGTGGATACAAACCCCGCGGCCGACTGACTCAAGCGTTAATGGATGCCGTGCCCATCCGTCACGCTTCGTAACCAAATGAGATGACTTCTACCTTTTACATGTGCATAGTTCAATGGAATCGCGATGCAAGCGCAATAATACTTTGGATGTCGTGGAGCGGGTGGGGTGAATAAACGGCATTTAGCGGCCGTCATTGGTGGGGCCGGGATAAATTATTCCTTTCCCACCGCCCGTTTATGTAATCCTATTGTCCTTCGTTACGCAGTTAATCACACCTGCGCGTCGCCGAGTGTCCCCCTCCCCTCCCCCAAGCACATCACACACTCACTCACTCCCACACCCCCACTATCCGAAATTGCGTTGGCATGGCAACCGACGGCGAGGGAAGATCGCTGTAAATATTGGTGGATTAGAGTGTTGGGTGTGTGTGTGTGTGTGCGGAGGGGTTTGGGGGGATCGGCTGTGGAGGCTTGGTGGAGAAGGGTGACCGGTGAGGAGCAGGAGTGGGAACGGAAAGCGCGCGTGTGGATGCGTGTTTGTGCGGGCGAAAGCGGAACAATAGACGAGAGGTGATCTGGGAGCTGGTCTTGGATGATTGCCGGCAAACAGTTTTTGTGCGTTTCCGAATGAATAGGCGCGGCCTCGCCGGGGGACGGACGGACACGTGGGTTGAAATGGAAAGACGGCTTGTGTGTGTGTGGGCGGGGAGGTGTTGTGGATGGAGATTTTTGTCGGTTGGCGGGGATAATGGGATTTCCGATTAGCCGTGATCCCAGCAATTAGTTCCGTCTCCTAACACCTTTCTCCCTTCACTCCTTCCTCTTGTCCCACGCTCCCCTCTAGACGTCCCGTCGGCTTCCTTCCTTCTCGCCTCCTCACTCCCTCCCCGCGAACGCTCTTACTCTCTCTCTCCATCTCCCAGCCTAACATGTTCACGGCTCTCGTCTGACCGACGGATTATTGTTACTCCCCCTCCACCCCCACCTCCCTTTAACCACGTGTCCGCGCTCGGCGGATGTTGGACACCTCCGGCGCCGGCGGACACGGTCCGGAGTGCTTTACTGCGCGTCGAACCCCTCCTTTTCCTTATCGGGCACATTTCGGCGAGTCGGGCATAAAAGAAGAGTGCGGGGTGGTGGGAACTGGAATGGGTCTTCCCCCACCCTTTTCCTCTCCTTCCCCGGGATGGTTTCGCGGTATTATCGCCCTCGAAATTGGGGTGCTACTTGCCGCCCTCCCTCCCTCGCCCTGTGCACCCCTCCCGGCGTTCACATTTTGATTAGCAACTGAGCGGCCCTCGTGCTCGCCCTCCTGTTGGCGAACGATGTCCCGCGCAGTTCGGAGCCGAAAGCAATTACTCGAGTTATCACTGGGCCCCTCTCTCGAGGCGTGAAGTCCACAGTTTTACTGCTACGGGGGGATCCCATCTCTCTAAATTGATCGTCCACGCATAATAAGATAAGGCGTTTTCTAGGGTTCCCTCCAACACCAAAAAAATATTTTTACTATATTTAACTTAATGGCAAGTGAATGAAACTTTAGGGAATAAATAAAAATTAGAAAATTTCTTAGATCAATGTATAGGGATTTTATACTTATGACTCAATATCAGCCAAAAAGTCACTAATTTTGAGAGAAGCAAATCTAATGAAACATATAAAAGAGCGGAAATAATCCGGTGTATGTTTAAATGCTCGCAGAATGCGATGCAATTGCTTTGCTTAACCCGGGTAACATTTAAATACGTTTCTAGTATTATCAACCAATAGGAGGTGTTGATTACTGATAAATATTTGAAAGGATCATTGAGCGCGATGCTACCAATAAAAGTATTATAAAAAATCATTAATTAATCTATGAAACCTAAAAGACAGCTTGATGTTTCACAAATCCTTAATATTAATAAAAGTTAGAGATTTATGAAAATGGAAACGCCTGTTTTCAAAATGTAGTATCAATGGTAAATACGAAGTAAAAAGTGAAGCAGAATTCAGTTTATTTTAAAATTAATGACAGAAGTTAACATTCAAATTAATTACTAGAATTTGCTAAGTACTATGGAGCCAGTGGGGAAGATTAATGAATTGAAGAGGCTAAAATAAGAGAAAATGGGATCCGTTCGTCAAAAATTGCTATGACACGAAAGCGTTTTGTGGTAATTGGGAAAACGATGTGGAAGTCTCTTTAGTGATTAAGATATTCAGTTGGACTAAAATTTCTATAGCAATAGATACGGAGTCTTCAAGCTAACGTATGGAATTGGGGAAATTACTGAAACCCCATTCTACCGTCCGGAAAATAAGTGTACTGAGCTCAGGAAAAAAAATTTATTACACTTTTACATATCTTAAGCTAATATTCCTCAAAATAGGACCCTTGTAAGTCGATACACTTGTTCCAGCGGCGTTCCCATTCCTGGAACGCTCCCGCGAAGGCATCATCGGGAACCTCTCGAAGACTCGTCGTCGACCTCTTCTCTGCCCTCCACGAACATCTTGTGCCACCGAAAGATCATGTTTCTGGACATGGCTGACTCCCTGTAAGCCTGGTTAATCATACCGACAGTTTCGGTAGACGATTTCCCAAGCTTTACCGCAAATTTGATGGAATAACGCTGCTCCAAAAACTTCGGCATCGCGTTCCGTGACGTGGGTCGAGCGTGGAGGTTCGCGTTAACAGAGCTCCTCACTACACCACAGCTCAGAGCCGACTGCCTTTTTCAGCGTCGCTTGCCAACATACCCCCCTCCAATCTCAGCCCGTCAGAGCGGTGCTGGGCGCGCCTGGAGCGGCGCGCCCAGCCCAGGAGTCAGTACACTTATTTTCCGGACGAACCCTGTATAAGGCCACGTAAGAACAAATGGATAAAAACGGAGGTGAAATCCCGCATACTTGTGGATACTCGTAGAATGCGATGCAATCTTATTATTTTTAGACTAGCCATAAAATTTTTCTGTTATCATGATATCCGTAGGTCAATCATATTATCTCTATATTTTTAAATACGCTTGTATAAAATCTACAAATATAGATAATGTGAAATTTTTTGAATTTTCTCAGTCTGGAAAATGTTACATTCATAGGTATCATACACTTAGGCAACACACGAATTCCCGATCATTTCTGAGGATGTAAATTTTAGTTTATTATTGGTGAAATGAGAGGAAATATTTTAACTTATGACTCACTATCAACCAAAAAGTGAATGAATAACCTTGTCCGCAATATCCTGTCCCTTTGTACGACAGATCCCTGCATTTTTCAATATTTTAAATGACATATTTTCAGATTTATCGAGCGCAAAACATCTTTCAAATTCCTGGAAATCACATGGTCTTTATCAAAAACAACCGAACACAAAAAACTAACTTCTCACATGGCTATATTTTTAGATCTGATTTTTTGCCCTGACGTACTTAATTTTTTGATCAGGGCTTTATTTTGTACTTTGTAAGTATCGAAAGTTGAACACAGCTTAAATAATACGTATCGGATTCAGTATGCATCCATGTCTATTGATTCGGTTTCGATTTATTAGTTTTACGTTAATATTATGTTACCATAAGAAAATCTTTTTCATTTAAATACCGGAGATATTTTTTCCGTAGTTGTGATTCCACAGAATAGATAACATCATTCAAGTCATAGGAAATTATTACTGTTTGGGATCGTTTTAATTTTATCTTTGTATTTCAAACACTTCCACACCAACTCTCACAAGAGTAATGTTGGTGATGGAATGAAGTGCTTGGGCTTCTTTCTGATCGATCAACGTTTTTATTTCTGAATTCCCTTGATATTTCGTTTGTTTCCTCTTTCCGTTGGGACAGGATTGAGAGGGGGGACGTTCTGAGCGCTCATTCACTCCTTACACTATATTTTCAACGCTTCAAGGTTTATTCTGAGAACAAAAGAGAAAAAAAATAGGCCCTTATCTCTCTTCCTCCATTTTCGCAAAACAGGAGACTCGCGCTTTTTCATCGCTCGAAAATGAAGCTTAGCAGACATTACCTGCGTTCAAATAAAACGAATGCCAGTAATCAGAATACATTTTGATGGCCGGTCGTACATTCGCAGCTATCTACTCGCCTATATTCAATAGATTGGGAACACTCATAGTTTAAAAAATACTTATTCACCATGGAGTGTACCAGATGATGGCATAGTATAAATCCACTCTGTGCGCTTCCACACAGATCACATCCATCCTCCCCTCTCCCCAACACTCTTCCCTCCTCGTTCCTCCATATCTTCCGCCCTTGCCCACCCGCAAACCCTCCTCCGTGCCTGAATCGCCCTCCGCCTCCATTCACTCCGTCCATCCTCCATCCCGTTCCCTCCCTCATATGGGCATAATTATAGAGATACGGACCTCCCGAAACGGCGAGCCCATTGTGCGTAGGCATGTGATGCACTTTAGGTAGCCCCGGGACACGAATGTTTACTTGCGTTTTCGAGCCCACACACATGCGCGCGTGTTTCCTCGATCATCCCTTCCCTCACCCTCCGCCACTCTTTCCCCGCCAAACGAACAGAAGAAAGAGACCGAACAGTCAGGAAAAACTTATCTTTCCCTCCTACCTCCCTTGACAAGGCTCTCCCTTCCCCTCCCCGCCGCTCGCCACAACACACGCGTGCAACGACCGACCACGCCGGCCGTCCAACTACCCCGCCAACAGCGGAGGACACGCACCCCGGAGTGCCTCCCCCAACCCCGCATGAGGGAGAAGGAAAGAGAAAGGGAACAGGAAAGAGAATCTCTCTGCCTCTCGTCAAATGAGAGAGAGGTACCCTCTACCCTGTCTCGTATATCAAGTCCTTCCCTTACTCTCCTCCCCTCTTCCCTCCCTCTCTTTCTCCCTCCTCTCTTATCTCTATCGCCCCACCCTTGCCGTTTCCCAGTCCTCTTCTCTTCCTCCTCCCACCCTAAACTTTCCCCTCCTTCCCCAATCAACCCCCACCTCTCCTTATCTCTCTCTCTTAACTTCCTCCTTCCCTTCCCTCTTGGATGGTATGCACGCCCACTACGGCATGTCGCGTGAGCGCATGTTGGGTCCCTTACTCCGGTGTACACATAATTCATTCAGTATGTATCCGCCCCGTAGACTGTAACAGTCCTTAAAAAACAATCTGATGTAATACAATTACTTCTTTCGGTGTCTCAAACACAACAAAAGGAAACACTGGATAAATAGCAGGCTAAGTGAAGAACGTAAAACAATAGTGATTTGATATATCTTATGGGGTTATTTCAATTATGTGGGTTCTTGTTTGCATGCATTGAGCATGCAAACCAGAGGAAATTTAAGCAATATGGCAACGCAGAAATTGATGAGATAAGTATCAGGTTTGAGTTAATCAAAAAATTAAAATTATTGATACAATTAAATAAGATGCTTGCAGGTACGCCAATGTAAACGTACTTCCATATCTCCGTAATTTTAAATTTATCTTACAATCACATCATTATAAAAATGATAAATTGTGTTAGGTTTTATAAAATATCTAATAAACTTTTTAAATTAAATACTGAATCAAATTGATGTCAAAACTCAAAGGCTCTGAAGCTTATAATTTTGTGAATTTAATTGGAAGATAAATGACAATGCATTCGATCATTGACATCTCGAAATATTGACATTTTAAAGGATCCTTGCTCTGTCCAAAAATGTCCCAACACCAGGAAGTTTATTAATATCAAAATGTAGAACAATATTTAATAAGTACCAGTAGAAATTTCATGCTTTCGGATATGTTTTGGCCGACGTCAACGATAATTTTAGCCTCCCATTCAGCATTCTATAAGAAATTACAAAGCTATGAAGCTCCAGTTTCTATACATTTAAGGGATATATCCATCTTAAACTAAAAAAGTATATGGGCAAAATAAATGGCACATTCCATGAGAAAACTGCTGGTATTTGACATGGTTAAATTCAATTAAATATAAAAATGATTGGAGTATTAGGCATAATACGTACATTTTTGATGTCCTCCAAACGCTTGGCTTAGAGCGGGAGGAATGTGTAGGTCGAGAGCGTGTTTTTTTTATATTTCATTCAATTCTGATTAAATTATATATCGCCATGTAATATTGAGAGGAGGATTTTGACAAAGCTGTACATTCTGGCGCACCCCTACGTACGCGTACTCGCGCGTTTGTGTATTTCATATCAGTTCGTACATTTCCCGCTAACGGTCGTTGGTATGTATATGCAGGGAATGCATTGCGCCGGATGCCTTTCACATTTCGTCCGCCGACAAGTACGCGCTATCGATGCGTGCACATATGTATATACTCCCACGCATGTGCCTGCTTTCCGGCGACGGCAATAAATATCCCCTTAGTCTTTCCGCTCTGATGCACTTGTGTCGTTTTTCGAACCACGTCGCCCTTTTCCTCTCCGTGTGCCTCACCCCGTCGGTTCTACACTCCTGCTTCTCTCTTTCTCCCTCCTCTCTCCTTCATTCTCCCCCTCTCAGTTCTCCCCTCCTTGCGCGCCCCTTCAGAACAACACTCGAATCGTCGCATCACTCTCCCACCGCCCACTCTCTCCACGTCTCTTCATTCGTATCCCTCCCGACTCCCACGTTCTCTAGGGTCACCACTTTGCTTCCCCATTTCAACTTTCCCTCCCATCCGCTCACACTAGTAATGCTCATCCACGCGATCTTAGTCCTTAATTTTCGACTGTCGAGTTATTTTTAGAGCGAATGTCCGATCTCATATTTCTTACGAATTCTCTCTTTTGTGTAAAATAATAATCACAGTCTTTATTATGGCTATCTGGTATCTACTTAATTGGCAAGGGCTGACAAAACTTTATATTCATATCAAGTTTATGTCCATTCACAAAATGATTTAAGAATTGCTTTTGATTCTTTAATTTCTTGCGTGTTAAATTCTACCTATGACGTGAGAGAATTTTGGATTCAATCTCCGATCAGGTCAGTAGGTTGGTTAACGCGCGTACCCGCAAACCCAAGGGCCAAGTGCTCTCGAGTCCCTCCGCATGCTAGAGTGTTTGGTTTGTTCGGCCCTGGAGAAACTAGAAGCCAAGCCAATTGAGTTTATCTGGATTCCAAGTGCACACGGACCACTGGAGGTGCTCGGAGAAAATATTAGACCATACATCAACGTGTTTTCTAGTCCTAAGCAAACGCAATATTTCATAGTGGATGAGTCCTCTTCTCATCTCCTTCTCCCAGCCAATTGCCACAGAGTGGAGGAGTCTCTATTAAAATAATTTATTAGTAGTGTAAATATCCTTATAAATATTATTAAATTATTTTTAAACGTCTTAAAACTCTTTTAAAATTCTTAGAAGCCAATCGCCTTGATTCAACAAATACATCACCTAAGCATTCCTTCGGATTTTACTTCAGTTCTTCTCGTTAATTCTTCTTTCGAATTGAAACGGAAGAGTGCAAAGGAAATAATTTAACAATGGAATCATGGACAGTATATAGAGATCGATTATGAAAAACAAACATCATACCAAGTTGAGCATAAGAATAAGGATAGGTATCATAATAAAAGAAACAAAACAGGCTACAACATTAATGAAATTAGTGAAAGCTTCGAGGTACCATTTGAGGAGGCCACACCTAAGTCCTAGGTAGGATTATGGAGATGTATCGTTAATTCTCTGTTACCCCGGTGTGAACTTGGGCTAAAATAACATTTACAGTTCATTCAACAGTTACTTTAGAGCAAGGACTTATCGATTCGTTGCTAAAGATACAATGACGGAGACATATCAAGTCCGTTATTAATGGTCTATCATTGGCACTCAAGACCTCAGGTTTGTTGTACCTTTTGCTAAATCCTTATTGCCATAATTAAAGTAAATAACCTCAGCACCGTCATCACGTACTTCAGGCTATTTATCTTTGTTTCTTATGTCGTAGTAGTATTTGAGAGAAATAGAAAAACTTTTCCCAATATTTCACTTACTCAGAAATTACATACTATAATTGGTCTATTATATGGTATGATATACACGTAAAAATATTGTACCGATGAAACCAGAAATCTGGGTTTTTGGTCAGAATACACATAAGAATGTTGTAAAATACTGTAAAAATATTATGAGTAGTGGTAAAATATCACATCACATAACACCAAGCTTAAAGTTACACATACATAGCTTAGGCCTTGATTCTAATTTTTTTCAGTTCTTTTGGTAACTTACGATGCCTGAGAAACAGAAAACTTGAATTAAGTTTTTCGAATGGAGAATCAAAGAGGCGGAAATCTTTTCATTGCTACTTTGAAAACGTATTCATAATTCCAAGTGGGAAATAAACGTGAAGAAAAAAACTAAAATCCAGAAAGAAAGATCACTGTTGTGCTCCCTATATTACGAAAGCATTGTACGTTTTGCTTTTTTTTATCAGCACGCTTCCCTCCTACCACTTCCTAACCTTGCTCCAAAGCGCACTTTCACTCATCGCTTTCACCTCTCTTTTGCCACTCCATACAGAAGAAGCGTTCTCATTCTCTCAGCTTCACCAAATCCTCTCCTCTCAAATTCTCCTTTTCTCGACTCTTCCATCAACCCCTTTCCGTGCGCGACCTGCCTTTCTCTTGTAAAATTTCCATAATCTCTTTCATTTTTTTTATTCTGCCGATTCATTAACTTCCTTGCATGGTTGCATCGCGTCTGCCCTCACCTTTCTCTTCCTTTCAACCCTGACTTATGCTAATTCCAACGGGTGTTTCCGTCGGCTCGCGTGGCTAAAAGCGTTCGGTTGCATATGTTGCTTGGGTTGCAGGATTTGAGGATAGGTCTCCCACGTGGCTCAACTTGAAAGACGCTACGGCGAATGATGCTACAGAGAGAATTTCCAAAAATAATGCGCGCAGATTTTTATGAATTTGAGATGTAGGAGAGGGAATGAATGGGAAAAATAAAATCACAAAAAGAAAAACAAAAGAAGTTTAGACATGGCAGGGGATGAGAGAAGGATGTTTGGAGAAATTTGAAGGAAAGACAAGTGAAGGCAGGAGATGCTGAGAGGCAATGGCACGTTGAAAATGAGGTGAGGGGAGGAAAGTATATTGTATTCTAGTTAAATTAAGGGAGGTATAAAGTATCAGAGATAAAAATTAATGTGTTTTAGCATGCAAAATGGGGTCTAAGGTGTTGCAGTGTTAGCATTGTTTTGGATAGGGCTTAAAAGTACAGGAATTTGCATTGCTCGGGCGTATCAAAAACTATAATCCGGTTGACTGCTGCTAATTAATTAATGGACTTAGTTTTTCAATATTAGTATATTAATAGCATACTGTAACGAATGACAAATATGGCGGCAGATTTGATTAGTTGATTTCTCTTATTATCTTATGAATATCTCATATAGCGTTGAAATTATTTACTTTACGCACCTGAGATAAACAAGAGTAGGGGCACATTTTAAACTTATGCTTGATAAATGAATTTTGGGTTTAATCATCGTAGCAAAAGATGAATAGAATTACAAGAATATACATAACTAATCATGAGTATGTATTTAAGAATACGAAATCCTTGTAAAGTTAGATTTTTAATCAAGCTAAAAGTGAATCGTACTTTTAACGTTTTATTTTGAATATATACGGTATGAAAATGTTATTGATCTTATCCATAACCTGTGTCCGCGGCAGTTTTAACACAGTCACAGGTAAACTAATAGTTTGTGATTGAGGTTAACAATCAGATTAATTGAATTTTCCCTTATACTAATATTTCACACATTCATTTGCAAGAGCAAAAATTGTTAACACAGTGTGTGAAAAATTGATTATATTTCAGATAAACTCTCAAGCAAATTATTTACCTAACGGCCGCGATAATTACATAGTTTTTCCCCGAATACTTCATGAATGCATTGGTGATATTTGCAAGTTAATTGGACACAAACAAGTGTGGACCAAATTGAAGGCAATAAACGTCCTTTAACTTGAAATTAACTTAGTTCTCCCGATGTACGATTGGTTGCTTTATACTTTTAATACAGGATGGCTCCTCTTGCTAAATATTTTCGATTTCAATCACAATTCAACTAGCATTCAATTATAGCTAAAACAATTTCTATTAAAACAACTTTTCTTCCTTGAATTTAGATTGATTACGGGGGAGAGGAAGGATGTTAGCGATGCGTACGAAAAGGTTTCAGTGGAAAAACCAATCTCAATCTAGCGTTCGTTATGCTCCCTATTCATATCAGGTCCTCCCGGCTGCCAAATTTCAAAACCTAGAGTTCTTAGAACCCCTGCTACACCCATCCTTTCCATCTTCATTTTACTTTAATTCCATTTTAAGTGGTTCTCCATAAGCCCCCCCTTTTCCTCGGCCCTTCAATTTCCAACCCTCTTTTCGTCCACTCCCCCTCCTTCTTCGCCACTCCAAACCCTTCGCACATGCACGTGCCATCTCCCAATCCCTCGCTTCCCTTCGTTTCCAAGGTGTCTCCCCCTCCGCTCTCTTCTCTCCTATTTCATCTTCAACTCCAATCGCCCTACAACATCTTCATCCAATTTACTAATTTTTAACCAAAGGTATAGTGGCACTTGCTACTTTGTCACTTAATTACATATAGATTTGCCAAAACTATTTTGGTAATCCAGTAAGGCAAATACTGTTGAATTCAATTGGGAATTTTGCAATTTAATGACAATAATGATAACAACTGTGTTATAATGTTCAACTTATTCAGGGGTAAGAGAGTGAAGATAGTCTGATGGTTTAACAAAGTAATACTGCTGAGAAAATTGAAATGAACATCCACATATAAACCCGCTTAAATATTTATACCCACATTAAGCTATCCAGCAGAAGATAGAGGAAGAAATTGAAATTATTAAAGTTGATGAGGGAAAAATGCATAGTCATAATGGAGATATTGAAACGCAATAGTTGGAGATTAAAATGAGAGATATAGTATTCAATTGATGGAGCTTGGGAAATGTAATAACAAAGTAAAAAGACTGGTGGGCTTCGGTTGTGAGGTAAAGCTTTTTGAGCTCCATGAGTACCGAAAATCCAGAAAGCTATATGTGATATGATATTTGTGCTAATATTGTAAATTTGCGTAGAATGCCAGTAAAAGTGAGTCTAAGTAAAATGTAAAATGGTCTGAATATTACACACTTCGAAACTTTGATTACTTTCGAAGGTATCATGCTCGATGAAGTGAACTACATAGTACTGTGATATCATTGAATCATCAGTTTTAGTACATACCACGCTGAATTGTGTTTGTTAAATATCTATAGAAAGAAACTTTAATTGGATTGTGTTAAACCCATTTATTCGTTACCTATTCAGTGATGGAGAATATTTCGACCCACTCCAATTATCTACGGCTCTGATAGAAATTTGATCCTTCGTTAATGTGAGAGGTTCGAGAATTATAAATCGTAGAGGTTAATCAGGTGGTCCTTATTCAAGGCGCAGGGACGAAAGCAGACACAGAGACAACCTCGCGTATCAAATAATGACGATACACGCTTCCTACGTAATTCCGGATTCGTATGTATCTTTCGTCCTCACTCCGTGTTCCGTGATGTATGTGCTGTATCTCCACGTGCAGTTTCTCTGCGTAGTTCTCCCTAATATGTAAATTATATCGGGTTATGGAAAGCGCACTGAAACATATGCATCATCTAAGCGTAGAAAGAACAAAAATTAAGAAAGTAATGCTCACTATTTCAAGAGCTGTCGGTCGTTTCGGGCTAACTTACAGGCATACATGAGTATGCATGCTTAGTGAACCGGAAAGCCAAAGATACGAGATTCAGTTCTCTTCACGGGAACCTTTAATTCTTAGAATACGCTTCATAATATATTCCCCCAAAAATCCTTGTTTTTGTACTTTTTATGTGTTGCGTATATATTCCTTTTTATAAATATTTGTAGGCTTGGGAATATCTTTGCTATTGGATAAATTTCCAGATATGAATTCCTGCATAGATATTCTTGAAAAAATTGCCAGCTAAGATTCACAAGCCTTTTCATTTGTATGAGATTAAGTTAAAAATTAAGTAAATGCAGATGTTTCGTTATCATAATTACAGAACAGGTACAATTATATTGAAAAAATACAATTGAAACCTCGTAATAGAAGATTTATCACAATGGTTGGTACTTGTTGTACATAGTTAGAGAATGATATTATTCTCACACATCTCGCTGTACCTATGTATATTCCTTGAGCGTTTCATTATCCGCCCATCTTTTAAGGGTTTTTTCTTGAAGTGGACTTCCGAATAGATAAGTTTTCTGTATTAAAATATTTTCCGTTTCATAAAACTATGAGAAATTATATGTAGTAGATAATTTAAGACATGCAGAATGCACTACAATGACAAATTGAATTAATATAGCTATATTACATTGATCTGGCTATTTATGCGTTTTGCATCGTTTATTTAGTCTATTGCATGAGGTGGACTAGAGACATTTTAAACACCGATCAATATCGGTACTACCCACAAAACCGTCGTTTCAATCAATGAATAAAAGTGATACAACTCACTATATCTAACTTTATCTATAAAAAAGTTTGGGGCTAATAGGAATTGTTTACTTCTCATCTTAAATAATGTTAGGGGTTAACAATTTACGTCGTCGTCCGACAATTCTGTCATCATTACGTTCAAATTACTCTATTTACAAGAAAAATAATTCGTTTTCATAAAGTTTGACATATATTATTCCAATGAGTATTTGCTGTAGTGTTATTGTTACTGGAAGGTACCCTATCTCTAACTATCCCTCCAATAAAAAGCACTTTGCCTATTATCTATTAGAATAGTCATCCGCAAAGTCTAACCCTCTTTCCCAATTTGCTTCTCTTGCACTTAGTTTTTATCGTGCTCACCCCCCTTCCTCTTCCAACCCCTGTCAGTAAGTTCTCCTCCCTCCGACACCCCTCTTTCTCTCTTCGTCTCGACTCCACCTCCCGTGTGACCACTCATGCCCAGGGATGACAGGATGCTCTCTCGCCTTAAGTAATACCACCGAACCCCTCGCCCCCACCCCACCCCTCACCTCTTCCTTTTGAGACTCTTCCTCGCACTTTGACACTACCCGTTCCTCTCCTTTTCCCCTGCCTCCTACATACACCCTTCACACTCTTTCCTTCTATCCTTTCAATCCTCTCCACCCTCGGGCATTCCCCCAAAACACTCACCCTGTCCTCAAGTTTGCGCCGCCCTTGAGTCAGTCATACCATGCATCCCTCCGCTTTCCTCAAACGAGTCCTCTGCCTCCATCTTTCTCTCTCCGTTCCTCTCTTTCTCTGTCCATTGCTACATTTAACTACCTTTGCGGATCTACATATTGGCTGTCGATGTTCCCTGAAATTTCATCATTGAAGGCTGTTCGAAAAATTCCCTTTTTCGCGGATTGATTGCGTTTTTGACCAAGATCCGATTATTAGCATAGTAATTGTATTAATTTTGTAAATGTTATATCAGTGTTTTAGTTTATGAACTCGTTGATGCGATGTAGGTGATTTAATTTGACAATAGTATCGTTATTAATGGAATATCTTCATTATTTATGGTTTATAATAACCCTGGAAATCGGTCGGATCTACATTTCGTGTATAGTAAGAATTCAAATCACAACATGAAATCATGATTTACACTACAGAGCTGCTATACAATACCTTATCATTGCCGCATAGATATATTCTGAGGAAAACATTAAAATATAGAGTTAATACATTTGAAGAAAGTGACTGAAAATTATGCCGTGCAGGCAAGTATTTAACGAAGTATATTACTAAACTATTACCTATTTGCATAATTTATAAACATTTGATAATAAACCCCTTCGAAAATAATATATACGAGGGCAAACATGTTTATTTAAATGTTTATACTTTTAAAATGTGTTATTCCGTAGCTGAAGTTACATTCGTTTTAAAGTGGCACTCTTACAAGTTTATGTAATAACTGTTAATATTTTTGTGCGTAAGCAATTTGCTACTTTCATACTAGAATCAAAATTTGTTCAAATAAATTTCAAAGAGTAATTTTCAAATGACCGTAAAATAGATAAACTAATTATTTCTAAGCAATCAAATTATCTTCAAATCTGAGAAAAAGCATTTTATTGACGTAATTAAAGGAGGCCTCTCCAACACCGGAATTGTTAAAACGAAATTGCCTGTATTAAAGCTGAATTTTGCGGTAACCTACAGAATTACAATATCCATTTTGTACGCAAACCTTCCTTTGACAAAACCTACTTTAGCCGAACCTACTTTTATATTACTGTGTTAAAATGACTTTCCATGATTGGGATTCAATCCCGGATCCCTAAACCCCGAAATAAAAAGAATTGAGCTGAATTTTCCGTCAGGACGAGTAATGTTTGCACTGGGAAAGTTCTGAATTTCGGGGCATATCAATGGAGAAACTCCATTGAAATAACTATGGCCGTATCTCTCGCAGTGAACTAACTTCACCTGTTTTTTTAAATTCATAATCCAAAACTGTAAATGAACGTTCAACATGAATACAATATCTGCTATTTTTAATGCATTGAATTCAATCCAGATGAATATTAGATTTTTTGTTATTAAACTTTTCCCCTTGATAACTTATCTAATGAGTGACATATATTGAGTCCATAATAATTAATTGCTGTTAGTTTTTGAACTTATTGCCGAGCCATCAGAATTTGATTTCGCGACATACAAGCACTTGACACAAAACCAAGTCATCATGCACCATCAGCATACATCCCATCAGAGAATAAGAGCGATATTTTTCCCCTTGTACAAGACTTCTCTTACACATACGTATATTATGTAATAGTTTCAATTTTTTTCTTCCCCCTTTTTACAATTCCATTGCCATAAATTCTGCAACCGTTGAAATCGTGGAAAAAAAGTCTTTGCGAATGCATTAAACCGAATAAATATGTCACTATGCTTGTACTTTTACTGTAGTTACCACGGTGATCAACTCAATGGTTGGCTTCATAGATGAGGATTGAGATCACTTAGTACTAATCCCCGTGGCGCGTGAAATTCACGCATTAGGGTAGGGGGGATAGTTCCTTTCTCTGGGCCGCCTATGGTTTCCAAGGAAGAAGATTTAATGCCCAAAAAATCACACAGATTGGGTGAGGAAGCTGAGGGTGTACAGAGGCGTCTCCAGAAATTGAACCTGGGCCCTCTGAATAGTGCACTGCAAGGAATTATACTCACTAGAATGTAATGTTCTCACAGTAGTGGAATTAAAAATAATGGCACGGTTTTTTTCACAATACCATGGCAACAAATTTCATGAAATTAGGATGTCCTGACCAAAATTAAGTATTTGTTACGATTCATTAGGATATAATGGATAAAACTCAAATTTCAACTGATGAGTCATCTCATATCAATATTTTCCTGACCCAAAATTAAGATTGAAATCTTTCCAAAGTTACTATAATAGTACGGTTTTAGATGAAACTGTATCAGATGAAACAGATTAGATTAAATTGATTTCTTTAATATTTGCGAAAGCCATTGACTGAGGCATTAACTATTATACCGAGAGGTATACCATTGGGTATATCATTCCACATAATCTAGCTTGTTTTTGGTTATTTTCAAAATCAATCCCTCTGGTAAGAGACCTTTTCTGTCTATATTATTTTAAAAGTTAGTGACAGAGGATGAAAGAGAGCTTCAAAAACCTATTTTGGTGGAATATATAAAGACCTAATCGATAGGTATGTTGTTTAGAAATTATAAACACAATTAAAAAGCCAGGATGACCTAACAGATTTTATCTTCAGTGGTAGATATGCCACCAAGTATTCAGTTTAATGAGGGAAAGAATTAAAGGTTAGCTTAAAGTAACCATTTTCATTTTATTCCCTATATTGAAAATATGCACCTAGGATTTATTTTATATTATCAAATTAACATATATATATATATATATATATATATATATATATATATATATATATATATATATATATATATATATTTTTCATGATACTTTTTTCTTTAGTGTAGATATTTAAAATAAATAACTCCTCATTACGGAATAATAATAACCTCACTGTGTATTATACTGAGCTTTGAAATTTAAGATTGCAAAGACACAGTATATTTTTTCATTGCACTATTGTATTTATTCGATTGCGCTCGGATGAAGAGTAGGGAAGAGCGGTCAAACTACGTAGCTAGGCGTGTTCGGGCAGGAGGGCATTCCGCTACAGCGCGGCAGGGTCTCGCAGTGCGAGATTATGGGGCTTGAAAACGCTAAGCCAACAATAAAATGCTGCGCCACTCCCTCAAGTCCTTCGGTGCCCATGGGAACGGCTCATCACTTTAACCCAAGCATTTCCTCTTTCGTATTGTGTGTCCCCTCTTCTCTTATCTGCGGAACTTCGCGCGAACTGAGGGAAAGCGGGTATAAAGGGAAAAGGGTTCAGTGGGGAGGATGTTTTAAGGGAAGGAGGAGGGGACGAGTAGCAGGGTCCCTCGCCGCCGCCCCATCCCCTAATCCTCCTCTTCCAACCCCTCTCCTGCGAACTCTCACCTCCGACCCCTTTCCTCTGCGTCCTCTCTCCCACTCCCCGCTGCCACTCCTCATTCCCTCGCCTTCCATCCTCAACGCCCTGCCTTCCACTCCCAAACATCCAGTCCCCTTCGGACCATATTCTGAATGGATTTCTGAAGACGCAAAAACAGGTAATAACGAGCATAATTAAAGTGGCTGAAAGCGATGGCTTTAACTCTTCTTCTCCAAAACAATGAGCCTGCAAGATGATAGTAGGTGGACATCTTGGTGGCATATGCATGCGGAAGAAAAAGGTTTCAAAAAATAATCAAATTTAGGTGATTCACAGAAAAATGAGTTATTTAATGCAATAGCTAACATATACGCTAGATTTGTGTTTGCAAGTGATTCTATCTTTTGGTGTTTTTTCCTTTCAACACCGTTGCTCCGGTTTCCCGTACTCTTTTGTCGAGAATTTTTTGCAGTGCCGCGCCATTTAATTCTTCTATCCATGTATTCCTCATTTATCATTAGATACACATAGCAAGTACTATTCTGGTACCAGTTTTTGGTAATAATTTTGTCTCTTTTTCTGTTGTCTACGAAGATAGTTTTTTGCGACCCACTGTTCACTATTGAAAATTGATAGTGTTAATGGAAAAAGGATTACAAAATAAACATCCTTGATGCATTAATTTGTATTACTGTAATATTCTCGGTTTTTCCACTAGGGTAGGTCTTACACCTCCGCCGAAGTTTCTGTGAACGACTCGGTATTCGTCTTCAGGTTATTTGCGCATCATCACACGTACTCTCACCCTTCTCTCTTTGAGCACTAATTCAAGTTCCGATCTTGAGAATAAGAAGAGCTGTTTCCGCAAGAAACGTGCAGCTTCTTATTCTCAAGATGAGAATACGAAGAGCTGCGGTTTCTTGGTCTTTCCCCGTTCAAGTTTAAAGGTATCAGGTATTTTTTCCGTAATTTTGTGTTTCGTATATATGTACATCCATAAGTATCTATATGAATGTATACATATATATTTACATGTTTATAAACATGTACGTATATGTATAGACACTATATATATATATACATTTGTATACATATATATACATTTTGTGTATATATGCATAAAGATCTTCGAAATGGAACGCTCTTCGGCAACGCACAAATATATAAAAACACAGATGTAGATTTTTAAACCATAGAGACACAAAGAAAGGACACTCACAATATGTTGTTTTAACACATATTGTGAGTGTCCTTTTCTGTGTCTCTATAGTTTAAAAATCTACATCTGTTTATATATATATATATATATATATATATATATATATATATATATATATATATATATATACACGATATATATGTATACACTCGTATATTTATGTACAAAAGGTGCTACAATGTCATGTACATTGTAGCACCTTGTACAAAGATATGTACAAAAGGATAACTGTAACAATAACATACCCTATACAATAATGTTACGATTCGGAATCTCCTTTTCAGTTCCTCTTCAGTGCCTATACGAGACGCGAACTGTAGTTCCCAAAAGCCGAAAAATGTCGGGGATAGAAGGCACTTGATCCTCTTCCCATGGATCAGGGACTTTCTAATTGGTCCGTTGAAAGTTCATCACCTTTTTGCCTCCTAGTTGACTATCTGTTGTTTTTATTTTAATGGCTACATTTCAGTATATGTTTCCTTACGCTACTGAATTGGTAACCGGAGTCCTTACCGAAGTTATTCCTTTAGAGCCGGATCTCAATGGCCTCCTTTGTCAGGCGGTTCCAATACCCAGGGTGCGACAAAGAAATTTCACCTTGTCCCAAATGCGAGGGTATGATCACGGCTAATATTATGCTCTGCGACTGCTAACTTAAGCAGTTGTCCCAATCTGAGGTGCCTCCTGCGTTATTTCAGTCTAATTTGAATGATGGCTGTGGTGACTGACTCGTCACACCAATGTCATCTACTCCGCACTTACACGCACACGGGATTTGATAGACACCCGGTTTTTAAGCCAAAAGATTTTTGACCTTAACTAGCTTCCTCCTTATTTATGCAGGTGGTTTATGCACTATGCTGATATTGTGCCTCTGGAGAATCTCAGAGATTTGATTCCGTTTTTATATGAATCAAGATGCCAAGGGAGTGAGTTGGCCATCGCTTTCTCTGTCGCCATCGTGTACTGAATATTGGGATGCTAGTTTTTCGTGTCTCTCAGGAGCAATTCGAGAGCTTCAATTCCATGTTTGCAGACCTACCAGATCAACATCGTACACGCACATATAGAAGCATTTTGGGCGCATATGAGCCGATTTTCGGGCCTGGCCTGAAAAGTCTTCCGTACAAATTAGCGATGGCTGTTCATAATGGAGATGCCATGGGAACGCCATCTGTATCCTCGTGGAAGTTCCCCTCGTATAGAAAATTTGTGGAAATTAGTACGTAATGAAATAGTTTCACCATGTCACTGCCATATATTCTCTCCAGAAGCGTCATGGAGTCAGCAATTGGTAGTTTGGTGAAGAGCGATACTACATAGAGGCAGACTAGGATATCGGTAGTCTCTAATTTAACCTTCCAGAGTCTTGACAAATCCGGATGAGTTTCTGACATGGCCTTCGGTGCCGGAGGCTGGAGTTTCTTGACGTCCTCTTCAGCAAGGAGGTCGAATGTCTTCATTAAGGTTATCAGTTTCCTTGTAATTGCATCAGAGGAAGCACGAGGCAAGCTCCGATATGATTTAACAGATTTCCCGGTTTCTCGGTGATATATTTCCGTCTTTTTAAGAACTGTGGCGTTTCTCATATTCGCCGGCAAGATAGTGACTGCCACCTTCATTCAAAGGGTACGGGGTGGCTTATTCCTTTCCTGAAATGCTTGTTTTATACTCGACGGCTCTTTCAAGGACCAAAGAAATGTAATTCCCAAGTTTTCTGCCGCTTCTTCTGTCCATGTTTTTGATCTCTTGCTCTATCCCTCCTATTTGTAATTGCAAAGAACATCTCTGAGGGCAGGTGTAAATTTAATACCCTTTAATAGGACTGAATCGGTAGCTTTATTAATATGAACTCTCCTTCGTCAAATTAACAACCAGACGAATATGGTCCAGTGGTAGGACCACAGTCTTAGTGCTACGTTGTCGGTCAAACTTGTCCTTATTTCTCTGTTTTCATCTTGAAATAAATATCTCTCATGGCAGCAGTGGTGCGATAAAATTACTCCAAATCTTATGTTTAGAGTGTCGCGGACAGGCGCTGATGGAGGGTCATTAGTGCTCTCGGGTTACAGTCCAAGGATAGTCTCTTTTGTCCTATACATTCGCGGACGAAGACTAAGTTGGTACGTTGGGCAGCCGCCGACTTCATCGAGGTCTTAATTATGGCAAAAAAGGGATGGCCTTCTCGTCACGATATCTCATGAGAAATATAAGACTGCGAAGAAGTCTTGAGTTCTCCTTTCGCAGCTCCTCCTCGGGTATCCTAGTGGTGCGATGAACATCCTCCCCGTAGAGGTATGTGAAGAAATTTATAGTGCTTTCCCGGCGCATGGTGTTAGTACGCACAAAAAACCGGAGCCGAGTTTTTCTTATGGAAACAGCTCTTCTTATTCTCAAGTTGAGAATTTGAATAAGTGCTCTAAGGGAGAAGGGAAGGAGTGTGTGTGTGTGTTGAAACGACATTTCTCTAAAGACGAGGAGCGAGTCATTCTTGGTAACGTCGGTGGAGATTAAGGACCGAACCCCCGATGGAAAACCTGAGAAGACTAAACCAATACCATGCATCGGAAAAGAACTAGAAATATCGTAATTTCCTTCGTGATGAACGTACGACATTCGTATTTCGCGATTGTTTATCAGGCTCAGACTCTGTTAATCTCGAATTTTGTTTTGAGATACGAGTCCTTAAATATGCTATTCTTGGAAACCATAACTTTTATTTGATTTAGAAATGCTTGTATAAAAATAAGTAATGCTGAGGATATTTGCGCGTATTTGCATGCATTTATGTTGAAGATGATTTTTCATTACTTAAATCTAATGCTTATTTATTATAATTCTTATGAAATTCTAATTAAATTATTATAAAATGATACCTTGTGTTTTATCACCACGATTCATTAAAACTTGGTTTTTGGTAATTTTTATTACCAATTTGTTGATATTATGTATTAAACTCCTCGATTCAGCTTCCAAAAGCATTTCCTATCTTCTCCGTTAACTAAACCGTTCTTTAATTAGAGGAGAAAGCGTAATGAGCATATAACCCGGAACTTAATAAAACTTGTTGGATATGCTCTTCATTAAAATGCTTCCTTTAAATCTTAAGCTATCTGCCCGATTGAACTAGTTTTCAATACCTTCATAGGAATGTTTAAATCTATCGAGGTTAGCGACGAAATTTATTCAAAACACGCGTAAAAAATGTAAGAATGTGTGAATATATTTTCCTGTTTCGTATTGGATTATTCATATTTCATTCTTACAAATATTTACTTCTCACAATTGTATTTCAAATTGATCAGAAGCATTTCTATTGATGACGGTAAAATTTCACCGAAAGATACTTTTTCTTGTCATAGAAAAACGCATCGTTTTTCTCCAATTATTTTCTCTTTTGATTTCGATTTAATGGACTTTACTCATTCAGACTATTTTGCATGTTATCCTCATACACTAAAATTATATATAAAAACATATAATTCCAGGGTTATATAACTAACATTACGTACGACAGTCAAGTGCTAGGGCATTTTTTCAGATCTTTTTGCAATGAAAATAAATCAGATTACGTTTTAGGCATCCATGCTTAAAAAATTAATTATTAATACAACGAATTGGATTCACTCCTACCAATGTCAAATACACAGGGCTGAAATAAAAACATTCTCGAATATCTTAAGAAACATTCTAAAATTTCCATGATCCGGACAGGAACCACCTGAATCTCTCTCAAACCACTCCTTAGCTAAAATACACGCGCCCCCAGGACAAAGAAATTCACTGCTTAACCCTATACGTAATTCACTCAAAAACTCTTTGCTTTATTTGGCTCATAAAGAGTTGCTTCACAGCTTCGCACCTCAAATTTTAACGCACACCTAATGGGAAACAAATACCCTTCGCCGTCATCGACGGTTCATCAGGAGATTTTCAAATTCGATTAAATGCCAGTCTGTCTTAATGTTTATTTTAATCACATTAATAATTACTAGCGCATTTTAATTTTTTATTTAATTGCTTATTAATGTTGAGTTTTGCAGGTTTTGGGTAAAAGAAAGCAAAATTTCTATTTGCCCAGAATGAAATTTTAATTTTCCTTATGCAATATATTGGATTACTTCTTGCATGCAATTTTAATACCTTTTTTGCTTGGTCCCGTGCTATGCTTATTAAATATTATTTTAGGATTGAAGCGGCATCACTTAAGTATTAGTTTTCAATGAATATTTGCACTATACATCGTTTGCATATGTATCAAAGTGGTATGCTTGTGTGCCTTTGTGAATTAGTAGAGCCCGTAAATTTCGTGTCGTTATTTACGATTACGACGACATGTAATTCACGATATGAAGGGTGATTATTGATGACATGAACACTTCCAATTAAACATGCTTTGAACAAATAATTATGTAATTCAAATGTACTCTTCACCTTTATTATGGGTACTTGTGATTCAATACAACATGTGTTGCATTGAAACACACGCACTGTTCACTGCAACATATGGCGGCATCTCCCGCAGTTTCTTGGAATTAGTTCGTGTGTTGTAAATGCCCAGCCGGCGTTCAGCCTTATACATTCAGAGTAATGCGAGTTTACTTCGACTTCGTTACAAAGCACCTTTGGTTTTTTTACGAGGCAGTCTATAATCCAGAATATTTCAATCAAAATTTAATCTCTTAGCTAATTAATTATTTCCATTTCTTGATAGTTATTTATTTTTCATTGTAATATTTGTCGTTTCTTTAAATACTATTGTGGTTGTAGCAGTGCCACTTTCGGATTTCTGCATACTTTTTTCTCCCTCTATTGCCCGAAAAGGAGCGAATTCGAGATCTCATAATGCTCGCGGTAGTCCAGGGGGTAAGAGTGTTGGGCTACTGACCGGAGGGTCCCAGGTTCGATTCCCGGGCAAGGCACTCGGGGCACCTGCAGCTCCACCCAAGCTATGTGATTTTTCGGGTACCAGGTCTTCCTGGGAAACCATAAGCGGCACATGGTAAGGAACTGGCCCCCCTTCCCTGATATAGCCGTCGGGCTAGTTAGTACTGGGTGAACTCTACAATCACCTATCAAACCGACCTTCGGGTTGATTACTGTGTTTATGGTTTAATGACAAGTAATCCGAAAATTTTTTATCTCGCTACTAGAAATTATACATCTTTTGGACCGTTTGTCTACAACTCTCATCAGTAAGAACATGAGGCTAAACGAATTGGGTTATATTTCGTAATGTGATTCGAGACTTTTGAGGCAACGAGGGAAATCAACATTAGCGCATGGCAGATTTCGTTTTTGCATTACGCGGACTTGTTGCCATTCGCTTGACTTTGGAATGAAAAATACTTTAACTTATTCAAGCATTTTGTATGGCACTAATTGAGTTTTTGCACAGTTTGGAAGTGTATTAATGATAATTTTTGCCTGAAACCAGATTATATTGGTTATATTTTAATGTATAGAGAGTAGACTATTTTAAAATGTTCCTTTGTTAGGTTTTAAGCTTATTTTTCTGCGCCAGCAGCTTATTTTCTACCTCAAATGCTACTCAAGAGTAGCCTTTTATTTAACTTATCATTATGCCCATTAATTACAATTCATATAGCATAAGCTGTAAGCACAATAAAACGGTACATGACGATACCTTTGAAGGTATTAAATGCTTGCCTCATTGTTTTCCCTCGAATTGAAATGAAAATTTTTGACCATCATAACCTATTAAAATTTTGGGTGCCAGAAATAATATATATACGAGCTCGTATAGCTGATAAATTAGTGCTTTTTGTGATGGATGTAGTGGAGATATTTAGGATCACAGAAATTACGTTAAAAATACAATAATGATCACTAGTTGCTTTTACGTATTTGTATTATGATTATATGCTGCCATTGGTTTGGCATTAGAACATTAAAAATTTTAAGTATAGCGTCTTGATTTTTTTATTTATGCATGGTATTAATTATGAATTGCATCTTGAACTCTGAACTCTATTATTGTTTATGAGTTAGGATGTTATATTGTATTATGTAAATTCCTGATAGCTTTGTTGCTGGTCGTTTTGTGATCTCTTTGCCTAAATAGTTTAAATTTTGCAAATCGTTAAACATTCTCATTTATAAGTTATCCGCCATGGGAGTTTTCTCTTAAACGCACAATATTATGTTTGACCGCATTGAACACACTTTTACACTTTACTACAAATAACTGTCATATGTGAAAATTGGTCAAAATATCCTGATTTTACACTCAGTGTTTAATTAATTGAGAAGTACTAACGTTTCCTAAACTATAAATTATGAAAACTTCGCAGTACTCTTCCACATTTGATCATTGCTATCTGAAGGACAATAGTACTTAAAATTTCTTTGTCTTCGATTTGTCTCTAACATCAGTAATATTTTCGATTTAGCTTTACTCTTGTATAATGCTAAATTGCAACAGGACGAATATTAGGTTTAAGAAATGGATTGCTCAGAATATCATATCGTATTCCAGCGTCACATGGAATGATGACCAAGTACATACAGAGAGAATAATGTACGATAAACAGTATAAAATTTTTATTATGTAATCCATTTAATGGTTTTTTACCTCAAGCATTTTTGAAAAGAAACATTCAGTTAGATTTTCTTAGCTTCATAAAATGAGCTCATATCAAATTATACCTATGTGGAGGTAATATTTTACTTGGTAGCTGATAAATTATTCCCAAAGTACGTGTAGATTTCCCGCCTAACACCTTCCGGTCAGCTAGCGAGCGCTTGACCCACTCAGCTAACCGGATGGCCATTACGAAAATTGTTGTTAAATGGTATCAAGGACATCTATCTATGCACACCTATTACGGCGACATCCGGTGGCACCCTCCGAGTGGAATTTAAATATTACGGCTAGAGCGCTGGTCACGTATTTCGCGGGCGAACGCGGCCCGCTGAGGAGACCCTCTCCTGTACTCCTCCCCTGTCTATTTTCATCCCTCCTGCCCTACCATCCCTCCAGTCATCTGACCCTTCATCCCAGACACATCTGCACTCCTGCTCTTCTCCTACCTGCACGCTCCCCCTCGCTCCTTTGTTTCTCCCGCGCCCTCCTTCGCCCTCTCAATCCTCCAGCTTCCACCCTTCATTTATTTTGTGACCTTTCCATTCTTTTCGGAATTTCCGCGGTAGTGGGAACGTCGCCCTCTCGGAAAAAATATTTTTAAAAAGAAGTACGCAAAAGATAAATGGAAGGACATCTCCTAATTACTGTTTCCTACCGGCAGGGAAGCGTTAATTCCTCCCCTCCATTGTCATTACTCCAGCACAATGACAAAACGGTCAGTTTTGTCGTCCCCATTTCGCATCACATCTTCCTGATGTCAACATTCTTAGCCGCCAGTTTTATTTTTTATTCTTTTATACTTCGTTATTTTAACCATACCTGATGTCCCATTCATATCCACCACTTGAGTATTGTATATTACCCTTTATCTCGTTGGTGCGCAATCTCTGTAATCTCCGGTATTTATAACCGATTTTGATAACATAAGTAACGGAATTCAGGTTACATTAAATATACAACTAGGACAATATAGGATGAGGAAGTTTACAGTTGGACAAAAAAGTTATCTTCTAGTTTTCCCATCGCCGTCCAATAAAAGTCGTTTTGGTAAAAGACTGATAATTTTCGTTTCTGTGGCTTTCGTTTTGTTCGTTCTTTGTTTTTTTAAGGAAGACGTTGCCGCAAAGTTTTCGTAAGAAATCATCATTGGCTCAACAAAATTTGGGAACAGATTTCCAGGTCTCAGCTATTTCTTCTCCGTATTGGTGTTTTGATAGCGTGAAACCAGTACTTGCGCTCACTTTTGATGACATCCATCTTGCACTATTGCGTTTCACAAATATTCTCGCATTCAAGGTGTCATTAAAAACTGAATCTAAGATACTATTCCTTTATGGCGTGCGCAGTGAATGTCAGTGATATTTCACACGGAAGAGCCGTTTTTAAATGTTGTGAGACCGCGAAAGGAATGATCGGCTGACTCCGCAATGAAAGAGAGATTATTATTGAAGGAGAAAGGCGGCATTCTGGAAATGTGGAATCACTGGACACTAAGTATTTTAACATAGGAATTTAATGAGTCCGTAAAATATTTATAAAGTTTTATAACTTTTATTCACAAATTCCACGGGCCATAAAACCTTCAGTTAAAAATGTAGATAGTAAAAAGGTGTTACATAAAGTCGGAAAAATGGAAAATGAGTGGAAAAGTGAAAAAATGGATTGTAGTTGTTAAAGACTGGAAAAGGTATGGAATAATAATACATGAAGAGTTGTCCGAGCTGAAAGTAGCCAATCAATTCCCACCTTGCCACTGGAACTCAATTCACCAGACATGTGAGAATCGGTTGTGGTACTAGTTTTCATTTTTTTACGCCGTTGTTTCTCTTCCTGATACCATCTTAATCAGAATTTAAGATAAACTGAGGCTTATACTTCATCATTAATGCTCCGGCTGCTCGCTAGGGTTACCACATCTTATGCAGTAGTACCAATATCAATAAATATCCACCTTTGTCATGCTACATCACAATTGTATGTGTAAAAACCCACATTCTGGGTCAATTTGTCGACAAAGTGGCCGTATAAATTTAAGTTCCTCGGCAATTCGTTCATCGGCTGGTCAAACTTCGAGTTGAGTTTGAAAACTGAAATCAGAGGCGTAGGTATTCTTGAAGTCTTAACTGTCTAGAAAATAAATAAATAGTGAAATTTTGAAATTCAATTTGTCAAATTATAGCTCTATAAGAAAATAATTTACTCTATTGTAGATGTTTCCTAATTTAATTCACTTGTGTGTGTACTTTGGGTACATTCTTGGGTCTCAAATCATAATACTGCGAAAGAATTAACTGCTCGTTTTATTATTGTGTATTTTGTATCTCGTGCAAAAAGCTGACTGAGTCTTTCCCATAAAAGGTTTTAAAGTATTTTTCAGCTTTGTGCAATAAGGTAACTATGGGCGCGGCATCATTTTATTTAAATTATTAACTATCAATTTTTTTATGATTACAAAGAATACGTGTGTGGCATTTTTATAGGAATTTAAAGAATTTAGGATCAGGAATTATGCTTTATACAATGGAGAGATTTCAAGATTAATCCAATATCAATATTAGGTATTTTTCACGCTCAAAATATTTTTTTAACCTATAAAATAATTTTTATTCAAAATTTTATTTCAATTTTCACATCATATTTGGCGGGAATCCACTCAGCTTCCTCTAAACTGTGTGGTACTGGCACTAGAAGGGGATTGCGAACCAGTCACATTCTGTTGATATGCCCATCGATGAATATGCGGAAAAGATTGGTCACGATATCAATAATTTGGAAGAATATTTCAAAGGTCGGAAGCTATTTCTCAAACATTTTTAGTCATCTTAAGGAGTATATTCTCCTAAATTAAATATTGAACGTTAACTTTCGTCGATGCCATGTAGGTCTTACATTTAGTGCAATAGATGATTTCAATTCCATCATGGAGAGATGAAGAACATTAAAACAAGCCATTAATGAGCACAGAATTGAGTCCAAGGAGAGTTAGGGTGGTAAGAAAGTTTTCTTTGGCGTCACCATGCCCTGCGGAGGGAGCAGAATTTAGGCGATGGATGTAAAATGAATCATATATTACATTATAAAAGCTATAAAATTGTTTTCCTCCTTTGAAATTGATGCTCTAGGTTACTTGGATATAAATATTCAGGAAGGTCTCGTTCAGAATAGCATTTCCTGCCCATTAATAGGAAAAGAGTTTGCAAATGAGGAGACCCGGACGACATCCCATATTTAACTAACCCATTGCGTCTCCTAGGGTCTCTCAGTTCGTCAACGTCACACCCACTCACGAAGAATTCTCTGGTGGCCATCATCCATCCGCCTCCACCACCTCTCACTCTCATGCCTCTCTCTCTTCTTGCGTCCGCGCCACCTTCGCCTCCCCCTCTTCGCGCCGCTCGCCTATCCTTCCATCCTTCCCCTCTTCCTTCTCCTCCCGTTCATCTCCCCGATCTCTTGCCCCTCCCAAGATTCCTCGTCGGGTTCTCCTCTCCCTTTCTCGCTCCGTCGCCCACAACATGATGGCGTTCCCCCGTCTCACTCCTCTTCTCATTGCCTTCTCCGCGACTAAATCCCTCCCTCTCGTCCCTCGCTCCGACGCCTTGTTCATCGTGTACGCAACTCCTTCAAAACTTTTCCGAAAGGGAGTCGGTGAGATAAAATAGAATCGACAACTATCTCTCTCTCTTTCTACCCTCCCCCCCAGTAACTAGAATCCTTTTCCTTCCCTCTCATTTTCCTCTTCATTTATAACCCTTTCAGCGAATTACATCCCGGTTGCTTCCCATTCCTGCCATCCTGCGAACTCCCATTCATTTTCATCACTTTCGGGTTCCGCTTCTCACCCACGCAATGTGAAGAGCTAAAGGCGTGGAAGTGTGACTTGGATGAAATCAATGTGATTGAGAAGGCAATGTTGGTTTTAACAATCGCTTTCGGAGTCGGGAATCGGGAGGTTTGGTGACCAGCGATTCAATGAAATCGATCCATTATGTCGAGAGTTATAACGCAAAGAGAAGAATTGGATGATTGAGTTAACGCTCTAAACCTCGCTGTTTCATTACAGCGTGTTTGGTTAATCAAAATTGTTCAATCAAATTGAAACGAGTTAATTCACCTTCATGAATGCGGTTGCCGCGTCTAATGACACACATGAAAATCCCATTCATTTTTTAAAATCTCTTTTCCGTTTTGTCTTAAGTAAATACGCTCTAACATTTGTACTCCCTTTCCACTAATTTACTTGGCACCAAAAAGGTCGCGATTCAAATGTAATGTGTTTTATCGTTGATATATGGTTCGGGAGCACAAAAAAACGTCCAAAATGGAGGTTTCCTTTAAGTTTTAAAACAGTTTGTAATTCGGAAAAAATCTTAAATATACGAGAACATATTTTAATTTCTTGAGGGAAAAATTTCCAATTTTCTTTTCTCCTACATACATTTTGCCTATATACGAGTATCACACGCCTAGCAAAAAATAATGAAAAAAATATTGAGAAGTTTAATATCTACTGGAATATCTACTCGTGAAACTAATCGCCTCATTCCAGTATGCATGAAATGGCGAAGGCGATTCCCATACCAATATAGGGATTGCTTAGTGGCAATTGACTTTTTTTCAGTATTTGTTTTTGAAAGTACTAATTTCTTTTGTTGTAAATATTTTTCTACCTCCATGATTTCATAAGATGATTTTTCTTTACTATATCCTTGTGTATAAGTTTTATATTTACTTAATGATTGGCTTTCCGGAGAAAACTACTGAAAACAGAATGTTCCGTTACTATGGGTGTCGAATATTTCTCTCGTATTTCTTGAATTGAAACTTTGCCAAATTTTACGAGGTGTTTGAGTTTCTAATTCACGTTTCATGCAAGAATAGGCTCAGAATTCTTCATCCAAGTTTTTCTAAAACGAAATCATTTCTGCATTCGCTCCGTTTATTCGAATAGACATACCTGGAATAAAACACTTCGCTGGCTCCTTTTTCCTGATGGCCTTTCTTCCGAGTTAGAACTCAGATCCCTCATCATCACGAATCGAGAAACACCACCTCTCCCCTCTTCTCCCTTCCGGATCTCCTTCGTCGGTGATTCCTCTTATCCCTCCAGTAGCTCATGGCAAGTGTATCCACCCACACGCCCACCAACCGACACTCCTCCTCGTTTGCCACCCCTTGCCACCCCGTCTACATCGGGGGCTGCGCACACGGGTGAATATGGGCGATTCCGGGAGATTGGGGAGGCCAAGGCTCTCTTAAAAGAGCTGGGGAGAGGGAAAGGGAGGATAGAGAGACTCAGTAGTCTTTCTCTGTCCCTTCGCCCTCAAACTGTGTGTACGCTGGGCGTGGTTGCATACTTCGGTCACTTCCGGCAGAAAATGGAAGACGGGGGTGGTGGAAAGAACGATGAAGGGAGAGGGCTGCCTGGAGGGCTGGGCTGGGGAAGGAGGGGGGGAGCAAAGAAGGACTTGGGTGTAGGGACGCTTCGGCAGCGGCGAACCCTAGGATGGGCAGCGGGTGTTATGGCAACCGGGGCGAGAGCACACGAAGAAGGGGAATGATGATGATCATGAAGGGAATATCCGAGGGTGGTTGGTTAGGTACGGTTTTTGGGGTTGAAGGGCCTAAGGAAAAAAGACGAGGCGAATATTATTAGAGTTTCGATGGTTTTCGGGGGTCGGAGTTGCCTCTTCCTCCAAACAACTCACAACACACACACCATCTCTTTCCGTCTATATCCATTCATACACTTACAATTGTATTTTTCCATTTTCTCGTCTTCCCTCCCTTCATCACAATCCACCCTTCCTTCCGCACCATTGAGATACGGAAAGGGACGCAGTTATGACCACAGAAGTGCCATGAAGGCCGCCGCCCGCTACTTTCTCATTCCCTCAAGTGAACAAGGCCGCCTACAGCTCCCCGCAAGAACCTCGATGTATTCGATGGGGAAGGCGCAGCCCTCCTTTGGTAAATGCGAATGGCTCCATCTCCCCGAAACGTTCCTAATTTTTTACCTCGAAGCGCCCTCGTTAGACACTTAAGCAGTGGAGTGAGGGAGAGAGAATTTGAGGCGAGGAAAATTGTTTACGTGTCAACAATTCGGTGCGTTCGACTCAACGGCTTCATCTTAGATATGGCGGGGATAGAATCGCAAGAGTACTTGTGATGATTAAAACCGGTGCACGAGTTTTTACCACTTTTTTGATTTAAATCCAGGAAGCGACATTTGTAGTTGTCTCCGCAGCGCAGTAAATATGTGGTATCTCGGTATATGTGTTTGTACGCTCCGGTAATCCCATTCAGTGTTTCCAGTAATATTCTATTTATGTCTCAAAAGCAAACAAGTTGTAACTCGCGTTGTTTTTTGTTCTGAATCAACGGAACGTAAATATCAGCGCTTGAAAATTGAAAGCACTTCTTAACGAGCATTTTAATGGTGCGGAATCATGAATGTTGCATTTTCTTTTTATTCCTGTAATTTTTATGTTTTTATAGCCTCTAAATGTTTACGGTATCATGTCCACTCAAATAAAACAACAGGCTTTAAGATTTACAGTCGGGAGTTAGACATTTTTAGCTAGTTCGATAATAGCTATAAAAATACAGGTCATAAATCAGATTTCTCAAATCTATGTAAAAGCTCATATTTTTGTTTTTAAACGGAGCGGCTATATTATTTTTTCATAAAACCTTGTGACATCAAGTGTATCAACTTGGTCACATATGTTTATAATGTTTCACGTTTTTTAATGGCATTTAAGGACGGTTGCCGGCTCTATCAGTTTGATTTCTTACATTTATTGGAAAATGTGTTCTCCCTAATATAATATATAATAAGTCTCTATCAAATTAATCAGAAGATTTGCTATCACTTATCTATAGAAATTACGAAAGAACTTTGGTTTTAACGCTGATTCGCACACCACTTTCAAACCATATATTTTCTAAATTCATTTTATGCAAACGTATACTAAACGTCAGAGCTGCATATATTTATCATGCCTATATCAATGTTATATACTTAATGCGAGCTTGTAACATAATGTTTTGTTTTTTCACAATATGGTAGCGTTATCAATGTCAACGAAGTTATCTCCAAGCAAAACCTATGATCACTCAGACTTGCAATCGAGATTTCAGGGCAATATGGTAATTTGACCATATCCCACAAGTCGGATGTCTTCAACCATGGACAAAAGCTGTACCGTAAACTACTAATTCCGAAGTAACGATATTCGATATTTGAATTAAATTTCGGCACAGAATCACTGAAAATATAGGTATTTCTTTGCCACCGCTTAGAGGTTTATTTGAATGAAAAATCACCTGTTTTGATTAAAATTGGTTGCGCTCCCAATAGCATGAAAACGGGTCGAGCTATTACTTGACGGAAAGTGTTGACTCCTCGTGCGGTTGCACTTAAATACCAACGCCGCAGACACCAACTCCTGCGCGTGACTCAACTGCCGAGTCTCTCAAATGTCTTAGTTCCCTCCGACCCCACTGATGCCCCCCTCCCCAGCATTTCTCTCTCTTTCTCTCTCTCTCTCGATAATGAGCGATGACGTTCCCGAGGAGTGTGCTGTGGCGAAGGAAGGGGGGAAGGAGGGGGAAGTGTCGTGTTCCTGGGAAACGCTGGGCCGATGCATCAACACTTCATCGAAAGGAACACTCTCTCCCTTTTACGTCCTTATTTATGACGCACCCTGCATCCACCACAACCCCGCTCCCACTCGCTTATCCCGCTTCCCTCGGAAAAGCTCTCATTTTTGCTGCCCCCCTCTCACAATACCCCACCACCTTCATCCCTCTCCCTTTTTTCTCTCTCTCTTGCACTCTGTCTTACCATTACTTCCTTTTTTTAAAAGGCCGCGAGCCAACTTCCTTAGAGCCGAACTTTTGTGCCCATCTTTCTTGGTCGTGTGCATCCTCCCTTCCTTCCTGTCTTTTCTCTCCCTCACAACTCCTCATTCCTTTCATTATCCCCCTCTCCTACATTCTCCCCTCACTCCCCCCTCCCCCACATCCATCCCCGCCCTCAATCTCTCCTCCTCCCGACCCCTCGCGCCGCCCTCACCATGGCGACAGATTACGCGCATTTGTCACCTCGCAGGCCGCAGGATCGCCGCCCATACCAAGAGCCCTCCCGCCCACCCCTCCCCGCCCGCACTTCCTTTTGCCCTCCCCTCCACCATCTTACCCCTCCTCCCTCCGCCGTCAGGGGAGACGTTAATTGCCGTCGGACAGCCTCGCTCCCTCTCTTCCTCTTCGCATCACCCTCTGCTCCTCTGTCTCTACCCTTCATCTCCTTCTCCCACCACTCTCCTCCCCCGTATCTCCTTCGTCCGAAATCCACTCTCGGCTTTCTTAATCTTTCCCCCTTCCCTGAGGACTTTGAAATTGTTTCTCGTGAAGCGTTTCATGCTCTTTCGCCCGTCGCATTCCGGTTCGCGCCTTCTCCAGCAACTTGGGGGACTTGAAGAGAACCTTAATGCCGTTATGCATGTAACCGTTTTACACAAATTTGGCACGGAAATTTGTTTAAATACTTGAGTCCCTACAGGTAATGATGTCGTAACTCGTTTTAATTGCATTCCATATTGCGAGCTCGATGTCAATATCGATCCATGTGAGAGGTCCCTCCCGTGTTGATGCCCAAAGTGTCCGTGAGTTTTTAAAGGGATGTTCTCCATCTAAATGAGTTACCGTTTTTAAAAGTTTAAAATATATCGTTCTTTCTTTCCATGAGAGACACTTTACCAAAATGACTTGTAAAATGCCCTCATGGGATACCCAACCTACAATGACTGGAGTGGTTATTATTCCTTAAATAACCATTCACCCACATATCGACGAATAAATCAAATGCCATTTTAATACACATATTCCTTGGTATCCTTATGTTGAAAACCACTTATGCAAAGAATATTTCAACTTTCCAGTTGGAGATAAAAATCTTCAACGGGATTTATTAATGATGAACGTTATTAAACATATTTTAATATTTTTCTCTATATCTTGTGTCTTATATTATTTATAAATGGTTATTGTTGATTCTAAATCTTTATTTTTCATCAACAATGTTTATTGTTTTAAACATACTTTGTAAAATCATGTCATAGTTCTGACCTTACGATAACTTCATTTCAATATGTTGGCATTAGAATTCTGTAGTTTGTTTCAATTCAATAGATCGATTGGGCAAGTGCTGTTGTAACTTGCTTTTGCAAACGCTACGGGTCATTTATCTCCCCGGCGTCAAGAGTTTTGTAAGCGGTATTGAATAGCTTCCTGGTAAACCTGCCAACAAAAATAGACTCACTGGGACCTTTTGATATGCATAGGATATCTTCGATAATGGACAAATTTTAAAATATCTCTTGTGGTAGATGGTTATAGGCCTCATTATATGCATAAGTTCACTCGATAACTAAATTGGCTGGAGCGAATAGTTTTATGACTGAAATTCTGTATTATTGAACAATACAGCTCTTCAATATTATCTCATTATTAACCTCTTCTACACCTTGCATTTTCCGAGTTCCTCTTTTATTCCTGCTCGCGTATTTCATTTAATGTGCTATTAGCTTGCAGCACTGAGTTTTCCGCCAAGTGGAATTACGGCGGAGGGGAATCTAATATCCCTTGCGCATTCAAAACATTTGTCGATGAGGATCGCGTGAGCAAGGAGGACACTGCCTCACTTGGAGGCTACGGATAGTTGCGTGTTCCCTGTTCTAGTAATGAGCACGGCCTCCTCCGCGTGCTGATTTTGCTGAGAATTCTTAATTTAGTTGGAAATCTTTATTGGGCAAGTATTATCTTGGCGTATTTCGGTAACGCTTACCTACTCCATCTTCAGTAGAAAGTGGCCGAGCGCCATTTATAGCTGATCTGACCTATTTCTGAACTAAGGAATGAGATTCTAGTAATAGCAAACCTATCGAAAAGGGATTGTGCTTAATTGAATTCCAACTACTTTTCAGGTAAAAGAGTAATTCATTTGATCAATGATCATTCATTTGTACCTTCATGGTTTCCTGGATCCATCATTTCTTCGCATTATATCACAAACCTCATTTTTATTCAACTCATTGGATAGCTCATCACAAGATAGACAATTTGTGAACAAGATCGAGATTTCCAAGTTGATTGTCGGAAAGGTTTTGTTTAACTTTAAGCTTTAAAAAAGAGCACGATGAAAAAATATATTTTAACACTGAGTTCTTTTTTCCTCATCTCATCCCCACAAAGTTGCCGTAGGAGTACATCGGTCGGACAGGCCCTCTGGTGGCCTTCAGCAGGTGCCGAAGAAACAAATCAATTGGATAGAGAGGGCGATAGGGCCAATAGGAAGATAACGACTCCTCTACTACGATAGCACTAGCAAGGCTATAAAAACGTTTCCACTCCTACTCCCTTTCTCCCTCCTCGTGCCGCGCTATTTATAGCGACTGCAATCCGAAAGCCAAAGTGTTTCCATTCCGCCTCCTCTTGCTCACAATAAAGGGTTTTAACTCCGCCTCGTCACGAAAGAGTGGTCGGGAGCACGTTAAGGGACAAGCAATGCTCCACTTCTCTCTCTCCTCCCCCCTCTCTCACGCCCAATTTCATGGCTTTTGAGGTGGATGGGCGGTTATGGAAGGTTAAAAGGTGCCGGAGAACCTGATGATGTAGAGATAGCGGAAGATATATGCGGCTGGGGAAAAAAGATATCGTGTAAAGGAATTTCCCCTGGGAAAATATAAGGCCTTTCAGGGTATAGAAATTTAGTATTTTAGAGTTAGTTAAATTGGTTGTTAATAACCGCTGAATTGTTGTTTTTCTCGAGAAGAAAGTGGCTGTGATAAGAAGTAATATGATTTTACAATTTCAAGGTGGTTGCCAAATATGGAGAGTAGTACATAAATATGTATACGTGTATATGTTATATATGTATATTATATATCCTGAAATAAATCTGCGTCAATGCTGTGACCTACTAAACAGATCCTAAGACTTATAACGGAGGATGTAGTTACCATAAGATGTAAATAAGGGTAAATTGTAGGGGAGAAATAGAGAGAGAACGATTGAAGGAAAACAATAAAGAGTTTGAATCTATGGAAGTACTATACTCTGTTTGAAAATATGTCTTGCCAATTTGATAGAGTTCCTTCGTTCTAATTTCATCGTAAGCATCTCACTCTTGGGCTTAGAAAAATGGATAGGGCCTTGAATTGATCGATTCTGAGATATTTGATTTTCTCTCAGTAGTTATTCTGTCTACAATTTAGCGTTTAGCCATGCTTAAAATATTAGTCCTAAATAATTTTTTATGATTCTAAACTATGTTCTGTTTTTATTTCCCGCGATAATTTCAGATTAAATCATGAGAGTAGTTTGGCTCTTGTTTTTTTTCAATGTCAAGTCAAATATTTTTCCTATTTTCCAGACCAGAAATATGCAATTCTATTGATTTTAGCTTACCAATGGAATAGAAATGCAAGAGTAAATATCGTAATTTTCTCCGTAAGAATGCTAATAAATACCCACTCACATTTTAGTATGATAAGAATTTACCTGCGGTACCCAATTGCTATTTAACAATAAGATAGCTGAAAATATTATTTAAATACAGAAATACTCAAGGATAATGGAAAGGAGGGAATGATGCAGTATTTTAATGCTATTATTCGGGTATATAACATGATTTCGATGATATTTAGTAAATATTAGCAATGTTAAGAAGTCGAATAAACTGGACAAAAATGACATTTTTATATTTCTTCCATTTTTTATATGTTTTTTCATTGATATTTTGTATTTATGTGGCGTTCGCTACTTCTTTTTTATTAAAATATTTCAAAAACAGTAAAACTAATGGATTCCCCGACATAGAATGTGGCACTTACTGGCAAAAGTTTAATATCCGGCTGTTTGTTACTAAAAAACAATTTTGTACCGTGAACTCCTTCTATTTAATTGGAACTCTACTCTTCTACCCGTGTTTCAGTCATTTAAAGAAAATGAATGGAAAGAAGGCTTAGATATAGGTCGTGCAGTACACGAATATTGGACGCTCTAAGTAATACTAGCGGTATATTTCAATGTCTCAATCAGTTGGTTTGATATTACTATTTATATTGACCAATTGCGAAAAAATTAACCCGTTCGTACTGTAGACTGTGCGGAAATAAAATATAAGTCAACCACTCGACTCAACGACGAGTTATGCCCGGTCTTCTGTGGTAAACACAAGGTATTCAGGTTATGATGGCATGAGTAACGCTAATTGATAGTGGCCTTTGACGCGCTTCCTGATAGCAATATTACTCCACTGGGGTCCAACTGAATCTTTGCCTTGGACATTTGGGGCCATAAATACGTGTAGGTTCATTCAACTCGTGGAACCTGACGGGAAATACACACCCTTTGCTTACGACATCCGAAGCCTAAAACGTACAGCCAGGCGCAATCGATCAGTCAGAATTGGATGCGTATATTCGGTTGCTACTATATCGCTGAGGCACAGTGCTGCATAGTTCACTGAGACAATGTACATATACGCTGCTTTATCATCATTGCCCTATTGTGGACGTTTGCCAAACACGCCGCAGACCGACTGCCTGTTAGCAGTCTCTCGATTATCGTTTAGATTACCCTGCGTTACGGAAACGCATGGTACCGTTGCATAGCTTGAAGGAAGATATAGCATTGTGATGGTCAAATCTGGGGTTGTGGAGGTCGAGCCGTTCCCTCGTTATTATTCCTTTATTTAACCTCTAAGAGAGCAGATAACTCAGGAACGACATGGCTCAATTAGTTATAATTATTTACTGGTGATCATCTGAAGAATAAAAATAAATTAAGAAAAATCCAGCGCAAGGTTAAAGTAAATATGCAAAATAAAACGAAACTGTGGGGAATACACATATAACAAATGTTCCACGTAATGTGACAGCTAATGGTTTTAATCGATTCCATTTACTCTGGAAATAGCTTGCAATTAAACATTTTACATTATTATTGGGGGATCTCCATCACTATTTTACTGTCCCCACTGTAATCAACTCGAAGATAGGACTGGAGCTCACCTTTAACTGAGCCAACGGCGTGTGAAATTTGCGCGTCAAGATAGGGGAGCTAGTTTCTTTCTCCGTACCCCCTGTGGTTTTACAGGAAGACTTGGTACCCAAAAAATCACCCAGCTAGAGTAAAGCCCCGGATGGTAATCACCCGGAATGAAACTCGGGTCCTGCTCTCAGTAGGCAAGCGCTCTATCCACCAGGATAATATGAACGAATGCAGAATATACTTTTTACCAGCATATCACATGCTACTAATGAAAGAAAAAGGAAAACCTTTGCTATTTCGTCACTAGCTTTTCCTAATAATATATTTTTATGGTTTTATTGGACCGCTGTTTACTCTGCATAACTGCTCTAAGCATAATTATTTGTGCATTGAAGCAATAACCATTAATGATGCGGATCTTTCCAACTCAACGATAGCGTTCCTGTGATGAGTCCTTATGAGTGCAAGGAAACTTCAAAGAGAAGAAAACGATATGAACTCATAACTTTGGAGGAGCACGCCGCTGACAATCATATTAAAAGATTTATTGGGTTGGTTCGCTGAATTTTTAATCTCGATCCCTCCCTCGAATACCCTAAACGGCATATCCCGTGCCACACCGCTTGTAAATCCACGGAAAGCAAACATCAAGGTCTAACTTACCCTCTCTCCCCCTTCCCTCCTCAAGACTGGCGGGGTTGGAATTCATATCCACGGTCACGTAGTCCATTGATATACGTAAACAGGGGTTGGGCAAAAGGGGTTGTTGTTCGGTCAGCGTCGAAACGAGCAGAGATGGGGTTTTATGTGCGCGTTTGGGTGTGCGCGGGAACATTCATCCCTCTGTAGCTCCCCCTCTCCACCCACAACCCCATGTGCCTTTTATGACATCCAACATAACCTCTCTCGCAACCCCCAAAGCTTGTATCTTGCTACCAATGCAATAGCTCCATCCGGCATTCACACACACCGCCTTCTAATACCCCCTTTTGATGCCGCTAAATTAATGTCGTTTCTCTGTTCTATCTTTGACTTAAACCAAATATAATGCAATGCCCTCAGGGAATTGTGGAGGGACTTATATTATTTTATTTGCTTATCAGCAGGTAAAATTGAATATTTAAAATTAGTCCTAAGGGTTCAGATGGTTAAGGCTATCAAAAATTGCGAAAGTGATTGATCCTTGGCCTAAAAAATAATTTACGTAAATTACCAAATTATTAGTTCTTATTTTTATTTACGCATTGATTAATTCTCAGTATTATTTATCATAAAGTCTTTTTATAAACACTGCATTAATCTTTAAAAGAGGCACCCAGGTGCAAATATGCCTCCACTGATGATTAGACAGTTGAGTTGGGCTACTTCTACACTTTTCACTCTCTATCAAAGATTTGTTAGTGCACTAGTTGGAATTGTTTTATATACATAATATTTCGTAACGGACCATTATGCTGTATGTGATTTCTGTGTACTACTAAGGTTGATATTATGATACTATCTTCTAATTCAAAGTTTCAAAATTTCTTCGTATATTCTGTAATTTGTATGTCGTTTCTTTGCGTTTTATCTTAAAATTATCCTCAATATGTTCATGAAAGTGAGTTTAGAAGTTATAAATATATTGATGAATATTATTGTTTTTTTTACACTTTTGAATCGTCAAAAAGAAAAGATTGTAGAAATTTACTCGTCCTTAGAAAATGTACAAATTAATTTACAATCCGGGAGGATATAAAGACATTATAAAGAATGGGCTTAAATAGTATTGTTCATTGCTTGAAAACAAATTAACAATTTTAAAGATGCTAGTTCGTTAGGAAGCACCACGTAACCGCTCGCGTGATATGAATTCGCTAGCGCGCGCAATAGGTTACATGAAATTCATTGGCAGCTGGCTGTAACAACTTCTATTTCATCTTTTAATGTTTCTCAAATTTTGATAGGGAAAAGAATATGAACGTATTTTAATTTCTCGTTGTGGCTTTTTTAAATTTCATTTTAATTTCTCGTCCATTGTGGCTAATTAGCGAAAAAGAGATCTATATTCACTCCTGTTCCGGCTAAATGGTTTTGTTAACTCTTTCTTTCAAGATGAACAGTTTTTCCAATGATCCATGTCACTAAATGCATTGCTCTCTCTTGGGTATTTGCAGTCATATTTGCTTGTTTTGGAGTTTGTTTACATCTGGATAACATTTTTAGAATGTCGTTATTTCTATAGGCGGCTCACATTTCTCCTAAGGGACTTTGTCATAGAACGACGAACATGATTTTTTTTCTCATCAAGTTCTCCATCTCAGTCAACCCTCTCGACGATGTCTATATCCCTCCACTGCCATTCCACTCCATCTCCTTAACCTCTTGACCCCACTACCTCTGCTCCCTTCCTACATTCCCCCTTTAGATTAACACCCCAAAAGTCTCCATCTCCCCTCTCCACTTTCGCCCACAGAAACCGACTCCTTTCTTTCTCCCTCAGCCTTCCCCCAGGCTTTACACCATCCCCCTTGTGGCTCTGGCTTTTTCCTCCTCTCCCTCACTACACCGCTACAAAACTCGCCCAAAAACACCAAAACCTCATCCGCTGCAGCCTTCGACCGGAGAGATGGAGAGTGGGAGAAAGAGCGGTTTTTAATCCGTGGAGTAACTGGAATGGGTGGAGATGGGGAGGGGATGGTGGTGGTTCCTCCCTGGAGGGAATCCCGCCCCACATCATCCACCCCCGCAAACAGAGCTTAGAAGAAGAGAGGGGTTTCTAAAAAGGTTGGGTATAGGAATGGTTAGGCATGTAAGCTTGTGCGACGGATTGGAACGAGGAGGAATGACGATGAAGGGTGGAAAGGGTGAAAGGAAAGTGAAGGGGATGGAGAGGGAGGCAAAAGAAGAGGTTGAAGCCAGAGGAAACATCGCACTAGGAGAAGGGAGATGTAGAGGGTGGCGGGGTGAGGAGAGAGGATTGAAAAAGAGTGCCGAGAGGCGAATGGTGGAGGAGAGGACATGCGGGTGGGGGGGGGGGGCTGGATGTCTCCTGGAAGACTTTTCCTCGCGCATTCCGATCCAAATGAGCTCCTCATGAGGTGTCTGCACCTCCTCTTGTAGTTTGAGTGATCTGTTTACGTTTCAGCTCCAGAACTCTCTGAGCTATGGCGTGCTGCAAACACGCCATTCTCAATTTCACTCAATTCCTCACGCAGGTCATCTGCAATAAACCTTAATTAGAGATTCTATTCCTGGGTCCACTGTAAGCGTAAATTTAATGATCCATTGTTAATTGATAATGAGACATTGACTAAATTCGAAATTAAGTTGATTATTGGAAGAAATTGAATATTTATTTGAGCTACTCATCAACGATAACGCAACTCCACGTCATTATTCAGGGTATTTTTATAGTCTTTCTCTCTCTCTTCACCTGAATTCATATCTATTTCTGGTTTTTCTACTGAATTTAACCACCTTAATAGTTTCAGGTAGTATTTAGCTGACCCAGAAGGAAAGATTTTAAATGAGTTTAAAGGAATAGTTTAGGCAAAGTCACTGATCCAAAGTTCTCGCGGTAGGGTAAATATGTGTCACTTAGTTAGTTCTCCTCACTGAATGAAGCGTGGTAATTGTCAAAACCTTTTCTAAGGTAGTTACTAAGGTAATTAATGTAGAATTATGCCATCTAATTTGAAAATAACTTTCCCCGCGTATGTTGAAGTTAACTGTAACGTCCGAGCAGTGAAAGTGTCGCTTGTGGCCGTAGAATTCATAATTATGAAATTTCAAGAAAAAGCTCATTTTTAAGAAAAGGCTCCCGTGCTCTTGCACAATTTTCATCTCCTTCAGTTGCACGAAAACATTTACTCCTTTTACAGTTGGCTTACTGATAGTTTAAGGTGAATTAGGTAAAAAGCAACAGGGGACTTCGTGGCAGTTTCATCGTGGATAAAGCTGCGGGGAGGGAGCAAAGTGAAATAAAGCTCAAATGGATGCAGACAGAGAAAGGGAAGCAGGAAAATATAGACCATGTGGAAAATTATGTGTGATTGCGTGAAAGTTGGAGAAAAACCCAGCAGAAACATGTGAACAGAAAGATGAGACGCCGACAGAGAGATCTTGGACATTAGGAGTAGCAAGGAGGCGAGGCATAGTGGTCGGAGAAGGGGAAAAACTGGAGGGGAAGGAAAAAGGAGGCAAAAATACGTATCTTTCATCCTCAGGGAACTGGTTGAGGTTAGATGACGTCGTTTAAAGACAGGAAGTCAGGAGTTTTAGGGACTTTCCTGAAAATAAAGCTCCTAGTTTTAGATATTGATGAGAGGTGATTATTCATTAAAATATTTATTTTACTAAAAATATGATTTTAACGTTATATTTTAGCGGGAATGGAAATTAAATCTTATCAAAACTTAGCTAAGACATTGGTGAGACAAAAGAGGAAACCATTTTTCAAAATATAATTTTTTCACTTCACTTGGTAATGTATGCATTTCTTGTATCGAAAATATTTTTTAAATAACAGAAAATTCTTTAAGAGGTCGCTCATAGGCTCGCTATGAGCCTATGTGACATTCTTGATGACATCGACTGCGCTTCCAATCAATGTGAAAAGTAATCGCGATTTTCTCTTTCTCTTATTTAGAATTGCCTCATTTATTCACTCATATCTTAAAATGAAAGGTAATTTCTTGTTCAATTGGACAAATTGGCTGCCAATACTGGGACAGACACCGATTGTGTTGTGATTTATTGCCTACACCTCAGTACAATATAGAAACTTCCCCTTGCAAAGCGTTCGGGGGCATACCACCATTTCCTGCTTTTGGTAAAACAAACAACGTCACAATATTTTTAAAATGACTACAAAAGTAATATTATGGAAAAATTATTGTCTTAATAAATAATCCACGATGCTCATAAATAGGGAGTACTCGGATTCATTTCGCTTGTAAATTTTCGATGCATTTGCATCTAAATAATTAATACTAATTTTTAATGAATGGTACTATCATAATAGTCGACATAATCGACATAATGGCTACATTTGGTGTTTAGGAGACTACTATTTTAGAAATTCAAAAGCAGTTTAGGAAAACACAGCTCCTTTAGAATAATTAGAGAAACAACTAGAAAACTTTAATGGACTGAATACCCAGTTTTCATATTTCGAAAGCGGTATTTTCATTTCCATGATGTGCATCTCCTACTAGTTATTCATAAATCTTCAAGTCTTGAATATGCACATTTCATGGACAATTAACCACAGCTTTGTTTCATCACAGTTCCCTCAGAGAGTAAACCTAAGGAAAGAGGAGTCATTTTATGCAGCGAGCGATCAATTTACAGGGGGTTCAACGTGCGCAGGTTACCGAGCCTACGTACGTACAGAGGCGGCCGCGGTTATTGGAGTGAGGTGCACGGTCGGAGAGGTATTGGAGGGTACGGGGCTGGTTGGGGGGTGGCAGACAGTTGGGAGGGTGGGAGGGGGGAAGGGGTTGCTGGAAATGAAGAGCAGACGGAGGAATGAGGGAGGGAGGAGAAAGAGGGTGTAAATGGAGAGGAAAGCATTAAAAGAGAGGGAGTGGATGAGAGGGAGAGAGATAGTTAGGGTTTGGCGTTTAGAGAGAGAGGTGGGGAGTCATAAAGAGAGGAGGGGGTTAGTTTTGGGCGGAGTGGTAAGCATTCGTACTCCCTCCCAGCGCCAAACCACCAAGGGGCTTTAAGGGTTAAAGACGGTGGCGGTGGTGGCCGGGCACCGTACTACTGGAGGAAGTCTTTCCTGGAGTTTTTCTTGCCGGAGTGAGGAAATGAGACCTGAGGAGGGAGGGGGATGTGGGGAGGGACTGGGAAATGCTGCGTGAGAGAGGAGGGAGGGGTTTTTGGGGGCGTTAAAAGGGAGATAAAAAAAAGCAGGAGGAATATGAGGGAGGAGGGAGAGGGCTCATGCGATTCCGGAAGGCTTGAAGGAAGGAGACTTTGCCAAAGGTCTCCCGTTTTTCTCTTCCCTTATTTCTTCTTCTTCCCTCTCACCCTTTTTTTCTCCTCCCTCGAGAGCATTTTTTACTTGAGTCGGGGCATGTGTCTAAGAACCCGTCTCCTTACCTTCGTCTTCACCACATCTCTGCCTCTCTCCCGCTCTCAAGGGCCCAAGCCACATTCCCAAAGAGTTTCCCCGCCCCCGTACCTTCACAGCGTTCTATTCGGTCTTAATTCCCTCTCCGCTTGCCTCTCGCTCCCACGCTTGCCTTCACACACCCAACGAAATATCCGCTTTGCTCCACTCTAGGGGCGGAGGGCTTCCGAAATGGTTCGAATGCAATTTTCACCCCTCCCCCCCCCGGCCCCTATCGCCCCCATCACTCGTCCCTCTCCACCCGATTCTTCCGGATATTCCTCTTCGCAAATGTATGTCGCAAGACAAACGATGGTTCACGTCGAATATTAAAGTTTTTTTTAATCTCCTCACACCACCCTTCTCCCCGCAGTCCTCGAAGCGGGAGGGCCATAATAACTTAACCTCAGAAAGCTATCCTGGGATATTTAGTCCCATGTTTTATTTATAAACCGGCTTACATACATTTCCTAATGGTGTGAACGTGGAAAGGGCTGGCTCCTTATGGCCACGATAAAGTAAAGCTACCGTACGCGAGGAAAGCACTTGCTTACTACACGGAATATAGGTGGCACAAAAGGCGCATGGGGAATTTTGAAGAACAAGACGAAAAACAAAAAAAAAGCAATTGTGAAGAGAGAAATTACATTTTTACCATTTTATTATTCCCACATACGGTATATTATTATTTACTTACAACATTTTGCGGGAAACAGGAAAGTCATTTGATTGGCCCTTAAAAAATATGTATTAACTTCAGATATGTATTATGCTATCAAAATATATTTAAATTATTTTTATATCTAATACGCATGCATGGAAAACTTTCAAAATTATTTTTAAAAGTAAATGCAACTTATTGCACTTGAATGAACGAATAATATGAATGAAAAAGTAATGCTCCTTTCCCCCGTCTAAGAGTTGCATAGAATATCGGAAGATTCTAAGATATTATCATGTATAAGAAGGATATGATCCTGCGTAATAATATGTCATTAATATCTAATCAGATCTATGTTGATCGTAGTAAGGGCTCAAGAACTTAAGCAGGTGAAACAGTTTACGTATCTCGAAAGTGTTTTGGACAGAGATGCTCAAAGTAGTAGGGGCACAAGAAGACGAATTGCGTCAAGTAAAAAGAATATTTTACAAGGAGGAGAGAATCGATGGCAGAGACGTTGAGTAAGAATGTTCAGAAAAGGTTCGTCAAAACTTTGATATGAAGCGGAAACATGGTCATTGAAGTACGATGATACACATAAATTGGAGTCTTTTGACAAGTGGGTGTGGTGAAGGATGGAGAAGGTTAAATAGGCTAAAAGGAAAATAACTGAAGAAGTGATAGACATGGTGGGGGAGGAAAAGGGATTGTTGCGAAAAATGTAATGCAGGAAGGAGAGATGGATTTTAGAGGATTTTGATTGAAAGTGGAATGATTAAGACTGTAATAGAAGAGAAAACGTGAGGTAAACGAGGAGAGGGCATAAAAAGGATAGGTATGCATGTTGGACGGATTGAAGGGAGGAAGGAGGTATGCAGAGTTGAAGAGGGGCTTATTTTATATTTGAATTCCGGGTTATGTTTTGGTAGGAGAGGCGAGGGAATATTTCGCTGCACAGTTGTACAGGCTCTGTCTATTTCAAATCTAGCACAACCTGTAGAACACCAATTATTATGACTTATTCGTTTGAGGTCATCTCTGGGCGACGCCGACCCTAGGGGCGGCGGGGGTAGCGTCCTTGCCTATCAACCTAGAAGCCGCGGGTTCGATTCCCACCTTGGTGGATTTGCCTCCATTTAAGGCTTGGCTGTATGTAATTGTCTTCAATGTAATGCCTGTAATGTAAGGGTTAAGTGGAAGAAGGAACTATAAGTCTCAACCTCGCCCAAACAAGTCGATAAATAAACAAATAAATCTCTCATACTATTTACTCCAAGTCCTCAATTAGAGTGAAAAGTGAAGAATATTTCGGTAATTTACGCAACAAGGCTCGAACGATTTATATTTTCAAAGGAATTGATAATTATTCTTGAATATATAGCACTATTTTTATTTAACTTGTTTCATAAAAGGTACAAGGATTTGAGACCCTCAAGAAATTGGGTGGGCTGGAGAGCCAGAAAACCTTAACTAAAGATTTTAATAGGCCCTTATGAGAGCTGAAGTGATTGGAGCTTTCCGCAGAGCTATTAGCGATCTTAATTACTTCAAATGCCGAAATCGCTCCGTACCCTGGATGAAATGATGGGCCGAGATGGGAAAGAAATAGATCGACCATTACGCAAACGTTTCCGAAACCAGAGGAGAATTTCAATTCGTGATTTTTACTGGGTGTCTTAATAACCATTCAAAGTTAGCAGCAATTTGCAATTACAATGATTATTTCATAAATATTGTAATATCAGTTTAAATCAAATAGTGTTATCAATCTAACTAGCATTTCGAGTTGAGATGTTGATTGACGTCGAAAGTGGCACGTATGAACGATGTTCTAATGTTTAGGATACAAAAATATTATGTACCAAAGAACTCGATTGCGAACGGAGACTCAATTTAAGCGTTGAGATTGAAGACATTTAAAAATTCATGATCCCTTTAATAAAATACTTTTCCATTTAATTTTTTTCTGCCTAAAGTATTTTATTTAAAAAATTTTACATATCAGTTAATAGTCTCGATACGACAATTTTAGCGGCCTTTTCATGAACTTTATCGTTAAAATAGAGATATTTGAGCGTCGTGTAAGCCTAGTTGGTAGAGTGCTGGACTATTGGCAAGAGGGCTCAGATTCGTATTCCTGTAACACATCGGGATGATTGCTATTATTATCATTGAAAAATCTAGCTAAAGTAACTTCTTAACACAATGCTCGGGATTTTTTCATTTAAGACCGCCTTTAAGTAGTTCGACTGTCTCCTCCCTTTGATCTCTTGACATACAGTACCTAGAGAGTGATGACCTTTCTCTCATCTTCCCCGCAATCTCACATCTTTATTTGCTCGATTCCTCATCTTCCCCATTGTCTTCTCCATTGTCTCACGAGCATCCTTCTATATTGTTACGGTTGATAGAAGAAAGAGAACCGTACGCCCTTTGTCACGTACTAAAAAAAGCCGTTTCGCATTCCCTTTCTTAAATCCCCGTATCGTGTTTCCTCCTTTCCTCCCCTTCTCACTCATTCTGCGCACGAGCCCTAGTTCAGCTCTCTCCTCTAAAATTTCAGCGTTCATTCTCTCACCCCCTCTGCGAAGGATTAGGCGTCGTCTCTTCTATCCTCCCACGGTGCCCGCGTCCACTAAATCCTTCTTTTGAGGATATCTTGTTTCTAAGAACCCCTCTTCACTCCACTCTTTTGGAAATCGATGACGGAAATGCAACCGCTTGAGCTATCGTAAGCTCTCAATGTGGATATTCTTCCAAACGTTGCTGCGAGGAATGCTTGTAATATTCTAAAGAATTTTTAATACTTGTATGTATTATTTTTTTATAAATTAAAGTGAGAAATGAACTTCTTGCGATTGAATGCTTCAAAGGTAAAAGAAATATTCTTGTTTAATAAAATCAAATGGCTGCGAAAACTTCAATTGGCTTTGGTTTAATCTAAAAAAATTTTATCAATGAAACATCAGTTTGAATTCCTTATTTTGTTTCTGTTTTAGGGAATGTAAAAACATTGTTTTGATTCAAAAACGATCGTTTCTTTTTTTTTGAATCTAGAATTCTGCTTTCAAATCATATATTTAAAAAGATCCGCTTCGAGGAAAAGAGTTAAGTTAAGGAGGATTCCTCCCTCTGAGCTCGTAGTAGCTGAGTCAGAACTTTAATGGCCGACAATCCCTCAAATTCCATCCGACCGAGGAGAGTGGATTTTCTTCTCTCGTGAGGAAACCTGAAAGAAGTCCACGGCAAACAGTACTTTGCTCTCGATGTGAGCTCAAACTTCAAGAGATGCTTCCGGAGATCTTGAGTGTTGGAATCCCACTACAATGCATAGCCGCATTCATCTTCATTCATTTACTACGTTCTTCCCATTTCACGGCTGGCTTGAGAATTGCTTTTACCCATCGTCATAAGAGGAATGACATAATTTCCTTCGAGTGACGTTTTACCTGAACATTAATTGCCAAAATGCTTACTTTGCGGAGTGGATCAACTCTGGTTCCACTACATTGGTTGTTGAAATAAGGGATACTATTAGTAACGGCTTTAGATATAACAATTCATTATGTTTCATTAAATGTTTATTGCTGCATTTCGTTTTATCAATGTAGGAAATTTAATTAGCTACGTTCTTATATATATATATATATATATATATATATATATATATATATATATATATATATATATATATATATATATTTATATATATATTCTACGAAAGTCTCAAGGGTATGAATGATAAATCAAACGTGGGAGGGAGATGGCATTGGGCAAAACGAATATATACTGGCACATAAAAAAGGACACACGTATTCCCAAATTTTCCGTGGCCCATCCATGGGTGGTGCGGACAGGAGGAACTCGTCCGCAGAAGGTGGTCGGACCACCCAAAATTTGGGAATACGTGTGTGTCCTCTTTTATGTGTCTCGCTCCTTCGTTTGATACACAAGTATATGTGTGTATGTGTGTGTTTGTATGTATATATATAAATAAATAAACAAATAAATAAATATATATATATATATATATATATACATACATACAAACACACATACACACATATACTTGTGTGTCAAACGAAGGAGCGAGACACATAAAAGAGGACACTCATACGTATTCCCAAATTTTGGGTATATATATATATATATATATATATATATATATATATATATATATATATAATGTATAACACTTAGCACTAGTGGACACAGACAAAAACACAGAAACACACAAAAAAGAGACTCACTATTTTTCGAATTACTCACTCTGGAGTTCTGTCCCTCTCTTCCTTGATAAAGGTGGTCACGACCACCGAAAATTCGAAAAATAGTAAGTTTCTTTTTTGTGTGTTTCTGTATTTTTGTCTGTCCACTAGTGCTAAGTGTTGTACATTATTATTCACGTCCGTGAGACTTTCAAAAAGTGTTATATATATATATATATATATATATATATATATATATATATATATATATATACGCACACATACACACACTTTTAACAACAAAAACCCGCCAAACGGTGAACATATTATTCACATGAACATAGTTATCAGGATATAAAGAATAAAGATAGGAAAAAATATAAAAGAAGAACACAGGAATGATGGGGTAGGTGGATTCCAGGAGAAATGGGGCACTTGGTGACATGAAACCCCCGCAGATTTCAGTGTTATTTACATTTCCTTTATATCTCAAGCGGTTAAAGCATCGGTTAAGCAAGCCGAAGATTCGTGGTTCAACTCCCGGTCAAGGAGACTTTTCGCGCTTGTGGTCTGCTTGATTCCACCTTCCTACTATTCCTGTGTTCGTCTTTAATGTGATAGAATAGGCTTTTCTTGAAATATTAGATCATAAACGAGGTATGCACACAACATTTATATATATATATATATATATATATATATATATATATATATACAAAAATGTTGTGTGTATACCTCATTTATGATCTATTATTTCAAGAAAAGCGCTACAGGGGCCAATTTAGAAATTTGCCGATTCAGGCAATTGTTTTAGTTTGTTATTAAGTATAAAGCATGCAAGGCAGAATTATTTTATAACCTTGAAAATTTGCGCTCATTTCAATGAGGGCCTTAAAAAGCCAGTTTTTAGCTGCTGAAATTTATGTTATAACTCTACGATACTTAATTGACTGTAATCAAGGCTACCCTGATTAAGACGCTAGGTTTCTCTATGTCGCCGTTCACCTTAACTGATTCCTGCATAGTTCTCTACATTGTCGAGTGTGACTCAGCATCTCTCTTTCCTTAATCGTTTTGAAAAAAGTCAACGTCGTAGGTATCATATCTACTCGATAATTAGAATTAAACTTAAAAAAGTGCGTAGTCATAAATGTTTGGAAAAAGAGCAATTCCCACCCGAACGCCTACTGCATTGGGAACACCGAAATGGAATGTGTGGACTCATTTAAATACCTAGGCGTTACCCTCACTCACGATCTCTCCTGAGTGAAACACTTACGAGGAATAGGGGTGGACAATAATGTGGACATGCTAACAAAATAATTTGGATTTATCAGAAGAGTACTGGTTAAATGTCATGAAAAGGTCCAAGAGAAATGTTATCTGTCGTAGGTTTGGCCTCATTTAGAATATGCTGAAAGTAAATGGGATCCTCACGAAGTTGGATTGACTGCCGAATTGAATCGCGTGCAGCATAGAGGAGCTAGATTTGTAAATTATTGTTAAGATAAACTTAGTAGCGTATCCAAAATATTAGAGCAGCTAGTCAAGGAATCACTCACGGAGCGAAGGTTAAATCACAGATTGAAGCTCTTACATTTATTGGATGGAAGTCTCTTTTGCAGTGATGTAGAAAATGTATTATTGCCCCCATCGTACTACGGTAGGAGAGATAATGTTAATAAAATTAGAGAGATTAAGTGTAAAACAGATATTTTAAGATATGGTTTCAGATTTTTTCACAAACGATATGGGATCATAATAACATGGTCCGACCGCCGCAAGGTAATATTCTGGTCAATATTAGTCTGGTGTGTATTCACCCCTTGCCACACACCCTTGCGGTGGCTTGCAGGGTATTTATAAATAAATATAAATAAAATAAATACCGCCCTAACTCGCTAATTTTATTTAAGCAGGTTAGAACATCGAGAATCCTTCATTGGACATGCGAAACAGGTCAATAAAATTCTAATCGAAGAAGTCCGTTGGTCCTTGCTGCGCCTGTCGGGGTGACAATGGAATATTTTTCAATGTCGACCATGATTTCGCCCGCCTTTGTTTCAGCGCCGCTGGCGAAGAAACCCGAGACTCCTTAATTTCATTTTCTCGCGTGAAAAGTGCCAGTCACCGAACGTAAACCGACGGCTGGCATCTGAAAACAAGCGTCTCCCCGTCTCGCTTGGAGAATTGCGCACCACCGAAATTGGTGTCGCTCACCCACCTACATTACGGGCGTCTCCGCCGCCGCCGCCGTCGAGGAGTTCTCACGGCATGGCGTTGTCGAGGCGGAGGGGGAGCTCTGGTGCGGCCCTTGAAGGCGCACTCCTTCGCAATGTGCACTCCCCGCCCTCTCCCTCCGCGCCCTCCTCCTCAGTCTCTCTCCGTCTCTCCTCCCGTCCCTTGGCGACGTGAATTAATAAAGCACCGTGCCCTTTTCCTTTTTCTCTCTCTCGCTCTCTCTCTTCCTGCACTCCTGTTTCCCAAATCTGGCTGAAGCTAACAGAGTGGAGGAGGAGAGACTCTGGGGTTCTTCATATTCTCGCGGGGGGGCAGGGTGGGGGGGAGTTAGAGGAGCCCTTGTCGACTCTGTTTATTCTACTGGTGTAATTACCGGCGCGCGGATTTATTTTGAATCGCACGGTGGCATGAGGGGTTTAATTTCCTCCTCTTCATTTACCTTCCGAGTTTCCGCCTGCAGTAAATTTAACCATTTCAATGAAATAGATTCGATAGAACTGGGATGCCTAAATTATAGGAGGTTCTCCGTTGATCCCATCTGAACACGGTTTGGACATTTGAAAGTTGCTTACATTAAGTCAAAAGATACAGAAGCATTTCTTTTGAAACATCTTAATATTCCGGGCCGTCAATACGTCCCTCTTTCATTTATATGACGTATTTCCTTCAAATGATCACTTTGTCAGGCGCCAACTTCTAAATTGTTTTGAGTGAGCCCATTACAAAATATGACATGGTATTTAATATAGAATGTGTAACATATCATTAAATGGTTTACAATAGATCCAAAAGTGTGCATTTATTGCAGTATAGTTAGAAGAAAGTGAAATATCTCCGGATTTTGGATAATACCAGAAAAAAGAAAAAATGATTGAAAAATATTCCAAAAACATTTTGAAACAAAATTTTTTTTTTAATTTGTAAATGCCAAAACAAAATATTGTCTTTCTCTTATCAGTTATCCACGGGAAAATTGAATTCAATATTGGCACATAGTAAGACTGACTAAATCGTGTTTATTCAAAGAAACTGCGGGAGATGCCGTAGAAATAACTTTTGACGGAGTCATCCGCTTATATGCATTACAATGTAAAAATTATCCGCCTTGGCCGGGATTCGAACCCGGATCCCTCGATGTCCGGCCGAATGCTTCAGCCAGTTAAGCTATGCCAGAGTCCACGAGGTTAAAGCCAACTTTAAACACCTAGGTTGTTTTATTGATTGAGTCCCTTGACAAATTCCAAGAAACTGTATTTTTTGACGGCAACTCTTGTATTGTAAATCGTATTTAACTCCTGATTTAGTCTTATACACGAAAGCCAATTGTATTGGATTTCAGCTTTAAAGCGGACCTAAACTGATTGCCGTAATTTATATCGATATGAATGTGGATGAAATCATTTATAATGTCATTTTATGATAATTATGTTATGATCATTTAGTTGATCAGTGTTCTTTGGTTTGGAGTCGAATAGACTTTTTCTACGAAGGGGACGGGAGACTCTTATTTCGGTCAGAATCGTAGGGACAGAATTCGTGGGTCCGGCGTTATACCTGGGATCCTACCATGTTCAACTGTAGAACCTATTCGTGGGTCTATTTTACCCTTGACGAGACCGCTAGGGTTGTTAGGAGACCGACGAGATGCTGACTCTTACCCTGGTGAAATAAGAATAACCTTGGGGCAATAACTTAAAAGCTAGAAATTGTATAGTTTAAAAATTACTACTTTAAAATTCGAAATCACGTTTTAAGCCCACAAAGCTATCCCTATAGATATTTTCCCGGAGATGTGTACTCGAAATATTGCCCGGCCATAAGAAAAACCATACAATTTGACTTATGCCAATTAATGAATGGTTGGTGAAATAATATAAAATAATAAAAAGACATGGTGAGAGAGCATTGAGGAACTCTCAAATAAATTTTGTTCCCAAATTATCAAATTACAGGGTAACTTTTAACTATAGAATTTCTTAAAGACAATATTGGCGCTGCGTTAGGAGACAAAATAGAAATGCAAATGCGTTCAACAATATCTTCCGCACTTTGCAGTCAATCCTGTTTGACGTGGAGAAAAACAGTGAGGGGTTCCTCGTGCTTAGAGCAGGAATGAATAATATTTTGAAATTACCTAAAGGGATAATTGAATTCCATCAAATAGACAAAAACGATTTCACCTACTGAAGGAGATCTAGGAAAGAGCTCTCTAAATGCTCGCTAATGAAGTTTCCACCTTTCCTCGTAATCATTTAGCGAGTCAATTTCCCAAGGCTTATTTCTCCAGCTAGGGAAGCGAACTAACGTCAACCTTGTCATGAAAGAGAGGAAATAAACACGACCTTAGCAATCACCAACCAACCTCACTTGCGTCTCTATCCTCTGAAATACTAAAAACACACAATCCATGGTATAATTTCCAACGGGACGCAATTTTCCAACTCTAACGAGGTATTTTAAAATCAATAGAATTAAATGAAAATTGAATTTTTAACAGTTTGACAGCGACTTTACGTCGGTGGCATCGTCATTTATAGAAAAAGTCCGAGCTTGGCTTAGGAAGATTCTTGACTAGAGAAGATTAAGTGTAAAAATTTAATATTTTTTAGGTAATTTCCAAATAATATCATAAAAAGTAAACGTAAAATGCGTTAATAATTTATGGCGACATTGAGGAAAATTGAGAATCAATAAAAACAAATTTGATGCATGAATTTTAATTTACTTGCATCAAAGGAAGAACCTTTGATTTAAAATTATTTTTTTCTGTTCTATTTCTTAACACATAAAACATGCAATTAGTCATTAACCCAAAATTTGCATTCGTTTTGCATAAACATGTTTAACAATAAAATAAACTAATGATTTTCTTCGTGAATTTTAACGGCACCATTCACCTTACTTAATATTCCCTTAAGTCAAGACCATAATTAATATACTTAATCACCTTTAAAACTGGACTTTTAAAATCAATTTCATCAAAATTTTTGGGGACCTTAAGTATTAGAACAGCTATTTCATATCAATGAGTAGTATTCTAACTTTTGCAATGCCAATCTAGTGCCAATACAAAAATTAAATTACTTTATTAATTTAATATACACAACATGCAACAATTCTCTCATCATATTCCATCCCGCCCCCTTACTATTAGTTTTCCTTAAGCCGAGACCCAGCCAAGTTGCATTCGCAGCGTCAAAAATTGTAGATATGCTCATTTCATCAAAAATTTAGGTTCGTTTTCAAAAGAAATTTTATAAAAATGTCTCTTTTTATAGTTAAGTGCTCAAAATTCATATTAAAAATTTCTGACTAAGCTTTATGAAAATCCATTGAGCTTACCCTATTAAAAATTTTACTGAATACAGTTTGCATGCATGGATACCTAGCTCAATTCATTTTTCATGCATAAAAACCTAAATCATAGCAGCTAATGGTTTCAATAGCCGAGGCGTAAAATATGTATGAGTAGTGTCACCATGGCTGCTCAATGGCTTTATGAACAAAATTCGTAGTTGATGAAAGAATGTACTTTTTGAATAAATTGATAATGTGTACAAAAGAATGGTTCCTCTTTTGTGTGATCATGTTAGATATGAGAATTAAATTAAGTTAGGTATGAGAATTAAATTAAGAAATCAATTGATTGGCATTGAGTATTTTTTTCAGTGGAAGGGGCAATGAAATTCATGGGTGAATACGAAGGGACGCGCAAGATGAGGAATATTTTAAGTATAGCCTTTATTTATGTGTTTTGAATCTACATGGAAAAAACAGTTTATATCAACAAAAATGTACTATGCACTATAAGCAAAAATGCACAATGTAAAATTTTACTACTGTATTTAAAACCTACATTTTGTAGGGTATTATAAAGTATCTCGTATGATGATTAAATGATAAAAGTCTATTTAAAGAAAGAAAATATTTTTAAATTGAATCAACAAGTGAGCTAATTAACGAATTTAAATATGAATTCCATTCCATTTCGGCAGAGTTTGTTCGTTTTGTTTATCTTTAAATATTTTACATGTGAAATAATTAATCATTAGATATACATACAAAGCACCTTAAAAGAATAAAGAAGGGTAACATTCTGAGTTCATCATAACTTATACCTTATACCACAGGGGAAAAAAGTGTTTAAAAGATAATTTAGTGTAAAGTTAAGTGAATATTTTTAAACGCCTTGGAAAAAATATTTAATCATTAAAACCAGCAATTTTCTTCTTTTTCGTTAATTGATGTGAATCAATTTCATGAAAGAGTGTATTTTACAATAACCAACTTCATAGTCAAAGCTGAATTCTGTCTATGTATCGATTCCAAATTATGAAAAATATCCCAAAATAAAATTGGTGAATGTAATTAATGTATATTTGAAATATTATTCTGCTATATTTATAGTGAATGGAATTTTGAAAACCTATTTCAAACGTGGTCTTTCGACCACTTTGCAAACTCGAACATGTTATATAAGATCCAAATTTGCGACTGGCTCTCAAGAAATTCAGGAGCTGTAAACCTTATTAGCTACCCTTAGGTTAACCACTTCTTATGCAGAGATTTTGGCTGCTGAGAGTGGAGTTTCAGGGTCTATCCTAGTTTTAGTTCCGAAAACATGCAGCCAATCATAAGTTACCTGTAATTGTGTCTCTGATCCCTGAAACCCAGACCCCTGGGTGCACTGGGATTTTTTTTAAATTTGACCCTAAACATATTGTTCCAAGTATTTTAGTAATTTAGCGATGTGGGAATTATTACCCATGAAACCAAATTTTCTGCTATTTACAATTGACCTTATACGATTTGACCAAGTTAATATTATTTAAAGGAACACGATTTGCAGCGTATTAATTTTTGGTGAGGGGACAGATTGCAACGGTCACTTTCGCTGTAGAGGTTGTTAAGAGGAGTTGGAAATTATGTGAAGTAGGGAATTTCGGCATCAACCACTCTTGTGACAAACGTGTCAAGGAGTCGACGGTTTATCTCCTACTATCAGATATAAGTGCCTCAGAATCAGGGAATATTGCCTAGAGCCAGTCCCGGGCTCTCTGTTTGGGAGGACAGTACCTTGGCCACCGCACTAGTTCGATTCTTCTATACCGAATTCATTTTCATCTTCATTCTCTATATGGTCTTCTATCATCACCCGTTACAAGAAACGAAAGTGGCAATTTGCATGTCAGACAAATCTACACTTATAAATTCATGTCCAGGGGAAACACAATTGCAGGCTCACGTGAACGGCATGAACAAGGGAGTTTATGAACTTCACGGGGGAAAAAATAAAGGCAGCTATACGCACCTGTAAAAGGTTAATGACAATCCGAGCTGAAAACCTTCATGAATTTTTCCTTTCGTCGGGATGTAGTCAAGCGACCACGGGCGTAATTCCAGTGTCCCCCTTCCTCCTCCCTTTTTCCATGCGATTACGAATCTCTCGTCGTTTGCGACAGCGTTTGACGCGATGGTAGAGAGAGCGGAAGGGGGCATACGCGTGCGTGCGCGCGCGTGGGAGGGAGTTCTTCATTCCAAGTACCCTCTCTTGCCCTCCTCCCTCATTCCTGTCTTATAACCTTCCTTTCTTTCTCTACTTGCCCTTACTCGCATCTACAGCCCTTACCTCCGCCTCCGCAGACTCGATCCTCGCCATTCTCCCTCCCCCTTCTTGACGTTTCTCCGAATGCCGTCGTAAAAATCTCCCTCCCCACTCAAACCTCTACCCGCCCCCTTGCCATTTCCCTTCCTTCTCGTCGTCTCCTCGTACCCATTCCCCTCATCCTCGTGGCGAGGGAACAAAGTTGGCACGACTCCTGGATAGGGTTCACGAGGACTGCGCACGGTCTCCTTGGAGGGGATGCTCCCGAGATCTTACCCCTCGTGCCGCTCCTCCCTCCCGGGCGAGTCACATCCTCTCGGAATGAGATTCCATGACTGCCTTGTGGACAGAAGAATTTCGGTTCAAGAGGATGCATCCTACTACAAGCGATGATCCATTCGTAATTGAATCTCCTTAAACTTTTAAATGGAACGCCCAAGGTTTTGACCCGGGGGTAATAGGATTATGACAATTATCGAATTTTCACAGCGCTTTGAATTAATTTATTTACTGGCAGAAAAGAAGAAAACTCGTCAATTCGTGCATGGGGAGTTGTGCCACGGGCGTTAGGGATAGAGATATTTTTGACTCACTGTAATTCAACGAGAGAACATGCTCTCTACCATAACCGCTGGGACGCACACCCACACTCAACCCTATCCCGTACGTGGCCCCCTCCTCCCTAGACCCATTCAAGGGCTTCGTCTCCTTCTTCTTCCTCTCACCTCTTCCCTTCTCTCCAATCCTCCTCCCCTTTTTACGACGTCGTTACAACGGCAGGTCTTCCTCCTTCACTCCCCGCCTATCCGCCCTCGCACCTTGATCTTCATTTGTCCCCCGCCCTTTACCTCTTCCGCCCTCTTCCCTCCCCCCTACAACTTCTCCTCTCCTCCCTTGAATCGACATATAGTATCCCCTCGCACCCCCTTCCCTTAGGTGGCGTACAGACAGGGAAAGAGAGAGAGAGGTGGAATACGAGAGAGGTAGATGCGAAGGAGGAAATGAAGAAACGCACCTTCGGTTGACCCCTTGGCGATATCGAACTCACTTTCCTTCCTACGTATCTCTTTCTCTCTCTCTGGTCGCGTGACGGGGGATAGAAATAAAAGAAATCCCGTTCGTTTCGAGTCGTCTCCATTTCCCCTCCCTTGGGGAAGTGGACGCCTTTTGCAATTTCGTCAAGCTCAGTATTTCCAGGGAAGACAGAATCCCGATGGGTTGTGTCTCACCAGGAAATCCCTCGTTTGCTTTATAGGTGTTCAAGGCCAATCAAGTAAGGCGGAAACGTTTTAAAATTTGCTAAGATGTAACGGAATAAGTAATTTTTTGTAGCTTTAGGAAATTGCAGTGGATACATTGTTGCTCTCTATTTCCAAGTTCGTTTAGATTCTGTTTAACAAAATGGCTATGTTGCACAGTTTTTTTGTAATCCATTGTCTCTAATAATTATTTAATGAGGATTTTAATTTTTTTGAAATTTGTACACATTTTTCAGACAGGCGTTTGAGTGAGTGTTTATGTAAATTGTCTTTTGTAGCTATTGATGGATGCTACGGAATGAATTTGGATGAATGTTTGCTCGAAAGTGAACCTTTGACGTAATACTGCATTAGGTCAAAAACTTGATTCAATTACCAATGTAGGATGCTGAATCGTATTATCGTTTTCTGCTTACATTTCAAGTTATTCTAACTATATTTAGGTACAAGGTTTTTGGTCGGTCTCGAACGGCTATTCACTTTTTAGTATCGTGAGAACATCCCCTTTCTTTGCCCTTCATTACTCATTTCCTCATTTCTACGTGATTTCTGCCTCCCTTCCTGCTATCTAGAAAGTCTATTCTCTTCCAACATCTACGCCGCTTACCCAACATTCTCTCTTCCATTATGGCCTGCAACATCCCACTACCTTACACTATGTCCTCTATCCTCTTTCTCTCGGGTCTTTTTGGTTTTCCCCATCAATTCCTCCTCCTTGCCTACTATATTTAAAACTTCAACGTTTTTCTTCTTCTCTGTTTTACTTTTTCTTCGTCCTTCGCCGCATTCACCACTCAAAATCCTCCAATACGCGCTTACCCTCTTGCTTCAAAGACTATGTTTCATTAAATCTTTTCTTCTTTCAAATGCCTCTTTTAGTAACACAATGTTTCTCCTAATGCCCCATTACAATGACCCTCTTCCTGAAAAAACCGTTTCACCTACTCTAATTTATTACCTCTCGCTTATATATGTATGTGTTTAACCTAGCTTTCCTGCATCTCGAGAATCTCATTAACTTTGTTTACTTGTTTCTAATCTTCATCCCATACCTCTTGAATCGTCCCTGTAAAGCACTGCTATAAAAACTGCTCATAACAACAACTTCTATCCCCTGGTTGTCTGACTATAGCTTGATCATCTGCAAACTTATGACTTAATCAGTTCGACGCCTTCCTTTATTTCTAGCTCAAGCTCATCCCATGCTACCCTTAGTATTTACTCAGCACATATGCTGAAAATCACGGGCAATAACGGGTATTCCCTTTTCCTTTCTATTAATTTTCTCATCACTGCAATAGCGTCATCTCTTTCTCTCTTATTTGTAAATCCGAAGTAATATTTGCCTAGATAGTTGTTTGAACTAATTTTTAACATTATTCTCGCGCTTTTCGGAACTAACTTTGCTAATAATGCGAGAGTAAAAAAATGCATGAAGATGTACTGACCTAATTTTTCCATCATTTCGTTCAGCCTGAGCATTATTACTTTTTTTGGAACTAATTATGGGTTACTAAGCTTCCAAATTCTCATTAAAGAAATTGTAATTCATATGATTCTTAAGATCTAAGGAAAGTCAGAGTTATCTAGTGTAAAGGTTGTTTTCTCACTTGGTCGTGAGTTTCAAAGATTATTTCATGATACAAAGAATAAAGTGAGTCTTAATTCAAGTGGCGAAAGTAAAAATTTTACTTGCTTCCTCAATGAGAAAATTTATGAAGGAGTGTTTCTTGACTTGATGGTTAAAAAAAAGCAGGTAGCTTTCCTTACTCCATCATGAACTTTGCTATTTACCTTAAACATACTTAATAGCTGAGGTCTTGAAGATCAGCAAAACTTGGAAGCCTTGGAAAACTAATTTCTTATCTGGATTTTTAGTACATGTTTCTCTCTGATCTATTTGATTTTTTTCTTCTCACGGCCTACCAGATAATAGCATAAGGCTATTAATGGCCTAAGAGATATCTTTATCTTATTTGCAACAACGCTTATATTTTTTTTGAGTGGACGGATGGAAGACTTAATCCAACCAATAAATTTTATGTCTTGAAGTTAAATTACATTTTCAATGAGGTGAAATGGTTTTTATGTTTGGAAAATTGTGGACAACGCATTCAATTTTATTAAAATAATAAAATTGTGACTGGTGTAAATATATAATAGCGTAACCTGCATTAATAACATCTACATTTATCCCCATCTTGATTTACTTCTGCGTTTGCGTAACTTTGAACCTAAATATTACCTAAGGTATTATTGAGAATTTCCATCATCTAGCTAGCGTTAGAGCATTAGGGTTAGAGCATGGTTCAGCTCGAAACGTCGTACGTGATCTGCCTTGTAAATGTACACATCCAAATCTATCTTTTAGAAATCCTACTGGCATTAACATATTTTCAGAAAAAATGTGAGTTGTAAAAAGTACTCTGGGCTGTTATCTTGCAATGGCATATAATTGGAGAATCTCCCAATGAAGTTCTCATATTTGTGACAGAAATACCCGGATATCAGCGTGATTTAAAAAATAATTTATTGGTTTGGCCGCCTTTATGCTGAGAGAGGTAATTATTAAGAATATGAAGTTGAATTATGTTCGCATAACAAATGGGGCAGGAATTATTTAAGCATAGGAATATATAAATAAAAAATATATAATTCCTTGTTCATGAGAAATACCGTTTTCTTTGGTGAAAAATCCATTTATTGGCTCTGATATAGTTTTAGACTAAAACGCTACCTTCAAATGCAATATGACTCCTGGAGCGCGTCTTTCCCTCAAGGGTGACACGTACCTCAATAAATAGCGGAGTTTAACAATTATTCAAGTTTAGAAAAAAGTGGCATTGCGTCCTCTAAATCCATTCTGAATGCTTTGTTGGTTGAAAAGGACGATTAATATATATATTGAATGAAGGGGATAAGGGGTATGTTTAAAGTCACTCTGGGATTTTTAGCTGTAGTGCTTTTATAACCCACTGCACCTTTTCTCATTCCATCATCCTTCATCTTTCTTCCTTCCATTATCTCTTCGAAAAACCTTCCTTAGATTCATTCTTCTTATTTTGGAACTCGTGAGAGGGACTCCCGAATTTTCATCATTTGCCCGGAAAGATTTTTTTTTTCAAAAAAGTCATTCTGTCCTTTTTTCTTCTTTTCCCATTTTTTATCGCCTTGTATCCCCACATCGCATCTTCTCGCGCGCAAGTAAATTTGATTCGGTGACGAAAACCACTCAGTTTGAACTGCGGTTCTTCTGGGAAATCTCGGAGTATTTTTTTCTTAATATTATTTCCTCGTTCCGATAGACGTCGGTCCAGTGTGTTCATCTGAAGTCTGCTCTTCATTTCTTTAATTTGAAATAACTCAAATTTTCTTCGTTATTCAATTACGAATGCTATCCTTTCATTTAAATAATAACAATAGCTTTTTAAAAATCCCATATAACCGCGCAATTGAATAGAAAGCTGGATGTACGCAAAGGACAATTAACATCCATCGAGTAGTTAATGGCATGCCAGTGATCAATTTATTAGCGTTATAAAAATTTCGCAAAATAAATAATAAAGTAAAATTTTATTAATCTTAGTATTCCGTTTTTATGAGTCATACTTGCTCAATTTAAATAACAATGTTGTCAACTTATTCAAAATAATTTTTCTCTAAACTATTAGTTATAGCTTTGAAATTTAATTTACAATTAACATGTGAAAAGTTTTCCACTCTAAAGGTGTGTAGTAGAATCACTATAAATATCCTTATCAAACCCATATCTTCACGTAAAACATCAAAAAATAATCTTTGGGATATGTATTAGAATTCATTGTACCTTGTGTCTAGTACCATTGTACCATTATATTAGGCTATTGCTTTTCTGTCTCTAAAATGTCATTGATTAAAAATATTCTAACTCTCGATTGTTTTTACATAGTTGTAATTTTGGGAATTCCAACATGTAGCTCTGGGAATTACAACACGCTTTTTATATTTTATATGGAAATAATATTGTAGTGTGAAAGGTTTTTTCATTTTATGAAATATCTCACTCATGATTATTGTCTGAAATTTCACGAAAAAATTACTTGTGGCGGACTTCTCAAAGTCAGACCCAAATCCTTAAAATACATATAATTTCATCTTTCTTTAGAAGTGGTCGAAGAATCTTACAAGTATGACAAAACCTGCTTTCCTTTCCTTAAGAAGGGTCGGTTCCGAAAACGTTCTCGAACATAAGCTCACTTTGATTAAGAAATCTTATGGAATAGCTTCTTTGGAATTTCGAAGTTTATACTTAAGGGGAAATAAGCGGATTCCGTCCTCTATTTTCGAATCTAACTCCCTCCGGTACACCATATATAACGCTATGTATCCCTCCGTCTCAATTTACTCCCGCTTCGAGGCGACCAGTCGGTTCCGAGTGATCCGGAGGCCTTAAGAAGTAGACTTCGGAAGAAGACATCGGAGACATTAATCGTCCTCTCCTTCGCTTCCTTCGTCCTTCCCCCCCCCCCCCCCGTCCCCGCGGGACGATTCTCCTTCGTAGAGAACCAATAGGGCCGGCCGTACGTCCTCTCGCCGCCTCTGCTCGTGTGTGCATGTACATATATAATGCAAGGGGGATGAGGGGAGCTGGTGAGGAACGCCCTCAGAACACGCCCCAATCCATTTGCAATGCGTGGTTAAGACGCGCCCGTGTTTAGGGGTGTTCCCCAGTACTGCCTCCGGTATGGGCGACCAGAGACGGTGAAGAGCCCGGTGGGTGGGGGAGCATTATTCGAATGCACTTCCTGAATTTCGCACGTGCGGCCGAGGTGCATGTAAACGGCCCTCCGCGTCCAGAATGCATTTATATTCAAATTAACGGTCGAATCCAGGGTGAGGGGGCAGTAGCGTGGAAACCTTCTCAGGCGCCCTTAGGAAGATTGCTGATCCGAATTCATTTCCTTACGGAGGCGAATTGACAGACTTATACTTGCTTCTCCGAATAGTTCTTGGAACATTACCTAGACGCGTGTCCTTCCTCTTCCTATGTGGAAGGGGACAGATGGACATAAATTTATCGAGTGTGTGTGTGATAACGTTAAAAGGTTGAATATATCACGCCCAACTATTAATTTTTGCCTCCAAAAAATGCGATATTAATGTGCATGAATATGAAACTAGCCATATCCTCGGAATTGTTTATAAATTTAAAGTAAATTTACTCATCACTTCAGGAGGGTAAATGTAACTCACTGAAGATTTAAAATTGCTCTGGTTAAAACATTGGAGTAAGTTGTTATTGTAGATTATTGAATTCATCTTAGTCCAGTCAAATATTTTAAAACGAGCAAAATATCTGATTTCAGAAAATATATTTGGAATTTATTGTCATCGAATTGATTATGGTACTTTATTTCTTTCAATAGCGATGAAATAAAAAAATTAAATACCAAATGGAAATAAATGCATAACATTTTTTTTACACTTTTGGCTCTTGGTCCACTGCAAAGTGAACGTTAGGTTATCTCTTTTTCAAGTACTGCTTGAAATGAGTGTTATAATGTCTAATGAAGGTGTCTTACCCGAAGATAAGGGAACTTGTATCACATAATACGTATGCTTACAATCTACATTGTAGCATAGTCAACGTTCGAATAGAGTTTTCATTTATTCCTTCTGAAAATAGCTCGGTTGTAACTTTAAGAATGGTTGTTTTTTCATCATATAATTCATGAAGTATTAAATATTAACTTGAAAAAAACTATTTAATTTTGAGGAAACAGTAAATTCTACTATTAATTCTTATGTCAGAAGAGTCGTATAATATTTTCGCTATAGTGAGAACTATTTAACCGATATCTTTTCTAATTCTTTTTTTGCCTTAGCTCTGGGGAAGATAAAGTGATAAATCGTGAACTTTTTGCGTCACAAAAAATACCTAGCATACGGTAGCAAATGTAATACTACGACTGGCCGTGAGCACTGTGGAGTCAGCGTAAAATCCCTCGAGAAAATGTCACGTCAAAGCGCGACAGGTAATGAATGTAAGAATGAAAATTTGCGTTCCCTCTTTCTTGCCGTGCTCCTTCATTCAACTTCTTGAATAATAAATGCAAGATGCCTACGATGTGAAGTTGAAAGGCATCCTCTGAAAAGGTATCTAGGAACCACTTAAAGGCGGATGCAAAAAATTGTATGCGCCTTTCTTCCGCAATAAAGGAGCGAAGCGGAGAAGCATTTGCGGAGCGGGCGTTCGGGAAAATTTAGTTTTAATTAAATCCTTTGCCTGGCGCATAATGTGCCGATTCCCGTCCCTAACCGTCCCGGTCCATTCCCCTTTCCCCGTAGGAGACTCTCCTTCTCCTCCTGTCCCTCCTGTCCCCATCCTCTTGCGCTGCGCCCGGGAGGGGAGCGGGTTGGAGGGGCGGAGTGAAAGATCTTTCCTCCTCCCACCCGTTCCCTCCCAAACCGACGACGACCACCATTCAATCTTCCCAGCAGGAGAGTCCGCAAGCCCGGCTCCTTCCCCCACCGACTCCATCTGCAACACTTTTCGCTCCTCCCTCGACTCGTTTTCATCCTTTCGCACCTCCCTCCTCCTCCTCCATCTCCTCCCTCTTCTCTCCCTCCACTCTCCTCTCTAGTTCTTCCTCACCTTTTCATGCATCTCTCCACCCCCTTTCCCCTCTCTTTTTTATGCTATTTTCCCCTTGCAGACTCCATCTCTCCCATCGAAGACCTGATAAATTTTTTAGGCCATCGAGAGAAGAGGAGAGGGCAGGACGGGCGAAGAGGCGGTGAAGGGGGGGGCGGGAAAAGGGCCAGGAATGGCGTGGTGGCTGACGTGGCGTTTTCGCCTCACGCTTCGTCGTTCTCTTCTCATTCTCAGACTTCCTATTCCCGGCCTTCCGTGCGACTCCCCCACACAAGGTTAATGCTTCTCTGGGATATATACTTGTATATATGGGATAGGGAATAAGAAGTGCGGTGGTCAGAGCATTGACTTCCCAGGGGGTTTGGGTCGAATCTCTGGTGGAATTTTTTATAGTATTTCGTTTCTTTATTTGGGTAGAGTGCGGTAAGTACTTCAATTTTAGTACTTCGCCCGCTAGATTATATATAAAACTGTAAAAACCCACGGACTTTTCATTAAAAATTGGTCAATGCCGACCCCAGATTTCTCTCCACTGTATAAAATAATACATATTCTCAAAGGCACCCAACCATACTATATAGTAGTATACTTGTGCTCACTTTCACTTCTTTCCTACCCTAATTATCGTTGCGAAAAACCTGAGTAAGCTAAGAAAATTATCTAAAACATATTCAGAAGTTATCAATTCAAGGATAATCAGTATTTTAGGCTTGGTATTCTCAATTGAAATTCTCAAGCCACAATTGAATTCATATGTTTTTGTGTGACGACTCAAGTATGCTGGTCTTTGAATACGCTAATAATATTAAAATAGTTTGTAATTATGCATCCAGTAACGTTCTTGATCAGCACGACTGTATTGCTGGTCAATTATTGCTTGTGACATACCAATTACCTAAGGGGATTTGAGAGCCAAATTTTCACCAAGACGAAGTTTCTCTCTAGAATGGAAATTTTGGCATGAAAAATTAAGAGATGTCAGAAACCTACAGTTCTGTTCCTTTGGCAGTTGGCCATCCGTCCCTCCCTCTCCAAAAACTTCTCCAATTTCTCTCGTGGGGTCTCTCTTACTCTCTTCCATTCACTCCTTCATAGCCACATATTCTCTCCCACCCTCCCCATCTCTTGAATCATTCGCAGAGAAGACCTTTTTACCCCAGCCACTCCTCCTTTGTTTTTAAACATTCGCAGTTTTCACCTCTCCGCATTTTTTCGTCACGATCCATTTCCTTCACACGGGTCAAATCTTTTCTTTCTCCTCCTCCTCCTCAGGCCATTTTATTGTTTTGGTTCATATTTACCCTTTTGCATCTCCGACTTTAGCTGCAGTAGAAATCGGTGGAAAATGTCGAGAGAACAATACGTGCTGGATGGAAGGTTCCAGAGAAGGAACGTTTTTTTCAAATGGGAGAAGGGCAAAGCGTGTATAAAACTTTTAAATCCAAGCTCAGAAATTTCGACAGAGAAACAAAAAAATATGAACAATACGGCCTAGAAATGTGCGCTGGTAACTCTGTAGAATAATGCAGTCGTTGAATCCATTGTCGACGGAACGTGAAAGGTACCGTGAATGCAACAGCTCAAATGACATTAAAAAAAACTTGAGCTCTTGAACTGCCGACTGAATTCACATGCAGTTCGTGGCCTTAATTATTCCAGGCAATTTACACTCAACGTCGAAACGCTTTCAAGCCATGACTTTATCATTTATGGAAAGTTTCTTAAACTGATAATTGCATGTATTTCATGAAGTAGATAAAACTTTGCGTACCACATATGAGCCCCCTGAAGTTAAAATTTTCGTGTCCCAGTTTTCTCGACCGACTTAACAGAAAAAGTCACAGGGCCAATATTGATTCACTTGCCCTTACTTACTGGTGGTATGGAATGTGTAAGTAGTAAGCTCATTCTCGATTGCTTCATTCAGATCGTGATGTGCAATGTTGAACTCAACTTCACGTTATGCACTCTACATTATCAAGTTTTTGGCTTAGAGGATCGGGATGTTGGTGTTAGAATGATTAAAGATTTTTCATTAAATGACGGGATGCAATACTTGCAAGGAATTATCCACCCGAGGGATCAAAACCTCAAGAAAAAAGTACAACTCGGCCATTCTGTAGAAAGAATACAAAAAAAAAGATTACATTCCGCTTCTCTGGTGTCCCTTTTTTCATTTTTCTTGCGGCTTTTGTAAAAAAATGCCTCCTCCGAGTTCCTCAAGAAATAAATAAAATGCTATATGCGGAAAATTACTCAAGTTTTAATTCAAAGAGCGAGCTCAGCATCATATGCCTGCTCACTTGCGTGTCTCCGCTTACATCCAGTACTTATTTTACTCGTATCCTCATTCTCGTCAAATGCATTTAGCCTTTCGCTTTCCATTCACGCTCTGGGCCGCATGACGAGATTCCCTGTTCTTCATCCGATCTGCTTAGCTGAACAACCGCTTCCCTCGCGGGCCAATCGTATGCGTATTCAAGTAGCCATGCTCCGTAGGAGCGCACAGCGATGTTCCAGACGATGCCTAAAGCTTGCAATTTTCAAGGAAAGGGAGACGACCTTCTTTCTACCTCTCTTCTTTACTCCTCTCCCTCTTTTTTCCACCTCTCCTATCGCTGTTTATTTACTCTCCCCTCCCACCACTCCCCCGTCCCCTCGAGACTCATGAACGAGAGCGCAAGACGAACGGTCTAGTCCACCCGTCGAGGCGTGGTGTCGTCGGGTGCATCGACCGTGGCCGGTGGAGACCGGAAGGGGACGCGGGGGGCTGGGGAGGGGGACGGGTAGGTCGGGGGGACGCATTCATTCCGTCCTGGGATGGGGTGAGAATGGGAGGGCGAGGGATGGAGCGAATGCCGAGGATGAGGGCATGCATCCCGTATTGTGGGTGACGAGAGGGTGGGAGAGGGGAGGGGCGATAGGGGAGGAGCGGTGAAATTACCCGGGAAACGTGCGTGCACCTATTCCGTTTCCAGCCGAGCTGAACAGCGGCCTAACATCTAGCCAGAGATCCTCCCCATTTGGGCGAGCACCATACGCTGCTTGAACACCCGTCACCGATTACATCATTAGGGCAAGCATAAAATTCATTTTATCAAACTTTCAATTAGAAAAGAAAGTGTGGGACCTCTATATACATACCAAAATTTTTGGATGCTCAGCATTTTTTCGGCTATGCTCACAAATTGAGACATTTACATGTGTAAATTTGTCAACATGAGAGTTTGTTTCCATTATTTTTTTTGGTGCCATCTTCTCTGGTTATATAATGCTAGAATTTAATTTCTCACCGACTATAATTCATCATTTATTAATTAACTTACAGAGAGGGCGCCTAATGAGGGTGGTTCATTCTGGGTCTCCCTGGGGTAATTTAAGGCAAACTTTCACTTAGGGCCGTTGCTTTCAGTTAGTTAACAATTCTTAAGGAGGTAGTTATAAGACGAAGATCGGCTATATGCGTGGTAACTTTTCATATTGCACGAGATGATGTTAGGATACGGAAGTAAATTGAGTGCTCCTCCCGCAAGGGATCGTGCTGCCGCAGGGCTTCCATATCAGCTTCCCGTATTCTCCGTCTCCGAATCAAAGACTCTGGTAATTGCAGGCGATAGCGCGTGAGTGAGCGCTCATCAGGGAAATCCCACACGCGTCCCATGATGCGATTACGGTAACGCATCACGGCCTCTTATCCTAGCAGTCCTATCAGCGTGAAGACAAAGGGTAATCTACTTTCATTTACCCGGAACTGGAATCGTAATTTTAGGCCTAGTCGTTCAATTCGTTTGGTATGATGTTGCTTTCGCGGCATTTTATTTGCTGCATGAGAGATATTTTCGAGTAAACTGTTATTTTTGGCGATCCTGTTTGAAGACCACAGAGATCATTTATTCTTAAGTCCGCCTCATTATGGATAAATTGCATGTACCAGAGATTGTAAAATAAAGTTAGTCGTGTATCGCGTAGGTATGTTTATACTGTCGGATTTGTTTTGAAATTCTCAACGAAGCGAAAGGTTTGATTTTAAACGAATGAATTTCACTTTCGTTCTTTTTCGGCATCAATGTTTTATGCAAAAATACGTTTATTGTTTGATTTGGCGAGTATGACGTAGCGGCCGAACGTCATTTTACTTGTTCGTTCTCATAAATACAGGATTTTCCGTGCCGTCCAGTCGTTCAATTTTTTGCAAAGCTTTCGGCCACTTCACTGGTTGACATCTAAAATTTTCCTATTTAAAAAATATTTTTTTTTCAAACAGGAATAACTGTTCTTAATTATTTTAATCTATGATTACATTCTCTACTCCTGTAATATTTGGTCGTCCGATTTCTTCAGAATGGCTGCAAAAAAAGGAAAAAGCAAAAAATAATGTCAAATAAGAATGAAAGTAAAATTCATTCGTTGAAAATCAAATCAAACCATTTAGCTGCTTTAACCTGTGACACAAACTTCAGTAATAATCGAGGCTTGTGAAACCATTCGTGTTTCTAAATTACTCTTTAGTTTAACGATCAAATTTTCTTTTCCCGTCACTCATGGCACACATGCTTTCCTGAAGACCATCCCACGGCAAATGTTATTTTAAAACGACTCCTTTGCCATGTAACTACAATGTCTTCAATATTTTTTAATTCTAATAAAAAAAGAGAGATAAAATGAATCCCCTACTCATGTATTGGGATTTAATGGCGTTGGTCGGGGATAAAATTCATTGAATAGAAGCTGCTTCTCTTAAAGCCGAGCACGGTAATTGCTGACAAGAGATATAATAACTTCAAAACGATTGGTAATTCTTACAAAAGTAATTTAGGTTACATTGCGTGCTAAAAGTCAGCGAGTACCTCCTTGTGTCCTGGGTTTATATAAGAAGTTCCTTTATCTTACTATGGGGAGAAAGGTACCAAATTGTATTTAAAATAACAGTACACGTCTTAGCGGCTGACATTATATTCCCTAATGAGTCATTTTTTTGTCCAAGACACTTTTCTGAACGACTTTTTAGGCTCTTGGATTCGTTCCTTCAGTTGTTCCTTCCAGTTCAAAATATGTCCAGATCCACGTTTTGTAAAAACTGTGGACCACATAAAGGCAAATGAAAAAAAGAGTACTATTATATATATATATATATATATATATATATATATATATATATATATATATATATATATATATATATATAGTACTGCGGAAACACGTTGCACGTAACCATGCTTATAGACTTAAGGGCAAAATAGGGTGTCATTAACCTATTTGACTTGGCCGAGATTTGACTTCTACTAAATCTTCCTTTTGGATACTCCACCAGCTTCATCTTGGAATCACCTTTTTTTTCAAAATTCTTTTTCATGGGTAGTTACAAGAGTAGATTCTGGTAAATTTATTAAAGTGTTTCATAGCAAGCTGGATTAATTTAGGGTTTAAACGGAGAGTTTCCAGAACATATTAAAGGATTCCTAGCTTATTTTTATTCTCGGCTGCTTAATGAATTTGACGAAATATTTTTCAAATGCTTTCCGTAGAAATTAAATGCCAACTGCTCCCTCTTGCCCCGACAGATGCCGCGGGGTTGAGGGAATGATCCCGCAGCGGCGTGATGAAGGACCCGAGTGCGACTGAACCGTGACGTCATGCTCCAAGAATGACACCGGGATGGCGACGATGGACGGCCATCTTGACCACTTATATATGTCTCCTTGCAGGTGAGTTATACGTTAAAACGTGACAATCCCTTATTTTAATCAAAACGAGAGATTTATATCGGAAAACCCTATCGAAAAAAGTCAGTTCTGGATTAAAAGGGTTTCCTGATGAAAATCTCTTGTTTCCTGCACTCACATTTCCTGCATGTCTCTTTGCAACTCTTGAAATCAGCGTACTTTGGTTTTCGTATTCTCCAAGAATTCAATATTTTATTAATTAGTTCTCCCTGGTTCAAGGTAGACGTGTCTGAAAAACATAGCTCTTCTTTTTCTGATGGCGTCTAAGATCTGTTCCATCTTGTTGACATTTTCTGATCTTTGACCACCCAGTATTATTCTCAGAATGCTGTTAGCGTTAATTTCACCCGCTTAACCAAAACTGTCCTTGATAAGGTCAGCCATCGGGCTGCATACAAGGCTTCATTGAGTGGTAATGCCTGAATTTCATTTTAATAGATATGTTTTCTTGTTGTAGTAATGGTTTTGTACAGCGCGGAAACAAAGTCATTGAAACAGGATGGTAGGCATTGATTGGCGAAATTTGACATGTGAGTGAGGAGAAGGATGTAAAAGGTGGAATTGACAGATAGAAGGGCAAATGAGGAAGTGATAGGAATGTTGGGGGAGGAGAGGGGTTTTTGGAAGTAATCCAAAGGAGGCAGGATTGATAGATGGAATGAATTCTGATTGGCAGTGGGATGTTGAAGACTGATAGAGGGGAGCAAATGTTAGGGAAGCGAGGAAAGGGGAGGAATAGGATAGGCATGTTGGACGTAACTAAGGAAGCATGCGTTTGTCGTATACTATTTCCTCTACTAGGAGATTTTTACGTTATTATTATACCACTATTATTATTTCATTTTTGACATATCATACAATCACACTGAAGGAAGCAAACTTTTCATTTGTCCACACGGATTTAATACGTATTTTCCAATCGTTTGTTAATTCAGTGAAAACTTGACGCACCTACAAACAAGCAAAAACATGTCACTGTTTGAATAACTCTGGGATACTTAGAGCTCGACTTATCAAATTTCTTTTTGGAAGAAAAATATCCTTCGAATGTTCATTTGCATAAGTGCAACAATCAATCTTATTAAGCCAATAATGGTTGTGCATTATGTGTTAATGCATTATCGCTTTGCTTTTTAAAGTATAATTCTCATTTATTCGTATAAAACTCATTTATCAACTTAAAGTATAAAACTCATTTATTCGTATAAAACTCATTTATCAACTTAAAGTATAAAACTCATTTATTCGTAGGAAGAAACTGGAAATATAAATTCGGTGCTCCTCTTTGGAAAACGTCCCCTTACATTTTTTTCGAAGCGCTGTTAAAGGTTGTACTTTAAAGAACTCCCTCTTTACTTTGAACGTTGAAAGAATTCCTTTCCATGTTAACGTGACACGATGGTTAACAAGCAAGATAGTTATTTTATCGCTTTCCGAAAAAAGCGCACCTAAATAAATCGCAGTCTATTCTCGTGCCTTCCTTAATACTAAATCCTTCTCCATAAAATCACTTCCAGGAATGATTCATATCAACCACTATTTACTCATCGTACCAAGAATAATCAGTCACATCCTCCCTTTCGACGTGAGAGTCTAAATTGCACGTCGGTACTGAATTTACTGTCGGTTTTCTTTTCAAGGCGCGCGTCGGCTCTAAGGCGAGCAGCTTTCCATCGTCCCCTGCCTCTCGTCGTCCTCCCCTCTCTCTCTCCCATGAACTCCCTCAGGGCAGATTGTTCCATTCATTCGATGGCCTGGCGGTAAAATTGGTGAGCAGGATGGGTAGGGGCTGGGGCAATCTCTCGCAGAAACCCATCCTTCCCGAAAGCTTCCGAGTCTTCATTGGGAACTCGTGTATCTTCAGCGTCTCCGTTGATTCCACCCTTAAATAATTCTCTTCCCAATTACGTCGATCCAGATCAAGTTCCCGAAGTATGCTCCGAGGGATTGAGACATCCGTTTCATCCCAACAGCGGTGAAATTCCACGATGAAGTCGTAGAACTGATGATCTACTCAGCCGCAGGGTTGTAAAATTAATTTGATTTTTTAAATTGGTGGATTTTTTATGCATCGGCGAGATGGGGATGGAAAAAAAAACAAAATTTGAAATATGGATCACATTCTGCTATGCATCATTAGTGTGGGTGGTATTTGATCTTAAAATAACTGGCATTTTGATTGCAAATGTGGAAAGTCAATAATATGTTTCATGCGAATTTTCAATGAGGAAACACGAATTCTGAATATCGAAAATACATGCATGCATTGACGTGTCTGTTCTTGATTTTATCTCTCTCTGATATTGTGAAATGGGAGAGCATTTACATTTATCAATTTGCGAGCCTATCCTATTTTTACGCAAGATATTTAAATCTTCCAATATATTTTGGAGTTTGAACTGTTTCAGAAATATCTAATCTCAATCCAATTTACCCACATTCCGTTGGTAATCTTAGTCTGAATTTTCTTCTTCGAAATACCAGGGGGACTTGATCTGTTTTTTTTTCTTTCAGTTCCTCTTGTATTTGTTCTCATTGCGATTATGATAAATCTATAGTGTCACCTTGACTAGATCTAATTATTTATTTGACACCTTTCTCGATATGTCCCTTGTTTTTGAAGCGTATTTGAAGTAAACCAATTATATTACCTTATATAACTTACTACTCTGAGACCCGCACTCTATATTGTCTCCCAGCTCTGAAGTACTGTAGGAATCTCCCACGTCAAAATCTAATGCGTGTCTGCCTCAATAAGACCCTAGCATGTGTTTCTTTACCACAAGCATGTGAAATTTATTTTATTATCGTTAAATTTGTTGCTAAATTTTGTGTCAAGAAATGTTTACGAATTCATCAATGGTTTTTATTAAAATTTCGGATGTTGCTTTTCCAAATGAACAGCATTTTTGTAAACCTTGATTTCGGGGTTTAAAAGTTAGTCTTTTTTCTCTCGAATGTCCTACTCCGAGGTCCAAGTCACTTGGTTATCTGTGAAGAGTGGAATGGGTCTCAGAGGAAAGAGTGCGATGCTTTTACTTCAGCCGTCCCTCTTAACCTTACGCCCTCGGGTTATGGTGGAGTTAGCCGTTGATTCTCTCCAACGTATGATACGAATTTTGCTTTTTTATTTTACCGCTATGCATACTGAATTTTCTTTTAGCTTTTTGTTGAAAGGAGACACGTCACTTTAAGTGACAGCCAAGCAAAACAAAGAAGATAAATTTTTGAGGGATGCGGAAAACCCTCAAATGAGAGTGAAATTTAGAAAAGTACTTACTTCTCCTGGCATACTCGTCTGGTATTAAGATTAGCTAAGAAGTTAAATATCCTATTCAGAGTCATGTTTTAAATCTCCTATGACCAGCTATCCGTAAAGTAACGTCTGATCATGACCTCTTACTTCTTCCCATGGAATCATATATTAAAAGGAGCATTGATTTCTTTACTTTGGTTTAACCTCCTGTGGAAACTCTATGACTGTTACCATGATACAAAGAATCACAGAAGTGTGCTGCTGTTACAGAATATTTTAAAATTGTCATTTCCATCGTGTAACACGCTTGAGTACACATTTTCTGTCATCAACTCTAAGCGATGCATATCACCACTCGAGAACTCAACAAATGTCAATAAACTGTATGTTTTTGCTGCCCCGGACCTCGAAGCGTACTTCCTATTTATTCCCGGATCAGAATGAAAACTGATGGTAAATGAGGAAAAAACACTGCAATAGTTGTTATTGTCTGCCATCGTTGAGCGATTCATATTCATTCATACTCGGGCTTTTGTTTTCATTATTCTCTGATGAGGCTCCGGATTTCCACATACGTATGCAGTCGGATTAATGTGATGAATAAATTTCGGGTGGCCTGGGTACAGGTCCCAACTCCCATTTTTCATTTTAAGACTTAGATTAGCAAATATTCCATATTAATTGGAGTATTTATTTTGTTATCAATATATACTGAAGCCGTTTCGGCAGTATTATCTTTTATTGTAGAATATTCAGGGTAAATAGGGAAAATGTGATGAAAAGGTCAAAGAGAAATGTTATCTTTTGCTGGTTAGGCCTCATTTAGAATATTTTGCTATTAGAAATGGGATCTTCACGAAGTTGGATTAAATACCTAATTAGATCGCGTGCAGCGTAGAGGAACTAGATTTGTAAAATATTGTTGTGATAAACTTTATTGATAGAATTAAGCTCTCACGGCTAGTAGTATTGAATAAATGAAAAACTCCAATAGCCGTAAACAGTTACCTAGTTGCGTATCCAAAATATTAGACGAGCTAGGGTGATGATCACTCACGGAGCGAAAGTTAAATTACAGATTAAATCTCTTGCGTAAGTTGTAAGTATTTATCTTTAGCAATGACGTTGAAAATATATTTTTGCCTCCATCGTACTATGGTAGACGAGATAATTACTGTATAATTAGAGATATTGTGTGGAAGAAGTAGATTTAAGATGGCATATTTTCCATTAATGATAAGAACAAAGAATAACACTGTTCGATTGTGGAAGGGGTACAAATATTAGAGTCAAAATTAGTCTGGTGTGTATTCACCCCCTGCCACACACCCTAGCGGCGACTTGCAAGGAAATAAAAAGTAGAAAAATACAAAAAGTTCACTGATTCGCGTTCATTCTATTTAGCGTTTGAGTTCGTAGATTCGTTGCCTGTAGCAGCCCTTTACTCTTCCCTTGCCATTGCTAACTCCCTCAATCGATTCTTCTCGAAGTCTTCCAATTACCGTCCTTCTTTATTTGGCCTGCGTATTTATCCCCTGCCCTTTCTCTCATGACACCTTCCTCTCTAATTTCCCTTCCAGCATTGTTCTACATTTTCATAATGCCTTAAGATTGACCCGATCCATCCAGTTCTTCTTTTCTCCATTGTTCTTCTTATTGGCTTTTAACCATGTACTTATCTGTATACCTACTGCATATACTCTGTATACTATTTATGTTTTTATTGGTCCAACTTCATGTTCATATTTTTTTAAATTCACATTTTTTTTGGTCCCAAAGAAAAATTTTTTTTCAATCAAAAGATATGTTTAATGACATAAACAATATTTTGCTCAAGCTGCACTGACTCTAATTGTGATCGATTTTAAATCTAGATCGTGTGTCTATTGTATGACCGAAGTAATTCCGTGATTACCAATGAGTCCACAGTAAAGTTGAAGTCCGGGAGCATGATCCATATTCATATTGTAAAATATCATTTTCGTTCTATCTCGTCGTTTATATTGAGAACCGAGCCGGATTCTCATAAAAGCCATTATCAAGCCCTTGACAGTGGTCTTGATAATTCAACAAAACTTCTTCAAACTATTCATATCTCCTGACAGTGAGTTTAACGGAAAGCCAAAAGAGCCATTCACATCAAACCTCTGCGCTGAAACCGAATACGATTTCGGTGCAACTCCGGGGGAGGAGTGGGAAACCCTATGGTGGGCTAATGACGTCGACATTAAATGAGGCCATAGAACTAAGCACGCGCTGCGGGTAGTGCGCCAATATGACGGATGGGGCCGAGCGAACTTCCATTCCCCTTTGGAATACCCAATCTTTCTCCTTTTTTCCTCGAAGAAAGACAAAACGAAAATGGAGGAAGAAATACGATTAATGAGATTTTGGGGAGGAAAAATCGGCTTTCAACAGCTGGCCTACTTTGGCAAATCTTGGAATCCTTATGGAAATTGGCACGAGGTGGGAGGTAGAAACTGTTAATGTAAATTTTCTAACGAATAAGATAGGTTCTTCTGGATTTAGGATTGGAATTTTGTGCATATTATGGAGTTAGTCTCTTTTGTGTGTGGCTATATTTGATTCATTAACCTACATTTTTATAATGATCAATGTTTTTGAGTATCTCCTTCAGTTTGCAGAAATTCCATTTTTTACATTTTTACAACTTTAGGTCTATGATAGGATTTTTTTTCTATTCTAGATGGCGTTGACTTGTGGTTTCAAGGTACCATACAGAATAGATTTAAGAAATGACAGTCATATTTTTGTCATTCGCCAAAAATTATGAAAGCTTCGGACTTGACCACTTAACTAGAACAGCGTTCCTGCTACTTGAGAGCATTTAGACTTCCTGTATTATCCTTTGTGGTTGAATAAAATGGCATTCTGTTTCATAGAAATTCTCATACATTTTAGAAATGAGTATATCACTGATGATTAATTTTAATCCCAGTGCATACAATATTTCATCTTTAATCTTGCTCGCCTGTTTCAGGTATTGTAACAATAGAGCAGTTGAGTGATATAACACCATTTTATGGAAAGAAATTAACATTATATAATTGCTACTCTATCATTCAGGTCTTTTTCCGACTGTGAGGACAATATCCAACCTCAGGCTACTTAATGAAGTAAAAGACATCTAAAAATTCCAAGTTATTTTTGCCTAACGAGTTATTTACAAATTCCAAAGAAACTGCGGAAGATGCCGCAACAGTAACTGTTAACGGAGTCATCCGCTAATGTGCATTTCAATGCAACAATTTCAGAGTGTAAAAATCATTCGCCTTGACTGGGACTCGAACCCAGATCCCTCAATATCCGGTCGAGTGCTTTAACCACTTAAGCTACCGAGGCGTCCTCTTAAACTCTGAAATTTAGTTATTTACCTATTTCACCAGATATGATATTATGTTTCCAGTTCCCTCTTCAAAATTAACTTTCCCATATTCCTTATGAAACCAATAAATCTTCATTTTTTTATGAAAATTTTCAAAACATTTCGTCAGATGTCATACCTAAGGTTTCATAACTGCTGTCAACACATCTAAGATCAGCAAAAAATTGTTTCCAATAGTAAGATGATGAACTTTTTGCAAATAATTAACTGATATCCGACCCACGGCTCTCTGAGTTAATTTCTGCGTAAATGTATTTTGCGATGGTGATGGCATTGGCTCGTCCGAATGAGAGCATTCAGTTCCCACATGCTTGGCGTTGGGCATTCAAGGGGCGGGCATATACGGGTGCATGTGTTGAGTAGAAAAGCCTGGGGAATAGAAAAGTAAGACTTAGGGAGAAGATTAAAAGAAAAAAAGCATGGCTTCGAAGCACTGGGAATTACCGAATCTCTCGATGCAAAATGCATGTGCCGGCACCTAAAAACCCTCATCCCCACCCGATCGAAGACTCGAAAGTTGAAAGTACTCGTATTCCACCCCTCCCACCCTCAAACTGAGTTAAATTTAACCTTTCTCCTCCCCCAGTAGTCCTCCACGTCTCGATCGCCGTAATTCTCGGCATTCTGTCTGCTCTTCTATTCATTGAGTTCTTTCGTCGTTCCCCCCCCCCCAACTTCTCCTCCCAGTTCCCTCTTCCTTGCGATCCTCCCCCCGGAGCTACTTCAACCCCTCATCTCCTCCAACCCGCCCCCACCATAATGCCCAACGCCTCGCCTCCATCGGATATCAATCCCCATACACCTTCCCCTGAAGCTCTGACTCTTGCTCCTCCTCTCTTCCTTGCTCTCCTAGGGTTTATTTTTTTATCCCTCTTCATCCCTTGCGAACATTACAGCCCTCTCGCAATTCCCCTGCCGACACCCTCCTCTTCCGCATCCTCCTCCTATGCGCAATATACTACGCAGCAAAGCTCCAAATACACCATTACCCTTCCAACATAATCCTCCTCCTTCTCCCTCCACTTTTCTCTCTCGCTTCTCCCCTCCTCCCTCCTGTGCCTGTTTCCCTCTGACCAGTACAAACCCCCATAATACCCCAGTCTTCCCTTCCCCACTCATTTTTAACACCTCTTTTATTACATTGTTACAGATTCTGCTTTGTCTCCTTCACTTTCTCGTTGCTATTAACCGAGTGATCTTTACTCTTGAGAGCATTCATGAGAATTTTCATCAGAGAAAACAATATCCTCTATTCTTACTCCTGTACTGTTCCTCATTCATTATGATGAAAATGATCGTTGATTAGAGGTTAATAGCATTATGAAAGATCGGTGAAAAAGGAGATAGGCTTACATTAGAAGCTTTTGAGAATTGGGTAAGAAGAAAGATGGATAAGGCGAAATGGACGGAAAGGAAAACAAACGAAGAAGTACAAGGTATAGCGGGGCGTAAGGGAGATTGTTGTTGGGTGACATCCAAAGGAGGCAGAAAAAATGTTAAAGGGTGTGACAGAAGGGTGAATGTTAGGCAAGTGAGGCAGGGGGAGGAAAATAATGAACCCATTAAGCGTAATTAATTGAGGTAGAATGTAAATGGAATTGAGTCATTGATTATAGTCGTGTCGGTTTTCAGGTTGCCTTTCGTTGGATTAGAATGATAAATACAGCGACGTGCCCATCCGAAACATACGATTACACTATAACCATAATAATAAGGGTTATAATAAAACAAAATATGTAATGGGTGTGCCACCTTTCTATACGTTCTCCGTGTATTCTCATGGTCTTAGGCGTGACGGTTTATATATTTACTTCTATATCTTCCGATGAAGACCTCTTCTCAGAATTCCGTCGAAATGATCAAGAAATAACGTGAGTGATCTTTTTGTGTGTGTCAATATTGTTTGTTGCTGTCCAATTTATTATATATATAAAATATTATATAATATATATTATATATATGTATATGTTTATAAATACACACGCGCATATAAATGTACAGGGTGCGTTCCGAAAGTAATGCAATTGATTACCCGCGCCGCTGCTATTGGTTGAAGTAAGATCTCAAGCCACTTGGAGTAGGTAGGGGGGGACGCTAAGCTTTGCCGCGAAACCAATCTCGGTGCTCTCCAAGCTGAGGAAGCGGCAGGATGTCAGTTATTGTAAACACACAGTGTATTGTAAACCGACAGTGTCACGAGAAAATAGAATCGACGCGCGAGCAACGTCAAGCGATGACTAAGTTTTATGCTAAACTGAAAAAATCTCTTGAGGAGACAAACAAAATGATTCGTGAGGCTTACGGGGACACTGCTTTGTCCTAGTTACAAGTTTCGAGGTGGTTAAAGGCCTTTAAGGAGGGCCAAGAAGATGTTCACGACGAACAACGCTCTGAGCGGCCGTCAACCAGCAAAACCGACAACAATTTGGCTCGTGTTAGACAATTGTTGGACTCTAACCGTCGATTGAGTATCAAGATGGTTTTAATGCAACAATTTCAGAGCGTAAAAATCATTCGCCTTGACTGGGACTCGAACCCAGATCCCTCAATATCCGGTCGAGTGCTTTAGCCACTTAAGCTACCGAGGCGTCCTCTTAAACTCTTAAATTTAGTTATTTACCTATTTCACCAGATATGATATTATGTTTCCAGTTCCCTCTTCAAAATTAACTTTCCCATATTCCTTATGAAACCAATAAATCTTCATTTTTTTATGAAAATTTTCAAAACATGGACTGGGCTTTTAACCTCGTGGACAGTGGCGCCTCGCGCACGACTACGAATGCATGTGACATTGTATGTACGGTATTTCGTCATAACATCTAGTTCCTTTAAAAGCCCCAAAATTTCAGAGTTTAAGAGGACGCCTCGGTAGCTTAAGTGGCTAAAGCACTCGACCGGATATTGAGGGATCTGGGTTCGAGTCCCAGTCAAGGCGAATGATTTTTACGCTCTGAAATTGTTGCATTAAAATGCACATTAGCGGATGACTCCGTTAAAAGTTACTGTTGCGGCATCTCCCGCAGTTTCTTTGGAATTTATCAAGATGGTTGTCCATGGACTGAACTTGTCGTCTACTGTTGTGTTTTGCATTGTTACAGAAGTTTAAGCGACGGTGAAAGGGTGCGCCAAACTCGTGCCCAAGGTGTTGTCAGACGACCAAAAGACCAACCGAGCGGAAATTTCAAGTGAGATGTTCCAACTTATTGAAAATGAACCTGATTATTTGAACAACGTCATCTTTTGTGAGGAAACCTGGGTTTATGAACGCGACCCAGAAACAAAACGCCAAAGCTCTGAGTGGCACACCGACCAGTCCCCCAAGCCCAAAAAGGCAAGAATGAGCAAATCAAAACCAAAAATCACGCCTTTCAGGGCACCTACCCTCTATATGAAATAAGTACTAGCGAACAAAGTCAAAAACACAGAATCACACCAAAAAGAAAAGAAACACACTTGCTTTCCGTGACTTTCTTTTCTTTTCGGTGTTTCTGTCTTTGTTCACTAATGCTAACTTCACGTGTACATTATTATTCACATCCGTGAGACTTTCCTGTATATATATATATATATATATACATATATATATATACATATATATAGATATATATATGCATATATATACATACATATATATATATACATATATCTATAAAACACTTTGTGAAAGTCTCGCAGAAGTAAATAATAATGAAACGAAGTTAGCACTATTGGACAAAGACAAATACACACAAAAAAAGAAAAGAAACTCATTTGGTTTCGAATTTTCGGTGGTCCAAACCACCTTTCTCAAGGAAGAGGAGGACAGAAATGTCTTTATCTTGCAAGTAAAGATTTTCAAGGAAGAACAGATTTGAACTTTCCCTCTCAAAGAAGAGGAAAGATGGAATGTTCTCAAGGAAGAGAAGAGAAAGAAGGTTCCTTCCTATGAAAGGGAATGAAGCCCGCATAGGAAAGGAACTTCCTCCATATGCCCGTAATGGTTTCCCAGGAAGATCTGGTATTCGAAAAAAATCATAGGTTGGGTGAAACTGCAGCTACCTAGAGAGGCTGCTCCGGGAATCGAACCTGGACACTTCGGCCAGTAGTCCAACGCTCTACCCCTGGACTACCACCCCCCACACATGGATATATATATATATATATATATATATATATATATATATATATACATATATATATATATATATATATATTTATATATATATGATTAGAGGGATAAGGAAGTCATGAATGTAGAAACATAAAGTTAGTGAGGAAGGCGGAATTGAGCCTGGAATCTTGAGTTTTCTCAACAGAAGCCCGGGAAACTGAAACTCCGTAGTCACTTCCCGCTCTTGGATTTTTTTTTAAGGGAAGGATAAAAGAAAGTGATGACAAGGTTGTGGTTTGGAATTGCGGACGTCAGTGCCAGGTCTTTTTAAAGTAAGAGGCTGGATGAATGAAGGTGCGGAAGTTTCCAGACCTAAAGGGAAAGTAGGGGAATGCCTGATGAATAATACATTATTCAGTAGGGGATCCTTCTTTCTCAGCTGCACATTTTTATTTTGTTTTATTGACTCCAGTCGTTGTCATTTTCACTGCTAAGTATACGATATCTAGAACAGAACTGCACTTCTCATAACCCTCCTCCAAATCATTAGGAGGAAGAATTTGATGTTTTCACCCATCGTCTCCGGCATATTCTTGAACACTAGTTTTGAAAGTCCTACCTTTTCGACCCATATGCAGCGAACTATTTGTCTAATTCCCCTCTTATGCGCAATGGGGTTTTCTTCTGGGTCACATTTATCATTCGTTTTTGGTATTGCTTTTATTTATTTCATCGAGTCATTAAATGTTTTAAAAATATTTTTAATGTGGGGAAGCACATTTTCTTCTCTTAGTAGCATTCCAGGTTTGCATGACCCCCGCAACCCAATATTTACTTTTTATCCGATAATTTGATAATCTCATGGAAAATATATTCCTAGGAGCAATAATCCACAGTATTTCATTTGGTCCATTGCAAAAGTTGGTGGAATCGAGGATATGTTGTTTTCGATGTAGCCCTGTCCAACAGTTCTTACATTTCTAGTATAATTAAGTACAGGATGTAAATAATGATATTTACTTTAACATTTGGCTTTGTCTCAGAAAGTGTCTGCAGGTAAAGCATGTGATTGATCGCTTCTAATTTCACATATTAGTAAAAAGTGAAATGCTTACCAACCCAAGCTCAAGATGTAATGGTCCAAAATTTTATCTCCGATATTTCTTTTCATCTTACCCATTCCTATATGAACGCCCTAATAATGGCTAAATTACACGTCAAAAGGTTCCTATGAAAAAGTTTCATGGATAAAGTCAAATTCAGCTGTGATAACTAAAGTTATAGCAAGCTATGGCGTAAATATATACAAATTTACAGAGTAAGAAAAACGGTAAACGTATCAAAGTAATAAAGATGGTGGTAAAGTCAAATACATAGAAAGTATAAATTCCATTTTGAGAATTTAATAAAAGTTCGCAACATTTTATTTGAGTATACATATAAATGAGAATGTAAATATACGCTCATATCATCTTCGGTCTATTTGAAGTCTCATGGGAGTTTATTTTCCATTATTCCATTCCTCATTCATTAAAAATTATATTATGTTACATGGATATGAACTCTTTGCATTGCCGTTCGCGGATTCATGTATCTTTATTATTTCAATTACTGAGTCTGATTAAATTTCACCTGGAACTCGGCACTTTCAAATCAGTACAGATATTTCATTTCCGTTCCCCGACAGTTGCATTTCCAGGAATGTCGTTTACTATTGCTATAGCACAGTTTAATTGCAAAGTCTATGTTTTTTAACATGTATTTTTGTTCCAGCATTCATAGCATCCGTGGATAGGATCTTTAAAAATTATTAACCGAGTAATAAGTTTATTGCTGAATACTTATCTTTGAGTTAAAGGAGTGTAAATAAATGAAGGCAAAACAGAGTATAACTGACGTTTTACATCGGACTTAAATTCATACTTAAGGTCATGCCACTCGTTGGTTATTAACCACTTCTCAATCCTCTACTCACATAGGTTCGTATTTGCATTCCATTCCGTATCAATTACGATTAAGTATCAAGCTTCATACTTTTATTTATTCCTCATTCATTCATCCCTTTTCGTCATTGACATTTTATAAGTATACCAACTCAAAATATTCTAAAAATATTTTGTTTTTTTTAAAGAAATTGCTTTTCTTAGCGGGTAGCATTATTTGCCATTTAATATGGACAAGAAAATTTTTACAGCATAAGAGAAATGTAAAAAAATAATTTCATTTATTTTTTCGAAAATATTTTCAGCTACTTCCATATTTTCCCCCGACCATCGCATTTCTTTCAATCGCACAAACTACACGCTTGGCTTTGTGAATTGTATATTTCCAGTTTACAAAAAATATGGAGGCTCAGGCAAAAGTAATGAGTTCATGTTGCCTGCTGGAATATCTGTTTTTGGCTGTTAAATGTGCGAATTGGCTAAAGCCGTCGAGGCATCTCCAACTGAATGCCTAACACAGCTACTGTTATCTTTTATTTTATTTCCATTTCATTCCTCTCCATCCTTCGAATCAACTTTCGAGATAATTACTATGGTGTTCTTTACCTTCCTCTATTATCAATTCGTTTCTCGTTCTTTTATTTACCTTCCTGTTGAGCCGAAATGTATGCTAATCCGTTTCATTCTGCTCCACCCCCATTCGATCTTTTTGTTTATTTTCCCACCCCATCCTCCTCATAATTATAGTCTTTTACTTTCATCCTTCTTCTTCAACCCTCTCTCTCTGAAGTTTACCGCCCTCATCAATGCCATTCTCTCGCTCTTCCCTAAACCCACATTCCCACTCCTTCTCTCATTCTCGCCTTCCATCGTCCATTACCCCTTTACCCCCTCCGCTCGCTCGTCCCTTTGTGACCCATACTCGGCGCCCGGAGCTAATCAGGACGCTGATAACGTAAGCAATAAGCGTCGGGGTAAGATTTCGGCGTTGGCGTCTCACGGTCGGCTACAAACCCGCCCGGCCTCCCTCCACACATAGGCCAGCCACAACAATGTAGTAAGTTTGCACCGTGTGATTCGATCTCGTCCTGTTTTGATAAGGCAACGAGACAATCGGGAGGCAGAGTGGGAGGAGGAAGGTCTGAGGGGAGGGTAAGAGACGACAGAGAGAGTTTATGGCTTAATATGAGAGGGTGTGGAAGGGATGAAATGAGATATGTCATAATGGGGAAGGGGAACCAACACCACTGCATAGGACCCGGGGAATAATTAAATGGAGGCTATGTGCGTGGGTAGAGGAGAAGGGTGACTAGCCCACGGCGTGAAGTTCTGCCTACTGGGATTGGCCGACGATCCATCTACAAGTAATAAATGAGGCTTAACTGTTCATTAAATATAGGGTTTCTTTCATATCTTAGGTTTCATTAACCTTGACAGAGTTCCTAGTAGTGGTCCTGTTGGATTGGCATTGAAATAAATTTAACCATCATTACTTAGCTTGCGGCTTCTTTTTAGAGCTTTTGTGATATTTTTCATCAACGATGGCAGGAAAATGTTCAGAAAAGTAATGTCCATATACAATTGAAACCAATCAATATGAGAAAAATCAAATATTTTGTATTGACCGAATTTTGTGCTAAATTAATTTCATGCTCAAATTTTTCCTCTGCTTTGAGTTACTTAGGAATGCATAGCAACTTGGTATATATTCGTTTGTAATATAAAAAAATTAATTTTATGAACCATTGAACTAATATAATTTATTTCTACAATATAAACTATATTACAAGTATAACTGCATTAATTTACTATGAAATAATGTACATCTATACTCACTAGTGTAGTAATGGAAATAATGGAAATATGAGATTTTTGAAGTTGGTTCCAATGGTAACTTGCCGTTGAGGAACCAATGGGTAGGGAAATCCAATCAAAATTTCACTTCTTATCATCGGAAAAGATGTGGAGGAGTGAAATTTTTTTCACACTAACTGTCGTTTCGAGTTAATCATTTTATGTGAAAGATTATTATTATTATGAGGTAATCTACCGGTTAAGGTAGGTTTTTGGATGGACACAACTACCAAATAAATATTTTGTGACTCCTAACAAAACACAATCCAGCAACCTAGTCTACATCAACTATAGTGTCCATCATTTAAATCTTGGGAATGATAATTGAGGTGGTTTCCCGTTGCCTTCCTCAATAGTGTTTTTAACGTGACGCCATCACTTATTGGCCGCCCCACTGGGATCAGACGCCATTACAGCCGCCTCACTGAGGCACAGACGCTGCGTGGACTACCTTTCGTCTGGCTCCTAACCTTCGACCTATCTGGCATGGGTAACCCTGCCAGGAGCAATTATTATTACTCCCGCCAACACAGCTCTTTGGGGTCATCGGAACGCACAAGCCCCTCCACCACGTCAAGGTTGTAGTCCATAAGAGGGTATGTAAAATAATTAAAGAAATATATATTTGAAAATGTAAGAGCCGGAAAAGTAGGACCGCGCCCGCATACTATATTAACCAATTCTTCCCCTTACTCTTTATCGTGTAAAGTTGATCCCATTCTAATATCATATTGAATTTAAGAGTATTTTCCTCATCGTGACATGTGCGTTAAAGTTTTTTTATGAAATTAGCAATGCATAATACGTTATTAATGGAGAGACAATACACACATTCGTATTATTTATACTTACAATATTTTGTATCAGCATTATTGAGACTCCCATGCGCCTTCGATTTTGATCACGGTTTTGCCCCATGCGTGTTTAACCGTGCGGTTTTCGTGCCTGTGATATTCCAGGTAAAAATTTCTTGAAATTGTTAAAATTACGTACAAAAATATATTTTCAGTCGATTTTTTACCGCTGTTGTGATAATTGATTCCGCTATTTTTAATCCCATGGTTGTAAGTTTGACCCATATTAAATGCTAAAATAAAGGTTAAAGAGGGCCAGAAAAAAGAAAATTTCAGTGGAAATTGTGCAGAGCGAAGAGAAAGGCTAAAACAGATGAAAAACAGGATATTTAGGTGGAATTGAGATCAAATATTGAATGCAAATACGATCCAGCCAAAATGACGTCTTGTCGATGAAGTCTAACAGTAGATTTTTTGTGTATGGGTGACTAGTATTCCTTAATATTAGCATAGTTGCGAGGTATGGGGGACGTAGGGGACGTTGATCATGATCCCGCTTGCACACAAAACACGCCAAATATTGTAAAATTGCTTTAGATGCCCTCAATGACCAATTTTTGGGATAAAGTATAGAATAAATGATTAGCAATCAGGCGCTCCCCTCGCTTCGTGTCGTCATGTATTGACACGTATACATTGTTTTACTTCTCCTAGCAAAAACTGACATCTGATATAAATTCATCTTCATTCCGCATATTTCCCCTCTCCTTACATTCCGTCCAACATGCCTATTTTATTCCAATCCCTTCCTCGTTTGCCAAGCGTTCTCCCCTGAGTCACATTATTTAACATTCTATCACCAATCAAAATGCTTTTCTTTCCTTGGATTTCTTCCAACAATCCTCTCTCCTTCCCCACCATGCTCAGCACCACCTTGTCCGTTTTCCTTTCAGTCCACTTCACGTTTCCCATCCTTCTCTATGTCCACAGTTCAATTGCCTCCGATTTGCACCTATCACCTTGCTTCAACATCCATTACTACGAACCGATCAAAACCACTCGTCGCCCCTCAAAGTTTTGACGATTCTTTTCTTGACATTCTTACTCAACGTCTTTGCTATCAATTCTCCCTCCTTGTGAAAGCTTCCCGGCCTATAGAATTTCTTCTTCTTATGTCCATACTTCTTTGACAATTTTGGCTCCAAATACTTCCAAGATACCAAAACTTTTTCACCTGCTCTAGTTTATGAACCTTTATTTTAATACTTAACTTTGCCTTCCTATTTTTCTAAAATTGCTTGACGTTTATTTTGTTTACATTGATTCTCACCCCCGACCTTTACCTCTGACTTTCGAATGCGCTCAGCAAAGCTCGCAATTCCTTGGCTCACTGGCAAATTAAAACTTAATCATCCGCTAAACTTAGCGATTTTATGAATTCTCGGCTTTCATTGCCATTTTCGTTTCTTCCCATATTTATTTGCCCGCTCCTCCGCGTATTTGTTAATGCGTCGGGATAAAGAAATAAAATTTGTGAAAGCGTGAGACTCAGCTTTTGCGACCCCCCCTTGTTCCTGGAATATTTCTCCTCTTCTTCCTTCTTCACACTCACGCCCTCTCACTCTTACCCACTTCCTTCCTCCCGAATTTTCCCACCCCCATTCACCTCTCAGCATTTTTCCTTCCGCCGTCTTCCTCCTCATTCCCTCCCTCAACCCTCCGCCATTTCCTCCACCCCTCCATCCCATTTCCCGATGAGACCATCGAAGGGCCCCGAGTGGCCAGTCTCGTTACGCCCGTCAACCTACCACCCCATCGCCCGTCCCCAGACCCCCTGGCCTACCCACCCCCCTTTAACTCACTTGCGCCACCCCCGATCGGCCTTATCCCACTCCACTGTCACCTTCCTACCACCAGCCACCCCTATGGCAATCCATCCTCCTTCCCCTTTCACCTCCGAAAAATCCCGCCCCTTCCATTCCTTCTCTGATGCACAAGAAGGCATGTTTATGTGTGCGTTTATTTACATGCAGTATAATTCTAATGTATAGCATATATATATATATATATATATATATATATATATATATATATATATATATATATGTGTGTGTGTGTGTGTGTGTGTGTATTTTGTGCATCAAAGTGTGTGTTTGCGCGGGTAAATGTGTATTCATGCACTCGCGTGCACTCATAAAAATGTATATACTTACATGCGTATTATGGAGGTGGATACATACACGCGCACGCCGTATGGTTGGACGACCGGGATTGGGGAAATGGCTAGGAACTGAGAAGGGTATATACGCAGGGGAAGGTGTGTCGGGGGGGGAGAGGTAGAAAGAGGGGACTTCGTGGATCCGTCTAGAAGCACTTTTATGGTTTTTCGCCCTGGCGAATAGCTCCCCGCATACACACACATACACACCACTTCCCCCCTATCCGCGACCCTCATACTCTCCTTCCTCTCCCCCCAGTCTGACACACCAAGGCCCGTTCCCCAAGCACCCCCCAGCCCCCTCTTCCACGCCCTCTCCAACACCCCCCCCTCACTGCCATACACCCCCATCCCGACGCGCACCTGAACTCCAGCGACTCCCCATGCGTCAGATGCCTCAACCACTCGCCATCCCTCACCCTTTCCCAACGGGGGGCGTGGAGCGGGGGAAGGCGAGGATGGGGTTTTAAGCCTCACCTTTTGCACTCCCTCCCTCCTCCCATACCCCCATTTCCTCCCACCCAAACCCCTCCCGAGAAAACCCCTCCCTCCCCTGTTTTCTCCCTATCTCTCTCTCTCCTTCCTCCCCACTCCACTCTAAATAAGAGCGATCCTCCCTTCCGCACCACCCCCCCTGATCCGAGCCGCGCCCTCAACTACCCCCCTCCCTCGAGTCCCCACCACCCGCAACGAACATTACATTCCCAGGGAGAGAGGTCCGGCATAGTCTTCAGTTATATATCCTACCTCTCTCCCCTCTCTCCCTATCCCTCCTCCTTTCAGTTGCCTCTCCACGGGGATTGCAATGCTTTTGGGGATTTTTCCAGCCGGAAATAGTGAGGGTTTTGAGATGGTTTTTGGGAGTAGAGGGTAGGGGCTATTTCGTAGGGTGGAGAGAGCCAGGGGTTTATAGGTATGGGATGGGTTTTCCGGCGGGAGGGGGAGGGAAGGAATATGTGGTGATGGGTAGGGAGAACCCGCCGTTATTGCAGGTGGGGAGGTGGGGTAAGAAATGAAGGAAGAGAGGTAGGGAGAAAGAGAGAGGGCTTTGCGGCAATTAGGCGTAACTCTTGCTCAAGGGCAAGCGATGTCGATCCCAGGTCGCCATCCTCCTTTAAACAAAGGAATGTGACGGAAGGGCGTGGGGTGGCGCGGAGATTGCTCGGAGGCCGGGCCTTATTGGGCCGGGAGGGGGCGTTTGGCAGGGGAATGGGCCTGGGAGGCATACGCATCCATCCCTCCCTCATTAGTCCTCCCAGAAAGCACACGATTCAGCCGCAGTTTGGATGTAATTGGTTTGAGAGAGGAACTGCTGTTCGGGCAGGAACTGCAAATGGAGCGACAAAACTGTTTGGTTTCTGTGCGGTTGGAAATGGAATAGAATTGACTAGCATCTCCCCTGAGTCTGAATTACGCTTGAACTCAAAGATGGGAAGTTTGGGAGGCGAATTGATGCGCGCGACAGCATTCTGGGAGATTGTTTCGGCAGTTCTGAGCCGTGATCTTAAACTATCTCAATTCCCAATGTATTCTTCATGACTCTTAAGTGCCATCTAACATCAGTTAAGGCTCTCTGATTTTTCGGGTAGGATGAACAACGATTTATATGTCACGGTTGAATGAAGAACGATAAAAAAATCTCAGCGAACACGAACCATTAACCTAAATGGATTAGTCGTTAATATTGAGGATGACGTTTTTTAGAACTGAGCTTCCTTCATTTGTTTCTATGCTTTCTGCATAGAAATCATTATGATATCTGAGAAACCTGCATGCTCACATCATCACAGCTCTATTAATAACGCGTGAGGTGATTAATCCTTTCATGATTTAACTACTTCGAGCACGACTAATCCCACCGAATTACATAGTGGCATAGGCGGATTGAGAGACCTTTCTTCACCTCCGCGAAGGGGCATTATATTTAGTGACCCTTTTTTTAAAGAGAATTCGGTGTGTTGTGCGTTTAATAACATCTATATGCATTTTGGGGTCCATTGTTTCGTGCACTTCAATTATTCATCAGCCATCCCGATGAATGCCTAGGTCCTTTCGTTGACAAAGAAAAACGTGAATTGTTAAAATTTGAAAAGTATTTCTGAGTTTAGCCTTTTGCCAACCAAAATTCTCGAATCGAACGTAATTTAAAGAAATTAATAAAATAGCACAGTGGAATTATTTTTGTGCAAATGTTAGCTACGTCTGAATCGTATGGTTGCCTATAGTTTTTTTTCGGTGTATTTATCTATTGGTATTTTTTATTCTACGTGTATGCTCCTCTCTATTTGTGACCCCATTATTGCTATGGAACTAAGCGTGCCTATCCCCTTCTTGAACTTAAACTCATCATCCCCTAATTTATCATCTGCTCTCCTTTCCATCTTCGAATTGATATGACACCAATACTTTATTAGTTGCGTGCCAATTCAAAGTCATTGCTCTTTAGTCCTCACATAGTTGCCTTTCCTTTTTTAGGATGGAAATTAACACTGATCTGACAAAATCTTCCAGACAATTCCTTCCTCATAAATGCTAGGAATTAGTCCGTGAGGAATCTTCCTCCCACGTTTTCCTAAACCCTTAAATAGTTTCCCGGGAATCTTAATCTACCCCCACCGTCTCGTTTGGTTTCAAATCCCTCAATTCTCTTTTTATCTCGCCTCTAAATATGCCTAGATCCAAGCGCAACTCATCTTGTCACATTTTCTATGTATAAACTTTCTGGGTTACTATACATATTTACCTTACAGCTCCTCTAGGTATACTTTTTATCCCTTTTAATCTTTCCTACGTCGATTGATACTTTCCCTGCCACATGTTAGATATGGTGCACATATTTTCCATTCTTACTTTGTAATAGTGATACCTCTGTCACCTTTTTGGACAACGCACCAATTTCCCTCTTCCTTTGCCAACTCTACAAACCATTGTACTGCGTCTTTCGCCACGCTTCTTTCACCCTATTAATTACCCGCATCAGTTTATTTATCGTTTACCTCTTTAAACTTTCATCTCCTCAATCATGTCGATATAGTCTTCTGTTTTTTTCTCTTGTTTATTTTTGTATTCTAATCGTCTTTAATGGATGGTTTTCTTGTTCTTCCTTTTTACCGTCTTAGTTTGCGAAGTTTTTTTCGAATTTTAGCATGTAAATATCCCATCAAGTGACGCTTAGTATAATGAAACATATTTCAATCATAAAGACCCCTTAATTCAGCTTTTTTATCAGAGGGGTAGAATCAGGTTACGAATTGTTAGTGTCTTGATATCTTCTTGATTTTTTTGTAATGGACAACATTATAAATATGACTTGCCTAGTGGAAAATAGTATTCTGGCCTGTATTTGATATTTGCACTGGAGCGTACACTTTCCTATACAAGGGCGCAGGAATATTCAACGGGAATAATGGCTGAGATTATAAGAGATTCGTATTTTTCCTATCCTGTACGCAGGAATATTCAACGGGAATAATGGCTGAGACTATAAGAGATTCGTATTTTTCACCGGGTCTATGTAGTTTGAGTGAGGAAGAGGAGGCTATTTATAAAATAATACGTTTCCGGAAGGAGTTGCTTGCCTTCAAGTTTCCTCATCACTTTTAGCATGCAGAAAATTCAGAGGAATCCTAAAAACATAAAATATAAAACTGTTGCTGAATCAGTAAAAATTTCTCTACCCTGTCTTCGGATTTGTATCGGTCAAAATTCTCCACCGTTGCTGCGGTGATTGAGCTTCATTGAAATCTCCTGTGGAAAAAATTGTGCCCTAACCGCTGCCCACTCGCATTGCCCTCGACTCAGCCCGATCGCAACTCGCAGCGACTCGCAACCGATCTCTTTCCTCCAGCTCAGCCGTCCATCCTAATGCACGCACACACAGTCGCGCACGCACGCACACACGTGCGCGCATTGCCAATTCCTTCGGTGTCTTTCCGACCGTGCACCATGCTCCCCATGACTCTCCTCCCTTGCATTTTGCGAGGTCGGAGGGTGGAGCCGCAGTACTGAGGCCCAGGGGGGAAGGAGGGAAGGTGTAATGGATAAGGAGGGGAGTCCCGAGACTGAGGTTGAAGGTTCGGGTGGAAAGAAGAGGGTGGTGGGGAAGAAGAAGATTGCAGGGGTGATAGATTGAGAAGGGGAACTACGATGCTGTAGTCAAAGGTTTTTAAGCCCTCTGCCTAAGCTTTCAGTTCAAATTGTGCACTGTTCCAAATCTTTCTCTCCTATTGGTATACTATATTTCAAATTCCCACTGAAAGGATCAATTTCGGGCATGCCTTTGAAAATGCCTACCTGATGTATGCTTTGGGAACATTACAAGCATCTTTAGATATACTCGTATTATAGGACCAAGAAACTCAGTTTAAATATTTTGTTAAAAAAAATCATGCATTTAAGAGTTCGCTAATTATTGCTAAATTTACCTCACATTTCATTCATTAGATTAAAAGTAACATTGGATGAAAAACTCAGTTATGAATTACATGTTTTTCAAAGCTCAAATACTCATGATAAACGGAAATTCTTGTAATAGGGATTAACACTACTTCGAAACTACTTTGTTTATTTTTGTTAAGGCATCTGCAAAACTTATGGATTACTTGAAATTTGATATCGCTTATCTTGTTTTTCGTGAGTAAGAACCAAGTACAAGATTTTAATAATAAATGAACGCACTTTGCAGCTTCCACATGAATGTTTATTCGGCACGACCATGGTTTCGTCGCAGGGCATCTTCAGGTGACCTGAAGATGCTGCCTTGCAACGAAACCGTGGTCGTGCCAAATAAATATTCATATAGAAGCTGCAAAGTGCGTTCAATTATTATGAGGGTAAAAAATAATAGAAACTTTACACTTCCACACACTTTTAATGTCCTACGACCTTGGTTTCGATGCTGCGCATCATCATCAGGTGTTGATGGCCACCTGATGATGAGGCGCAGCATCGAAACCATGGTCGTAGGACATCAAAAGTGTGTGGAAGTGTAAAGTTTCTGTCATTTTTTACCCTCATCATGAAGGAATTCCACAAAGATAAGCCTGAAACTGTTAACTTCATTTATTATGAAAGACTTCCACCAAGTCACGCCTGGGACAGTTTCTTTCATAAGATTTTAGTGAACACGAAAAAATGAATTTTGTAAAAATAAAAGGACGAAAGACAAAGTGCAACTGAAAATATAATTTAAAACGCAGACACAGAATGCACAACGTTTATTCATTGTGAGAGAACAATTAAGGAATAATCCTAATTCTGAGCGGCGCTTATAAAATAATTGAGATAATAGAAAATTCAGTTATACAATTTTGGATTTGGCTTGGTCTGAAGAACGTCTGAGTAAGGTTTTGGCATTGCGTGTATACGTATTTTGAGGATAAAAATCCCATTTCCACTCTCTTTTAGACTATTTCTTCTTCTACTATCTCTTTTTTTTTAATATATCCCTTCGTATTAAATATATTTAATAAAATAGAATCATGACGTAATGTTGCAGGAAGACAATCCGTATCTGTTTGACTGGATGATATTAAATAGTACTTTTATCAATGTATTCGGAATAAAAATAAGACGAACTCGGATAAAATGTTTGCTATGAAATCCACTTTCAATGTGAATTAACGAATAGTATCTCTGTGTAAATAACTTTTTTCAACACCCAGTCACGTTCTTTAATGAGTTACTCTTTTACCCTTTTGATGTGCACGCAGATTTAGGTTATGTATTTATCAGTCTTGTCTTGATTGCGGACCGGAGGTGGGAGGGTAAGGATCAACTGGGACTGGATAGAAATACGAAAAAAGGGAAGAGGTCGGGTGGGTCGGTGGGCGGGGACTGCAGACTTGAGCATTCCGCTGCACGTGCGACAGCAATTGGGTTTGGAGGTTTCTCGAGTGTCGTTTCTTCTTGCTTCGGTTTGCCTTGCCACCCACTCCTACTCCAATTTATTCTCCATGCTCGTTAAAATGATCCCTCTCATCAGTGCCATTTCTCACGGAGACGCACTCATACCACTTTCGTATGACACTGTGTCATTGTTTTCGTCGGCCGCCCCCGTGTATCCAATTATTTCTTTGGGAGACCTCTACTTTGTCCCGTGGTGACATCAACAATTTTGTAAGTAGACCTAATGGAGAAAATTGTGTTGGTATACGTTAATCTAAGAGAATACTGAGAAGACTTTTCAGTCATAATACTGTAACATTAATTTGAGGCGGTATACATTTTCATTTAATTATGTAATTCAATTAGTTTTCCTGAAACGAGGTAAAAATACACCATTCTAAGAATGAAATCTAATTAAATAAAATAATATTTTCCCTACCTGACCACAAAAGTTTTAATTTTTGGTTCAATTTAACGTCTCTGTATGAAATATTTAGCATCAGTCAAATTTAAATGCAATTATGGCAGTAAATTTTAGAGTTAGAAATATTTAATGAAATAACCCAACTCGAAACGAGCTTTTACTTAGGAAATATCACATGGGACTAATGACAAAACCAATTAGCTGTCAGATATATTATTGTTTGGTAAAATATGCATCCGTATATATGTCTATGTATATACGCGTACACATATATGTATGTATCACTTTGTTCTTTCTCTCTTTCGGTCTGGTGGCTACTAAGAGCTACGTGCGCGTTAAACCTTTGAACCTGTTTTGAAGTGGCCACCGTGGTGTTGACTGAATTAGTCTAGGCTAAATTTAATAATAAACATATCACTCTCTTTGCATGATTTCACTATGAATAGTGGTGGACCCCTATACATTTCTCCTGAATCCGAGAAGTGTTTAAAATTTATTTGCATCTCAGAATTGTTTTCCGTAGTTCTGTCTCATGCATGGTAATGACTTTATCTATTCGTCTTCGGCGCATGCCTGGTGTGGACACACCCAATGCCACAAACCTTTCAGGTGACTTACAGAGTATTTACACAATGTATTATTAGATGAATGAAGAATTTAAGCGAACAACAAGAGTCACAAAACGAAAATTAATTATTAAAATAACAAATATCGTCATAAATAGAATCCTCGTTTAACAAGTGGTGAATATTTCATAGTGTTATTTAGTAATTAAATCAAAATAATTTATTAAATTAGGGAAAACCTAAGATGTGAATTCTCATCTCTACTTTTTTTATACCTGTTTTGGTTCTCATGAATACTGTTATTTCTTTCGAATATGTTCAAAACAACGGGAGTAGATTTACTTATTTTCGTTCGAAGTGTTTTTTCATTCTTTATTTTTCCTCGATTTATGGGACTCCTTTTCGTGGGGGGGGGGAAGCGAACCCTTGATAAAAATGCAGTGCGTAACTCGTCCGCCAGTCGATAATACTTCAAGTCGTCGATGGAAAGAGAAAGAGAGAGAGAGAATACGATCCCCATGCTCTCCCGACTGAAAGCTCTGGGTTGAGAATGTATACCCTTTGGCCGGGGTGACCTTACGACCTTAAATCGCAAGAGGGGCGTTCGCCACTCTTTGTCCCTCCCTTCCTGTCTCTCTCCCAGCACGCTTCCACCTCTTCCAGGAGGGGTCATAAGTCATTCGGATCACGTCTTCCACATGCATTCGAGTTTTAATGCGAGAAGTTTGGGAGGCATGGCTCCGTGTTGAGGAGAGCGGATAACCTCCTCTCTCTTACCCTATGTCTTTCACACACACGCACACAACGTGGTATCTCTTTCTCAACGTGGTAACAATTTCTAGTGGTATCTCAATAGTATGGGTTTCATTACTAGTCCCCTCGAGATTATTTAAAACTTCCATAAAACGAATCTTTCGTCTCTTTAAGTAACGCCAAGCACGTCACGATTAATATGAATATTAACTCATTGAAAATATAATGCATTGATAAAACCGCAATTGATGACTTTTTCTTCTAATGAAAGAGAGAGAGAAACTTCCCATTATCCTCGGCAGATAGTTGTAAGAGGGTTACTGAATGTCGTCACGACGAAACTATTCCTCCCACAATTCCCCGACCACAGAATAAAGTGTACTTAAGCGTTGATAGTTGGGACACAGCCATTCACCAAATACAAATAGTTTAAATATACTTTCGCTTGTGGAACTGTAAAAAGTTTGAGGCTGGAGAGAGTGGTATCTAAATGAAGGGTAAAAGTGAAATATTCATACGCAAATCATTCAAATTATAAAATTGTAAAACAGCATCAGCCGCTCCACTCCCAAAGAAAGGAGATGAATAAAATTGTAATTAGATTCAACTGAGTTATGACTGTTAGATGTTTCACAGTAAAATATATCATTCAGCTAGATCAGAATCCCTCTATTTCCAACCAAGCGCTTTCACTAGTTAAAAATGCCGAGGCATCCTTTGCCACCTGACAGGAAAATTGAAGAATCTGGCCTCTAATCCCGATCTAGAGGAATAATTTTTTTCTGTAAAATTTCTAGTTTATGTGTGCAGATCAAACTTTGACTCTAATAAATTTACTTGTGGCGGCGTTTCCCAAAACTGCTTTGAAAATGATTTATGGCTGTGTGTAAAACAGTACTGTAATCTAAACTGCACCGTAATATGAAGAATACATCTACATCTACCAAATACCATTAAAAACCAAAAAGTTGTGCGGTCGAGGGGGAGGGGGAGTGCAAGCACCAGGTGGAAAGAGTAAGGGATAAAGAAGAGGGAGGGTATTTAAGTGGTGAGAGTAAGGGAAAAAGCACTTACTTAAATCACTGGAAAGTGCATGCCTTGTGTTTCACACATGTACAAGTAATATATGCTAGCGCAAAATTTATTTTTGAATAACTTAATTTTATTCACTGGCGTATTGTATTTATAATGCGGTTTATCAGATTCATTAAAAGGGATGGGATAAAAATGCATATCAATAATATATGTTAGCAGGAACAACGATTGCATATTGAAATGTAAAAAGGTTAACTCTTTAAGTTAAAATGCTTTGAAGAGGCGTTAGAGACAAAACTGAAGACTGTGTCTGTTGTCGATGAAGAATAATGCTGACGCAAACCCTTAAAATAGGCAACGAAAAAATTTAGCAGACGATTTTAAATGGAATTTAATCACCAAGCTTATTTCATTCTGCGTATATCTCTTGCAAACGAAATATTTTTCTAATATTCAAAAACAAAATATCGAGGAGAAAGGTGTCAAAATAACAGGTTTTTCGAAACGATCTTGGGGCTACTTAATTTTTTTTGTTCTCTATTAGGGAATTATTCTCTCAATTACTTAAATGTTAGCATTCCATATAGCAGCCTGTTCTATTATCATAATATTAAACTCTAATTAAAGAGAGACCTGAGGAAATTACTAATTGTTATTTTACGTATATTCAAAATCATTTTTTTAAAATTAATTGGAAGTTTTAGGCGGCAGTAAATCGGGATTTATTAATGAATAGCCTCTTAAAATATTCCAGAAATAAGGAGAACCCCTTGTTTGTGTTCCCATTAAGGAAGAATAATCAAAAATATAGAGCTTCATTAAAAAGAATGTAGGAGTAATTTTTAATGGCCTATAATAATGTTTTAACAGATATGAAAAAAGTATGACTTTTCGCCGTATATCTGTAATTATTCCCAAATAAAACACCAATTTAGTGATGATGAACTTAGAGACTTAACGATATTAACACCTGAAATCAAAATTCCGTTTACTCTTCATTACTTCAACGCCTTCTTAGCATTTTTAACTCATAAGAAATTTAGAATAATAGTTTCATATGCAATTAATTTGTTGTAAGGTTGAAAAGGAAAAATGTAAAACAGTGCCAATGAGTCAATATAAATATCGCATTCGCTCACTCAGTCGTCGAAGGGGTACGCGAACTTTCAGAAGCCAGGAGTCTATTGGAGACTATTTCCAACACTTCGTCTCTCCGCAGACTCCGGATAAAGAAGTGAACGGTATTGATACTGCCAGGAAGTTACACCTAATCTGTTAATCAACCAGGTATGCACATGTGTAGATGAGAATTTTACAACTTGGCGGACACACCCGGTACGGTGGGAATATTCCAAATCTTTGGTTTTCCATTGAGATTTCAACGAATAATACATTATTATGCTTGACGAAAACAATGGCGGTTATTATGCTTGCTGAAAACTCAAAAACCAAGGTGGTGAAATTCAACGAATCCATTTTTAGAGACTTCCCTTATGTCAATAGTGATTGAAATTAGAGGATTTGATGTATAGGCGATATATTTAAGACAGAAGAGGCATTAGATATGTATGTACTCAGGAAGGAGGAGAGAGAAACCTGACTTCCGCATTGGCTCACATAAAATTAAAGTTACCAGCGCCTCCAAAGTTTGACGCCGACGGTCGATGGACTCTTCGCCGAAGTCCTAACGACGCGGTGGGATTGAAACGTCGCTCGAAAAGGAACCTCGTCTGCGGGAATCGAACGGGGGGAGGAGGGGGTTAGTTGCGGCGATGGGATTAAAAGTGTCACGGACGCCGACGGATGATGAAAGGGAATTGGCTTCAACTTCGGGCGAGTGGGCGTGGGCGGCAACCGAGGGTCGTCTCCTCGGGTCGCGCGGCGATGGAGCCATGTCCACCCTTCTCCGTCGGCATCATCTCTCCTCTTGACGGTCGCGGCGGCAGTCTCCGCACTCATTCCTCCCCCCTTTCCCTCAGCCCGCCCTCTCTCCCTGCGGCGACAACAAGTGTTACAGCAGTGGCAGCGAGCCAAGCGGGTCGGGCGTATCTGGCGATCGAAGGCCCAGATGTTGACTCCCCTTCAAGTTATTCGACGAGGAAACGACTCGTTCGAACCCGCACACTGCGGAAATGTTGAGGAGGAGATGGGCTTAAAGAACTGCGGAAATTGCAGTAGCGGTATTTTTTCGCATTACCGCACCATCATAAGGCCAAGAGATTTCAGACAGATAAAGCTCATCAATTTAATATCTTGATATTTTCACTTTAAGATTCAATCTAAAAATTCGCAAGGACGTCTTATTTGTTTGAATGGAGTACTGAATAAGAATTTCTAAGAAGTAATCTTAAAATCCCATCCAGATAATTGAAAACTCTCATTAGCATTACTGACAATATCATATTAGTGGAATACCACAGTAGTCGTTCATGTCTGGCAAAATTCGTGGTAAAAAATATAGAAATGATGGAAAGGGAAAATATTATGAGGTCCTGAAATAATAATTGACAAAAATTTCAATTTTAGTACCTCTTCAAAAAGGTACGAGTAAAGCAATATACTTCGCATTTCCTATTTTTGCATTCCACACCTCTGACAATTACTTTCCACCGCCTTATTTAATGAAGTTTCAGGCCTATATTTACAATGGTTTTTCTCCCCGTAGAAAACCACATTTCATTTCAAAGATTTAATGAGCCTTTGCTAAACCTCTCCACTCAACTGCCTTGCCATCGATTCCCCCGCATTGTGAAAGCATCTTCGACTAACAGTACTCTCCGTCTTATGCCCTTACTACTTTTACCATTTTGCTCCAGAGCACATCCAAGATAGATCAGCTGTTCCACCTGCTCTAATTCATGAACTCCTATTTTAATATTTAACTTAGTCCTTTTTTTCTCTAAAATCGATTGACCTACGTTTTATCTAGATTTATTATTTCCCCGTTCCTTTTACAGTGACTTTACAAGTCACTCGGAAAAGTTTGCCACCCCTTGGCTGAGTGACAAAATATATCTTGATCATCCGCAAACGTAACTGATTGCCCACCGACTTTCATTCCTACCACCATTTCTTCCCATGCCCCTTTCGTCGTTTCCTTCACATATACGTTGAACAGCACAGGTGATAATGGACACCCGTGGCTTACTTCTCAACACTGCACCGTTCGGACTGCACTCTCTGTCACTCGAACTTGAGCAGTGAAAGACTTTTAAGTATAGGTTGGCATAAGAGAGACTGAGCCTACTTCCCATTGTGCGACCTTTCATTTCATTGCATTGGGTATTGTCAATTATTGAGCAATTTTGTGTTAGAATGGAATTGAGAGGTCTAACAGTAAATCTGAGCATGGGACTTTTGGAGGTGGATGAGGTGGTCTTTGTAAATGAAATGCTAGAGGGAAGAGAGACGTTCTTCATAGGGGACTGATGTGTAGGGGGAGGTCATATTAATAGTCGCCACAATCATGTGTTTATTCTTTGGAAAGAAGATTAAATTACGCTTCTCTTTGAAATGGTTTCTCTACGTATGACGGCAGGGATTAGACTGCGACTGGGGGTGGCCCGTTAACAAAAGAGCAAATGTGTTCCGATGGGGAATTTTAGGAATAACTAATGGATCGACCAGGATTGCTAAATTAATGAAATTTTGGGAGAATGTAGATCTTAGGAATGTTGTGATTCGGTTAATAGAATTCGAATGCCCTCTTTGGATATACTTCACTGCGGTCACAGGGTCTTTAAGAAAGGGGATGATTTATTTTTTAAGCTAAGGTATGTAATAGTTTGGAGTTCTGTACATGAAAAGGTGTCGGAGAACTTTCTATTTGTCACCTTTGGCTGGTTTGCACTTGGATTTTTAGATCCTTCAAACCTCCTGGCCTGAAACTCTCTCATTAGCTAACAACTTCCTACCATGTACCACTTGTTTCATTCATCGCTTGTGTTCATGATTTCTATACAATCACATGTTAAACTTTTATTGATGATTTCAGGTTGAAACTTTCCGTAGAAAGAGTATCTCAGCGTTTGATTTGTTATCCGATAAGTTCTTTAAGCCATAAATAATCCACGTACACACTTGCTTGCAAAGAATCTTTGGGATTCAAATATTATAGTTCTTTTGGGAATAAACCAAACAATAGTCCACAAAAGTAGCCCATAACATTTGTGCATTGTCATTCTCTGCCACGTCGTGTCTGGTTATTTTTTTATAAATTCATTCATTGCATAATTACCAGTTGACTCTTGTTATCCCCAGAATGGTAAACTTAGTTTTTTTAGTTTTTCCCTTTGATTTATAATAATGCGAGTCATTTAGCATAAAATGGCAGCGAAGTGACTTCTTTGAAGTTTCTTTTTCTCTGAATGACTTATCTCTCCGTCTACCACATTATTTCCCCTAAAAAAACTAGCTGTACGGAGACGAAGTAGATGGTATACTATTATGTAAAATCTAGAGGAGCAAAAGGAAGAGACAATATAAACATAAGATTCATGTTGTTATACGCCTATGATTTTGAGGTTTTGGGCTTCAAAATGATCGAAATTTTAGCCTAAACATATAGTGAGCCGGAATAACTCAAGAGTGCAGGATTAATATTTCTTTAAACTTCAGTCTTCTGGACTCTCTAGTATGAATAGAATGTGACTGCGAGTGGAAATAATCACGAGAAAAAAATGCCCAGAAGAAAGTTTGTATCAATATTCTTGAAGTGGAATATTTGAGTATCTTTGAGTTTTCCGTGCGGGAGAAAAAGTCCACGGGCGATCCCGCGTCACCTCTGGCGTCAATCTAACACTCCCATTACTCACATAACATTTCCGTTGCATCATTTTCGCCCGGCGTCCTCTCTCGGAGTAACTCAAGCACATCCCTCTGTGGGAGTTAAAAGTCTTTTCACAGATGCACTGGCGCGTTTTAATGCCCGTGCAAGACGCCCTACGACCTCCAGAACTCAGCCCTTCCACTAGTCCTTCCACTTCCCTCTCGTCCTGCATTCAGGGTGTCGGCCAACACAGAAGCCAAACAAACCCTCTGAGTGAAGGCCGTCATTTGCAGTCCACTTCGCCCCCACTCCTATCCTCCCTCTCCCCCCTCTTCCGCCGGCCACCCGCTCCTCTTAAACCGCCGAAACCTTCCCTTCCTTCGCTCTCCACCCCATCCCCCGCCCCCTTCGCCCTTGCCCTAAAGCAGTGCAGTGAAATCCCACACTCGCCCAAAAAGACTGTCACACTGCGACAGCACGCACCACACCCGCCGTCTCCGCCCTCTCCCCATCCTCCATCACCGCCCCAACCACCCACACACTTGCAGTCAATCTTTTTATATGTTCTCCGTTCTTTCCGTGACATGAACAAAACGCGTGAGAAAATTTCGAGTGACAAAAGGGACTCTTTCTCAAAACAACGGCAAAGAAAATGGAAGAAAGATACATTCAGTTGTATTGATTTACTCACGATTTGGTAAAGAAAAAATATTTGCCTAATATCGCACCAGCATTCAGCCTTCATATTTTTCAGAATTCGAAGATAGTTAATACTGGTTATGCGATTATATTGAAAACTTAGGTCTTGTATTGAATACTTGGGATATAATTTAGCGCAGGGATAATGATTTAAGTTACTAGCTAGCACAGCAAAATTCTAGGAAGGCATAAATAGTGGGTGAAGGATGCATAGATGGGTAGTGAAATGTTGGCTGCGAGTTTTACGGTTATAAGAGAAAAAAGAATGTTAGAGAGATGAGCGAGAGAAATAAGAAGAATAGGACTTTGAACATCATAAACGCTGGTTATGATTAACTAATGGAGAGAATTTAGCCGTGCAAAAAAGACCGAA